>NC_087284.1:8990946-9309600 GCF_015220805.1 Pogoniulus pusillus | reverse complement strand
GCATCATTGTATAGGACAACACAGAAGAAGCTTTGTGAAAAGGAAGAAAACAGTCCAGATGCTTCTAAAGCCTGGTTTTGCCATCAAATGAAGTAAGAGCAAGGAACATACTTAAGAGATCCAGTTTTAGGAATCAAATGGTAAGACCAAAACAACAGCAGCTATGCCACCTACCAATAAAAAGGAAACTCAGTATTTCTTGGGTATTGCGGGTTCCTGGAGGATGTATGTCCCAGACTACAGTCTGATTGTGAGCCCTTTCTATCAAGTGACCCAGAAGAGGAACAGTTTTTGGCAGGGCCTTGAGCAGTGACAAGCCTGTGAACAAATTATAACAGAGATTGTGCATGCAGTAGCCTCCAGGCCAGTCCAGGCAGGACAAGATGTTAAAAGTGCTCTCTATGTCGCAGCCAGGAAGAAGGGTCATACCTGGTGAATCTGCACTGCAGCAGGAAGAATCATACCTGGTAGTAAGCAGCTGGGTAGACCCAAAGCCAACAGCAGTTTGGAGTTGGGGATACAAAGGATCTGAGGCCAACTGTGCTCCAATTGAAGAAGAGATACTGGCAGTGTATGAAAGAGTTCACACTATCTTGGAAGTAGTTGGTACTGAAGCACAGCTCCCCCTGACACCCTAACTGCTGGTGCTGGGATGCATATTCAAAGGGAAGGTTTCCTCTATACACAAAACAGCTGATGGAGTTAAATGGGTTGCAATGATTACAGGACAGGCTTGAGTGGGGGATGCTAGCCACCCAGGAATCTTGGAAGGGATCACAAACTAGCCAGAGGGCAAAGATTTTGAGGTGTTGCCAGAGAAGGAGGAGATAACAAGAGCTGAAGAGGCCCAGCCATGTAACAACCTGGCAGATAATGAGAAGTGATGTGCCCTGTTCACTGATGGCTCCTGTCACACTGTGGGAAAACATCAAAGGTAGAAGGCTGCTGTGTGGAGTCCTAAACAAAGCTGCTGAAGGAAAGGTGAATCTAACCAAGCCATTCAACTGGCTTTAGATATTGTTGAGCAAGATCTCTATACTGACTCACAGATGGTGGCAAATCCCTTGTGGGAGTGGTTACAGTAATGGAAACAAAGCAACTCTCAATGTAGAGGTAAACCCATCTGGGCTGCTGAATTATAGCAAACTATTGCTGCTCAGGTAGAGAACCTGGTGGTGAAAGTATGTCATGTGAATGCCCATGTGCTCGAGAGTTGGGTCACTGAAGAACATCAGAACAGCCAGTTGGGTGCATCAGGCTGCCAAGACTGAAGTGGCTCAGGTGGATTTGGACTGGCAATGAAAGGGTGAGTTGGTAGATCCATGACACCGCAGGTCATTGAAGAAGGGATGCAACACATAGATAGGCTTGAGACCGAGGGGTGGACTTGCCTATGGACCCCACGGCTTCAGGCAAGCAAGCCAAGGGGCTAAAGCCTCTCTGATATTGAGGGCAATGATTAAAATACAAACATTGAGAGGCCTGGCAGAGTGACTACTTCACGCTCCCAGAACACCACCAAGGCAGGTGCTTACAATGATGGGAGCATCCACTAGGTGGCTGGAAGCTTATCCTGTGCCCCATGCAACCACCTTAACCTCCCCTTACCAACCCTGGTCAGCAGAGGAGGTGGGGGGTAGCCGTGCCAAGGTTCAAATAATCCTCTTGGAGTAAATGAAGGTGAAACGAGGCCGGACAGCTGATGAACTGGGTTTATTAGATTGAACTGGAGCAGAGGGGGAATAGGAGGGAAAAGCACTGGGGAAAATCCCTTCAAAGAGAAGGGATATCGCCGTTGCCGTGGCTTGACGATGGTGGCATTGTCGCAGGCGCAGTTCCAGGTTCCTCAGCCGGGGAGAGCAGGACCGTGCCCTGCGGCTTGTCCCCCGGCTGCAGGCTGGGGGGGAGAGCCGAACGGAGCTGCGGGCAGCGGTACAGGCTGCCTGCCGCAGAGCCCTCTAGGCACGCAGGCAGCAGCAGGAAGGCAGAGCTGTGCCACCTGGATTGGCCTGAGCAGAGTGCTGGGGACGCAGGGCTGTGCCATATGGCCGCGGCCGCTGTCATCTGCCGAGGCAGGTAGAACACAAGCCGGGGAAGCTTAACCATGAGAAGCTGTTATATTCTGGGTGTTAGCTTGTAGTAGTATTTATGAGAATAGGTTGTTGCCTCAGGGATTTTTTTGGTGTTTTCTTTGACGGTGGTTGGGTTTTGTTTGAGAGTTTGTTTGTTTTCCTTAGAGGTTTGTAATACTGAAGCTGCTTCTAGTGGTGTTAGAACAAACAATATGCTGGTTTGGTTTTTGAAGAGCAGACAGAATATAATTTTACCCCCCCATAAGAGTAAAATAAACTGCTCTCAAATTGGAAAGAAATGCAGAATTGTTAATCCAAAAGATACAGAGAAACACAGAACATGTAAATCCTTAATCCCTAATTCACGTACAGAATACATGAGAATCCTCTTAAACCTTCACCTAACCTGCCTAAACCATAAACCCCAGTGCCTCTGCCACCCTGGGGCCTAAACAAGCCAAAACTGCATGCGTGGAATTAGTCAAACCTCTGCAGAGAATAAACACGTCTACTTGCCATGCTACCAGATAAGGGGTTCCTGATGGAGAGAGCTGGTATGAGAGAGCAAAAGAGAACAAATTGTCCTTGATGCCAATCTATAAAGACATAGCAGAATTATGGGATTGCTTAGTCTGGAGAAGACTGAGAGTGTCTTATCAATGTATATAAATATCCGAGGGATGAGTGTCAAGCAGATGGGGCCAATCTCTTTTCAGTGGTCAGTAGCAATAAGCCAAGGAGCAACAGCTGCAAACTGGAACATGAAAGGTTTTGTCTCAACATAAGAAACCTCTTTACAGTGAGGGTGACAGCACTGCAACAGAATGCCCAGAGAGGTTGTGGAGTTGTCTTCTCTGAAGACTGTCAAACCCCATCTGGATGCATTCCTGTACAAACTACCCTGGGTGATCCTGCCTTGGACTTGATGATCTCTGGAGGTTCTTTCCAACCTCTTAAGTTCTGTGATTCTGTGAATAACAACATTACCATTTTCTGATTCCACCTCTTGGACTGTCTAGTCCCTGAAGGATTTTTGGACTCTGTGGTTCTTAAGCCTATAATGTACTTGCCTAAGCTGCTTTCTGCTGTTCACCTTGCACAAGCTACCATCTGTGGAACACTTTGGTCTTTTGTCTTTTTTCAAATCAGGTTTGAGAAGCGAATTTATATTCCTTTACCTGAAGAACATGCCAGGGCTGCAATGTTCAAACTTCACCTTGGGTCTACTCCAAATCTCCTAAAGGAAGCAGATTATCGAGAGCTTGGAAGGAAAACTGATGGCTATTCTGGTGCAGACATAAGCATCATTGTACGGGATGCACTGATGCAGCCTGTTAGAAAAGTGCAATCAGCTACTCACTTCAGAAAAGTAAGTAAGAGTCAGAAAATCTTTTGAGGTATTTCATCTCTGAGAACAATATTAATTGGAAAATCCCTTGCAAGTAAACTGACTTTGGTTTTGAGTAATAACTGCTTATGAAAGTCCTTTTTGTCAGCTGGGGAGAACTTGGGTATTTCTTTCCCTGTTTTGTTTTTCCTTTTTTCCTTCCCCCTAGTCCTGCCAGAAGTCTGATGGAACTAGATTCTGGGTACTCAAGCTGTTTAAACCAATTTCTGGTCACTCTTAACGTTTCTTAGTTTAAAAAGCAGTGAGTTTGAAGTTTGGGAACATTACAGAGGTGCTCTTTTTCTCAATCAGATTATGTGGTCCTTCATGATTTTCTAGCATTTTTAAATCCATGTGTTGTCTTTCAGCCTTTGTTTATCTTTCCAATACCTTTGGATGTGTGATGCTTCAGGTAAAGACAAAAGGCAATCAAACTGTGGTCCCAGATAACACGTTGTAGAAAGAGAAGTGACACCTGGGCTGGCTTGAGTCCGTCCCTGTGGCTGGAAAACCGTGATGGTTGCTGAACTCCCACTAGGTGGCGCTGTTTTCAATCGAGTGCTGCTCAGGCGCCGTCAGAAAGAGGTGCTCAGGACTTTGTAGTGTGGTATGTCAAAGTCTGAATCCCCGACTCTGGCTTCCCAACTTGAAGGACATTCAAGAATAATTACCGAGATGTTTTTTTAAAGAAATCTGTTAGCCAGTGATGAATGAACTCCCAAAGTGACCAGAGGCTAGCTCCCCTACCATGTTAGTTTTCCACAGAAGTCCTCAACCTTAGGAGGAAGCTTGATAGGAATTTAAGTATCTGTCCACAGCTGCATGTTCTCAAAACGAGTGATGCCAGTATATGGATGCAGCTTCTCTTTCACAGGACACATCTTCCCAATGGCTGGGGTATCTGCATAAAATCAAGGAATCTTTTTGCTCTGATGATGTTCTTCAGCTTCTGTTTTTGTCTTTAACTCCTACAAACTGAGTGCTTTTTTGTTTTTAGGTAAAAGGACCATCAGTATCTGATCCAAAAACAACGGTCGATTTGTTCACCCCTTGCTCTCCAGGTGCACCTGGAGCCATAGAAATGACATGGATGGAGGTGCCAGGTGATCAACTACTAGAGCCTCATGTTTCCATGGTATGTGTTCTTGTGTAGTATTTCCTTCTTGCTTTGCAGGGCTCTGAAAGGACTTGAGGTGTTTTGGGTTGTTGTTTTTTTCAAATGGTTTTACAAGGCAATTGGATGAGTTGGTTGTTTTCAGAAATACTGACTTGCCAGCTAACATTTGAGTTCCCAGTAGACAGCACTACAATATGGCATGCTTGTGAAAAAGCCAGCTCTTCATCCCTGATAAGCATTTCTTTCTCACTGTCCTTTCATCTACAGACAGTATCTGGCTCCTACATTTGTTTTTTAGTAATCTAAAACCTTCAGGATCTCTATTCCATGATATGCTTCCTTCACATCACTCTGTAGTATTGATAATGATACTGAGAAATGGAAAATTATATTCAGTATAAATTGGGAAGGGATGTGCTGTAGGTAAATATTGCCCATGAAATGGAGTCCATGATCTCTAAGGTCCCTTCCCGCCTAAGCCATTCCGTGACTGACTTATGTACAAAATGTAAAGAGATCAAGGGTGTAATGGTAGGTTTGGATGAATTTCATCACAGATAATACAGCTCTTTCAGCTGTTCCTTTATGCATGTTAAAGTATTTGCTTTGGTTTAGGGAATAATAATAATTGAATGTCACTTCCTCCAAGCCCAAGCTAGGTGTGTTTCCTTGAGTAAAAAGTCAGGTAGACACGCTAGGAGAGCTGCATGGCTGAGCAAGGAGCTTCTGAAGGAAATCTCATGGAAGAAAGAAACTTGCAGTTCATGGAAGAAGGGACTTGTCACTTGGGAGAGCTATAGAGAAGTCATCAGGGCATGTAGGAAGGCAACAAGGAAGGCCAAAAGCCCTCTTAGAACTAAAACTGGTAAAGGAGGTAGAAGAGAACAAGAAGGGCTGCTTCAAATACATCAGTAGTAAAAGGAAGAATAGGGAAAGTGTGGGCCCACTGCTGAATGAGGTAGCAGCCCTGATAGCTGAGGATGCAGAGAGGGCAGAGTTGCTGAACACCTTCTTGCTTCAGTCTTTACTCTCGATACCAGCCCCTGTGAACTCCAGTCCCTGGATGAAGGAGAGAAAGCCTGGAAGAAGGAGCTCTCTCCACTGGTCAGTGAAGACTGGGTTAAGGATCAGTTACACAAACTGAATATTCACAAGTCCTTGGGCCCCGATGAGCATCCTGCTCTTGCTAAGGGAGTTGGATTCAGTGATCTTCAGAGGCCACTTCCAATCCCTAACATCCTGTGAGCAAAAGATGCCATTTTAAACCAATTGAAATTGTGTTTCACTGCTTAAAAGAAAACTAAGCACAAAATTACTATATTTTTGTTTGTTTGTTTTCCTC
Source organism: Pogoniulus pusillus (assembly GCF_015220805.1). Classification (NCBI taxonomy): domain Eukaryota; kingdom Metazoa; phylum Chordata; class Aves; order Piciformes; family Lybiidae; genus Pogoniulus; species Pogoniulus pusillus. The sequence continues at coordinate 9,303,682 of NC_087284.1, read as the reverse complement.
AAGAGTGGAAAAAGAAGATTCTGAATGTTAAGTAGAGTGCTTGAGGAAAAGACATGATTACAGATCTCTGCTGCTGTAAAAGCAGTCCTGTAATGAATGAAAGAAACCAGTGTATTTCATGGACAGCACAAACCTTTCAAACACTGCTTTGTGGATGTAACCACCACTATATTGCAGAAAAGTCATCTCTCTGCATGTTTGCATAGTGAAGAAGCCCCATAGGATGTACGCAGTTGCCAGGCCTGCCCTAAAACTTCTGCCTGCATGGTCCTAGCAGATTTTTAATGACTCTTCCCTGGAATTAAAAACTCCTTGTGTGCTCCTAATGGTACTTGACATCTGATGCCCTAAAGTTGCATGGCCAGGTGTTTCAGTGTCCAAAACCATTTCTTCTCCTTAAATAGATCAGGCTTCAATTCTTTCTAAGCAAGGTCTCTCCAGTCTCGTGAGACAAATCTAAAAGTCTACAGAATCATCCTATTAACTTTTAGTAATACCCATTTTTTACAGTAACATGAGGTGGTGTAGGCATCTACTTTTTCCAGTGTCTTTTGCAAGGACTTGGTCTCTTCTCCCAGGCAGCCAGCAACAGAACAAGGGGACACAGTCTCAAGTTGTGCTGAGGGAGGTATAGGCTGGATGTTAGGAGGAAGTTCTTGCCGGAGAGAGTGATTTGCCACTGGAATGGGCTGTCCACGGAGGTGGTGGAGTCACTGTCCCTGGAGGTGTTCAAGAAGAGACTGGATGAGGCAGTTGGTGCCAAGGTCTAGTTGATTGGATAGGGCTGGTTGATAGGTTGGACTGGATGATCTTGGAGGTCTCTTCCAACCTGGTTGATTCTATTACTTGATTGGTTTTCTTTCCCCATTTTATTCAGAGAGTGTTTTAGTGCAGCTTCCAACTTCACAGACCTGCAATTTTTCTGAAGTCCATTTTCTAGTATCTAAATGGCTATCTAGGAAATTGACTGGAGAGAGAGAAAATACTGCTCATGAGCAGTAAAACTTTGCTAAAGATTCATCATAAACTACTGTTGTAGACTGTGGGACTATGAAGGGTAAATGAGACTATCTGATTATTTTCCACTTCAGACTGCTGTAGTTAAAGACTTGGTGAAATCAGTGAGAACAAAAAGGAAGATCAGTTCTTTTCAGTAAAAAGAGATTAATAGAACTGGAATAGATGAGTGGCATAAAACTAAACTAAAGGTTGTGATTATGAATCATAGGGTCTATAGAATATACTGGGTTGGAAGAAATCTCTATAGCTTGTCTAGTCTAACCCCCATGCAGTAATCAGGGACATCTCCAACTAAATCAGATAGCTCGGAGCAACATCAAGCCTAGCCTTGAATGTCTTCAGGGGTGCGGCCTCCACCAGGTGCCTGAACAATTTGTTCCAGTGTTCACTACCCTTATAGTAAAGAACTTCTTCCTAGTGTCCAATCTACATCTACCCTTCTCTAGTTTAAAACCATTTCCCCTTGTCCTTGTGCTGCATGCTTTTGTGAATAGTTTTCCCCAGCTTTCTTGTAGGCCCTTTCAGGTACTGGAAGGCTGCTATGAGGTCTCCCCAGAGCCTTTTCTTTTCCAGGCTGAATAACCCCAACTCTCTCACCCTGTCTTCATAGGAGAGGTGTGCTGGCCTTCTGTTAATTTTTGTGGCTTTCCTCTTGACTCACTCTATCAGGTCCATGTCTTTCTTGTGTTGGGAGCCCCAGAATGAACAGTATTCCAGGTGAAGTCTCACAAAAGCAGAGCAGAGCAGCAAAATCATCTCTCTTGACCTGCTGGCCACACTGCTTTTAATGCAGCCCAGGATGCAGTTTCCCTTTTGGGCTGCAAGAGCTTCTCATCCACCAGCACCCCCAAGTCTTCTCCACAGGGCTGCTTTATACCACATCATCCCCCAGCCTGTATTAGGAATGAAAATTGTTCTGACCCAGGTGCAGAAGCTTACACTTGGCCTTGTTGAACCTCATGAGGTTCACCCGGGCCCACTTCTCCAGCTTGTCCTCTAGGCAGATGTCTTTAAGGCTTAAAGTTTTGTGCAAATAAGAGCTCCCCTATGGTAATCTTATTTTTAATGGGCTTTTTAAGAGTGTTTGTCTTGTCAACAACATTATTAGTGGTACTTGTCTCTGAAAACACTTCCTCTTTCTTTCCTGACAGGACGATATGCTCAGGTCGCTAGCTAACACAAAACCAACAGTTAATGAACAGGACCTGGAGAAGTTAAAGAAGTTTACAGAAGACTTTGGGCAGGAAGGTTAAACCAAAGATACATGTGGAGCACAAGAACCTCTTTCTTTCTTAAGTATTCTCGTGTCTCTATTGATGGCACTTGAGATAAGTACCAATAAAATCACTCCTTTCTTACTTTGCAGAAGGAATAGGAGGTACCTTTGCAAAGACTCTCAAGCCTTTTGTACTGTATTGTTCTGCTCAGACGTCTATTAAATGTCTTTTATTGAAAAATAATATGGAAACACAATTTTAGGATGAGACAATGCAATGTCATAGTGTCTATTATAGTCCAATTTTAGATATTTTACTACACCTGCATATATTGAGTTTAAAAAGCCAAGCAGGCTCAAAACTCCCCTTTTTTTGTTGGGTGTTTTCAGTATCAATCAGCCTACATATTAATTGCTCTCATTTCACTTAGGAAAACACAACAAAATTTGCTAATGAAGCACACTGCCAAGTGTGGGTTTGCTATTAGCAAGAAAGAAAACACTGTGAGGATAAGACTACATGGGCCAGTACTGTGTGGTACTTTAAATACTGATGATACTGTTACTTGGCTTTTTCTGCTATGCTGTGTTAAAATTTTGCTTTAAACAGCAAGGTTTTACACTCTTTAGTAGCTGGTCCACACTGCAACTATGCAGTTGATTAAATGCAATTATCCTGGAATGTTTTGCTGCCTGTTGGTTCGTTGGGGTTTTGTTTGTTTTTTTTTCGTTTTAGGGGATGGGGTTGTTTTTGTTGTTGTTTGTTTGTTTGTTTTTTCCTGATTGATCTTTTTTAAATTTAAAATTAAGATTAAAAATGAAATTGCTTTTAATATACCTTCTTGCAGGAGTCTGAGTAAAGTTAGAAGAAAGCATTAATAATAACCTCTTCAGATTCCACAAGTCAAAGCTGGCAAAGCATAGATAATCTTTAGAGAATGTATGGGGAGGTATTTTGGGCATATTTTGACATGTGAGGAAACTTCAGCAGATGTTTTAGATGCAGATTTTGCAGTGATAGATTAGCTCAGCACCTCACTGATGACCATTGCCTGTGGGTTACATCGATTTAGTGCTGAAACTTTTGAGAGAAGGCTGGCACTTTGCTATAGAAGTAGCACTTCCATTGATCTTTTTTCTGTAGAACTGAGAATTGACATGTGCCTGAATGTTAACTTACAACACTGTGGTGTCAGCATTGAGTTTGTGCCTTGTAAGTTTGCACTGGCTGTACATATGAGAAATCATTAGGATTACCTGGAGTACTTCTCTGTCCCATTGTCATTGTACAACCCAGTCCTGCATCAGCTTTGTTTAACTTGCATTAAAAAATAATGATGCACATTTTTGTGTGTGTGGATGTTATATGTACATAGACAAATGGATGATCAGCTGCTGGTGGGCTTTGGTTTCCTTTCTGTGCGTACTTTGTGTGTTTTATAACTCACAGGATGGGTGAGATTTGGTGGGGTTGTTTAGCCTAGAGAAGAGGAGGCTCGGGGCTGACCTCATTGCTGTCTACAACTACATGAAAGGAGGCTGTAGCCAGGTGGGGTTTGGTCTCTTCTCCCAGGTACCCAGCAATAGAACATGGGGACACAGTCTCAAGTTGTGCTGGGGGAAGTATAGGCTGGATGTTAGGAGGAAGTTCTTCACAGAGAGAGTGTTTGACATTGGAATGGGCTGCCCAGGGAGGTGGTGGAGGCACCATCCCTGGAGGTGTTCAAGCAAAGCCTGGATGAGGCACTTAGTGCCATGGTCTAGTTGACTGGCTAGGGCTGGGTGCTGGGTTGGACTGGATGATCTTAGAGGTCTCTTCCAACCTGGTTGATTCTATGATTTAAAGGAAGTAAAATGTTATGGCACAACATCAGATATGTTTTTGAATAATTCTTCCATGTTATATTCAAGTATTTGCTGCTTTGTTTTGTTTTTTTTTCCAATTTTTAGACTTTGGTTTCTATGTTTTGAACAGCTAGACTAAACTACTTGAGTTAAAATTTCTTTAATCTGCAAACTGCTGAGCTTTTGCTTACTACTGTGACTCTTTCCAGAGCCATTCAGGTACAGCTTTACCTTTGTCTTGCGTTGGAAGAGATAAACGTCAGTCAGTGAACTCTAAATCTTTTTGTGTATCTACAGGGTGCGGCAGGGGGGATGATATGAATTCCAGTATAGGTGCAGGCAGATGTGGCTAGTAAACTTAATCCTTATTGCAACAGGATTGCTTTTTCATAGTTGCCTCTTGTGAATGCTTTAGAAGTAAGCCACATGTTGGCAGGGCTCTCACTCAGAGGTTTGAAGCTACTTTCTGAACTCTTTGCTTCTCAACCCTTTTTTTACTGCAATCTTAACATTCTTAGGAACACCCAAGTTTTGTTTTTTTTCTGTAGGTTTCCATAAGCTTAATTTTATAATCTCTCATCATTCATGGTGAAAACAATTACTGTTTTAAAATAGCATTAAAACAATTAATGTTTTAAACTAACATTTTGCTGTTTGCTCAGTTGTGGGATGACATTTGGAACAGAAGCATTAATGTTCGATGTTTAAAGCTGTTTTCAGAAATACATTCCAAATAAACATTGCTGCTTAGAATTGCAGCTACAAGGACAACTTTTTGGGTTTTCTAGCTTTATAAATGGAAATGAATACATATCCCAGAGCTTCTTAGCTGGGTTATCCTAGAATATATGGTAGCAAATATATGAGGGGGGAGTGGGCTACAAAATTACTATTTTGTTTTCAGTTTTAATTGAAAATATTATAAAGAATTTATAAAATATTATATTTGCTTTACATAATCAAAACCTCAGTAAATAGTGGATGAATTAGTTGATGTATGACTTGTCTTTGGCTTACAGTTATTTTTTTTCTTTCTTAATTTAGTATTCCTGCTTACTCTGACTGCAGTATGAAAAAATGTCATTTTCCTTCCTGTGAGTAAAAGAGTTTTTCAATTTAAATCAGTTGTACATGTGCTTGCTGTGTCATTCACAGACAGTTTCTTCACCTTGACAATTAAACTTTGGATTTCCTGTCACTTGTGGTATACATCTCTGTGCATACACTCATGGGGTTTGAAAAGCTCAGTAAATTGATGGCATTTTTTCCGTGTCGCCTGCCTGACCTCAAATTTCCAAGTCTTGTTTCTTCCCTGATTTACCTGTTGGCTTTGGTTTGTCATTCTCTAGCACAATGAAAATTACACATTTCCTTTTAGTTTTTTGTTTGGTTTATTTTTCAAATCATCTGCTGGTCTTTGAATGTGTTTTAGTTAATGGGCCAGAACACTTGTAGCTTAGGGAGATACTCTTGAATTAGCTTTTGTCTTTTAGAGGTATCTGATTGTAGTTTTCTCTTTTCTCTCAGCTGAAACAAGCCACTAATTGTTCTCACAGAATCAGAATTAATCAGATTGGAAAAGACTTTCAAGATCTTCCAAGTCCAAGCTATCACCCAACACCATCTAATCAACTAAACCATGGCACCAAGTGTCTCATCCAGTCTCCTTTTAAACACCTCCAAAGATGATGACTCCACCACCGCCCTGGGCAGTCCATTCCAATGCCAATCACTCTTTCTGTGAAGAACTTCTTCCTAACATCCAGCCTAAACCTGCCCTGGTGCAGCTTGAGACTCTCTCCCCTTGTTCTGTCACTGGTTGCCTGGCAGAAGAGACTAACCCCTCCCTGGCTACAACCTCCTTTCAGGTATTTCTCTGGCCCAGCATTTTGATCTCCTCTGTGTCTGTTTAGTGTTCTTCCTAATGAGACTGTATTCTGACTTGGTTTTTTCCACATTATATTTGAGGCTTCTTGTTGGGAAGCTTTCTAATAGTTCTGAATTTGTTGAAATATGCCAGAACATTATTTTGCTATTTCTTCTTCTCCCAAAATGACAATCTGGTTTCAGGGTTGGCTTCCATGCATGTTTTTGGTCTTAATCAGGTTCATCCTAGCAATCATGGTTGACTTACAGCCATTCCTGTAACTTACGTAAACTACTGCACGAACTTGGTGAACTGTTTGCTTCCTCCTCTGCCACATCTCCAACAGATAAATGATTCTTGCAATAACATCCTTCCTATTATTTTTGTGCAGGTGGCTTTTGTTTTTGTGGCCTAGCTCCAGTGTTTCCCCATGTTATTTTTCATCAGGTTTTTATTAACAATATTCTGATGTAGTAGTTTTGTTCCACAAATTCTCTGTCATGATTAGCTGTGTAAAAGCCCTTAGTGTTCATTCATCCTGTGTCCTGGCATTTGTGTATTGAGAGCCCAGATATTAGATAAGCTTGTCTTGTTATTTGCCTTTTGGTCCCTATGACCTAATTACAATTCTTCCTCTCCCTCCCTACCTTCACAGACACACAAACACACGCCCTTATGATAGTAGCCTTTTGACTAGGTCTCTGCTCTGTACCATCTTGTTTACTCACTTTTGCATCCTTCATCCTACCTAAGAGGCTTCAACTTGATGAATGAGTGCTCAAGGTTACTTCTTCCCTTCATCCCATGAACAGAGTTTAGGGATGCCAGAGTCCACCTGCCCGTACCATATGCGCATAGGACATGGTACATGTACAGTCTGCTAGCGTTGTGCAGAAGTACTTGAAGTATTAGGGCTCATTTATTTGGACTTGTCATTGGTCATGAAAACAAAATGTGATAGCTCCTGCTGTGATGCAGTTCTTTTCTAAAACAGCCTTGGTTGTGTTTTGAGGCATCTCTTGAGCTACCAACACCCAAGTGCAAGCCTGATGTTGATAATGAAGCCAGAGTTTTCTTTCCTGCTTGGTGACCTATTACCAGGCAGTGTGCCATGAATTGGCAAGACTTGCCTTTGCTTACCCTCCCTCCTCCTCTGCTGCCTCAGCTAATTTAAATCTCAGCTATTCAAGTCAGGGGCTTAGCTTTCAAACATACTCTGTCACGTGTGTTCTGTAAACCATAAACAGTAATTTCCTCTGACTCACTCTGTCAGCCAATGACTGTCCACAGGTAACTTGTTACAAAAATCTTGGCTCTATTTACCTTCTGCTACTGTAGAAGTGCCTCAGCAATATCGAGTCAGCTACAGGAGGGACTGAGAAAGTTGCTATGAATATCACCATTTCATACAGGAACTACAATGTCCCTGGAAGTCTCCATGGGCTGTAACTAGGAGACTCAGACTTGTCAAGGCCTTTTATGTTTGGTGGGTTGCTTTTTTAAAGCAAGATTTTCTAAAATCTGGAGAAGTAGCTGACTACTGTTTTCAAATGTGCCATTTGAAATGCCACTTGAAATGCTTATGCTCCTGCCCTGCTGAGCCTGGGCTCACTTGAGAGCTTTAATGATATTTTAATGAATTCATCACAGCCACGATTTGGTCTGCACACAGCTGAACAGCAATCATGGAATCATAGAATGTTAAGGGTTGGAAGGGACCTCTGGAAATCATTGGGTCCAGCCCCTCCCCATTCTAAAGCCGGATCACCTAGGACAGGCCCCACAGGAACATGTCCAGAAAGGTTGTGGAGTCTCCTTCTCTGGAGACTTTCAAAACCACCCTGGGCAGCCTGTTCCAGTGCTCCATCACCCTCACAGTAAAGAAGTTTCTCCTCATGCTGAGGTGGAACTTCCTGTGTTCTAGCATATATTGATTATTCTTTGTCCTGTTACCAGGTGCCACTGAAAAGAGCCTGTCCCCTCCCTCTTGACATCCACCCCTCAGATATCTACAGACATTAATAAGATCCCTCCTCAGCCTTCTCCTCCAGATTTAGTCCTGTGCAGTTATATAAACAGACATAAACACCCGCAGGGGGGCTGTGCTACAGGTACATATCCCTACACACAAAGGTTAGCCACAAACACCTCAAAAGGGTGCATGTAGCTGTGTGACACCCCACCAAATGCACAGCAGGTAGTCACTGTAAACTTGCCATCATCCAGCACTTGTAGCACTGTGAGGTGCCTGCTCGGTCCAGGTTTAGATGGGCTCAGTCCAGCAGAGAACAAACAGTTTGGAGCATTTGTGGATTTTTTCTGGGGGGTGGTGTAGTTGGTGATGTTTTTCCTAGGTGGTTGGAGGCTCAACATGCAGTAACTGCACCTACAGAAACGTACATCAGACACCGCTTTGTGTCTCACATTTCCTGTAGCTGGCATAAGGCTATTCACTGGAACAAGGCTAGCAGTGCTGATACACTGCTCCTTGTGGGCACTGCTGGGCTCCTTATGGGTCTCTGTCCTATTTCTGTCCTAGTTGTCAGCTGCATAAAATGGTTTCCATGTTTTGCGTCCGTCGGGCTTATTCTCTTGGGCCGCCTTCTGTGTAAAGTGTGCTTGCTTCACCACAGTACGGATTGGAAGTGCACAATCAGCCTTCAAAGAAGAAAAAGGTTTTGACTAGTTTTCCTTTGATGTGGAACGTTAGCTCACAACCTAAGCCTGCCTCTTTCCTCTTCCTTATGAGGTTTTTTCCCTTCTCTCTAATTTTGGTTTCTTTCTTGTTTTGTCTGACTCACCTTCTGTCCTTCACACCATTTTTCCCTCTCTAGTGTAAGATGAGGCACTGACTCCTTTTTAAATGCTACTTCAAAGCTCTTTATGTTCCTATATTTCTCTAATGTTTATAGCAAAGCAAGCTTACATGCAGCAAAGCAAAAGCTGACAAGAGTGTCTCTGATTTCCCTTTCTCCCTTCAGGGTGACAGAGCCCATCTGTATGTGCCGTCCTTCTGCTGGCTGACAGCAGGATGGCAGTGAGCTGCGCTGTTAGAGGCTGGGGACAGACTTTGAGGAATGCAAGCAACTCTGATGTATTTCAGTAATGCAAGAGGGAGAAATGATTGAGCTGCTTCTTTTCAGCAAGCTGCTTTACACTCATTTTTATGGTTAGAGGAGGAGATCCAAACTATATAGAAGAGATCTTCTAAATTTTTATTGCATAACCTCAGCTTCTGTGAGCTGCATGCCAAAGATAATTTATCAGGGGCTGATAACAAGGGCAGATGTTGTGTAATTGCATCCAAGAAATAAACACCAGCCTCCCACCAGTGCTGTGTATATTCACTGTGTTACCTGGAACTGGAAATAGACCTAATTCATGTAAAAAGATTGAGCAAAGTTCTCTGAATCACTTTGAAAGGGAACCTGGCACAACCCTGGATGGAGGTAATTTCAGCTCTTCCAGTGTTTTAATTTAAGAGTGCAGCCCACAAAGCAAAGAGCAATGGGAGAGTACAAAGCTCTCCCACACAGCAATGTGAGGATAGGTCAGGAAGCTCTAGAAAGGTGAAACATTGTCAGAGAAGCATGAAGATCTGTAGAGCAGTGCTGTAGCTTTGCAAGCACAGAAACTACCTAATAAGATCACCTACAAAAGGTAGGTTTTGAGAAACCAGAGGCCTACCAAGACTGAAAATCCTTAATTTGGCCTTTTGCAATATGATTGAGTCATATGAGTGTGCCTGTAATAGACATGGCTTGACTTGAGGTGGTATAACTGGTAGCTTAATCCCAAAACAGAGCCAAGTCATGTACATTTCTGGATTACCTAGAGGTATGCTTCCAAAGGCACAACATAAAACACAGACTTATGCCTGTTTTGGAAAAATAACAGTAGCAGCTTGAGTGGATGCAACTTGGCCATCAAGATGCTGAGCAGAAATGAGGTAAAGTGAAAGGAACAGACTAGAAGTTGCTGAAAATACAGAACTAGAAAAATGCTCCCTATCTGGCTAAAAAGTGAAAGCATTCATGAAGATACACATCCAGGGAGGCAGCAATGACAGTAACAGGTGAAAAGGTGCCTCTGAGGAAAGGCAAAACATGACACAAGCATTACTCAAGCAATGTGATAGTTTCAGTGGTAACTCCTGGAAGACTTAATTCAAAACAGCCAGGAAAGGCTTCCTCAGCTGTCCACCTAGGACTACTGTTTCAAAATCTAAAAGGATACAGTGACCAAGGGGCAATTTTTTACTGCAGATTAAATCCTCTCCTAAAGCTGGCCTGTCACAGCATTGCACCATGAGCTTAGAGATGCAACAGCTGTGGATTACCTAGACAGGTAAGCAGCAAGGATAGAAGAAACCACAGTAATCCTACTGCTCTCAGCTTGCTAAACAAGAAGTCAGTGGGGTTTCTTTGCCCTGCAAGGCTCTTCCCTTTCTCTCCTTATCCAGTTTTCCAGTGGAAGGTAGACACCATTCCACAGTAAACACAGCACTGGCACCTTCTCCGTCATCCCAAAGCACAGGCTTCTTGTTGTAGCACAACTTCTTTGCTCTCTGCTGATAGCAGATCTTTGCTTCATGCACTCAGCAATTCAGCTTTTCCCTGTGACACTGGGAAAAGGCAGCAGCTACCAGCAGCACAGAGAACGGTGAGGCAGGATAGGAGTTGGAGCACTTGGTTTTGCTGGCAAAGGAGGGAAGACTCGACTCTAATGAAGAGGAAGGTCTGGAAAGCTAAAGCATCTCCAGAGAAGTCTGGTATGTCTCACATCTTGAAATACTGTAATTGCAGTAGCTCTACAGACGGATTTTAGGATGAAGGCCTCCAAGATACAAGTTTTCTGCATGTCTGCTGTTAGAACAGTAATGTTTTCATGAGGAATTAGCAAAACTTAAAAATCCTCTTAGCCAGCATGTGAGGCAGAATAAAGAAAATCATATTTGCTTTACTAAAGCTAAGAGAAAGGCAGTTTTGGTCAACTACATTTTCAAACTCACCAGTGTACTTCTCCAACCCTTCACAGATTGCACCAGCCTGTACTGATATTGAGGATTGCCCTGACCTAGGTGCAGGACCTTGCACTTTGCCTTACTGGAGCTCATGAGATGTGTGTGGGACTGTGTCAAAGGCTTTACAAAAGTCCAGATAGGTGACATCAGTTGGTCTTCCTTTGTCCACTGATGTAGTTACTCCATTGTAGAAAGCCATTAGGGTCAGGCAGGACTTGCCCTTAGTGAAGCTGTGCTGCTGTCTCAATCACCTTCTTGTGCTTCTTCTACTTGCAGTGTTTTTTCCTGTACGTGTTCAATTATGGCGACCCAGCAGTGGATTCCCAGGGACTGAGTGCAATGTAGTGGGCCATGGCAGCAAGGTACTGGGGGTAGTTTACAGCCTGTCATGGCTTCTGGGTTAAGCAAATAACCACTTTGTGTCTCTGTGGCCTCTTTGAATCACACAACTGCTATCATGTGTGCTACCTTGTGACGTGAACTTCCAATGTAATCGTCTGTGCAAACATTAGTTTTAGAGGCCATAAGAACAACTGAGAGTGGGTGCTCTCATGTCCAGAAACAAAATTAATGTGCAAAAAGCCTGTGTTCCATTCTAAGAGATGCCAAAATGTTTAAGCACTGAGCATTCCCATGCAAAGGAAGGCTATGAAATTAGATGTTCATTCTCTGCCCGTTCTTGCCTGCTTTCAAGAATGACTTGCTCCGGTGTGTTTTCCTTGCCATCCAAGGAGAGGGAGGCTGCTCAGATTTCTCCTTGAACCCATAATCCACAGCATCCCTAGGAATATTTAGCAACCTAAAGGCATCTTATATGCCCAAGTGTGAACAGCGAATCATTCCAGCGTGATCATTCCAGTCTGGTATAAGTAGGTGTACCAAATGAGAAGAAACACAGCTACTAAATGAAACTGAGGATCACTTTGGTACCAAGTTCAATTTATGCCTTTTTAAAATTAGACAGTAAACACTTGCTTTTACTACTGGCTTGCCATTAATTTTATTTCAATAGATCTATTGCTCAATATGCAAAATAATCAGACCTCTTACTCCCTCAGCATCAAATAAAAAGTAATTATAACAGATATATAATTCACAATTAATGAGTTAGTAATTTTGGATGTTGTTTTACCTTTTAAATGCTTATAGCAAGCACATTAAACAGTGAAGTAGGCTTGAAGAACAGTGTGGAGACAAAAATCTGATTCAAGCAGTGCTTTCAGCATTTTTGTTCCCAGTGCATTCATGCCTAAACAGCTGCAGAAGCCCTAGGAAACTAGGCAGGCAGCAGGGCTAAATAAGTAGATGTCACCTGCTTTTGTACCACACAGTCAGTCACCAACACCTCCTCTGCTCCCAGGAAGCAGCCTTGGTTTGACCTGAGCCCAGGCTGCCTACATACACCATCTGCCTGTGCACTGGCAACCTTGGGGATTGATTCTGCTGAAGCCTGTGGGCCACCAGCCCTGCCTCAGTTCGTCATGATAAGGGCACCTGGAGCAGCTGACCGCTGTGAGATAACTGGGGTCTACTCGTCTGCAAGCAAGCACCTCCTGGATATGCTGAGCATAGCAGCGCTGTAAATCTCTAAGGAAACCCCCCAAGATCAGCCTGACAGCTCTCCATCGGAGGAGGTACCTAGCAGGGCATTCTGGCCTGAGGGGAGCTATTTTACCCTGCAATATAAGGACAGTTGTCTGATCTCTGCCCAGCATGATGACCAGTGTACAATCTGTTGTTGTCCAACTGCATAGGGCCCGTTTCTTCATTTGGGGAAGCAGAACCAGGCCAACAACTGCTATGTATTTCTGCCACATGACATTAGTCACCACCATACCCAGGCCACCATTTCCATCCTCTTTCCCAAATATCCTCCATAGATAACTGTCAGGGGCAGGCAGTATGTTAGATGCCGCAGCACTTACATTCCTACCAGCTATTCTTCCTCAAGAGCTAAGGGATCAAGAAGGTTGGTTGACAGGAACCACCTGTCTATGCTGCCATTATTCTAAAACCTGGAGCTTCACAAGAATCCCAGAATTATAGCACAGGCCTAACCTCTTGCAGCCATTAATGCTCATCTCTCAAGAAGGCTGTTGGATACCACACCTACGGTGACTACAAAAAAACAGGAAAGCCTAGAAGAGAAAGCAAATTAATTTTGAAAGATAAAAGGGAAAAGTTGCCTTCCTTGGCCATAGAAGTGACTTTCATTGATGTTTCTTTTTCTGAATGCAGTAGGACAGGCTGGATGGAAATAACTTCAAGAAGTTTCCAGCTTTCTCATGGTATAGTCTATGGATCCTGGTTTCTCCTTCCCCTTCCCAGAATGCAGAAAACACAACCAGAAAATTCAGGTGAGTAAACACATAATAAGAGTGACTCCAGGGCTAGAGGCTGCAGCCTTGCTACCTGTTCTTCTAAAACATCATCCCTTCTCCTGAAGGCATCTGAAAACAAGCCACATTTCTTTTAATTCTACCTAGTGTGTTTTGGGAGCACTTACTTTTATGAAGAAGGTCGAAAGGACACTTGTAATACCAGCCATTTGTGCTGTGTGACAAATTTATTTCTTGGGTTTAAATGACTTGATTCTTCAGTTGCTACACTTTGGTTTGTATGAAATATCTCAACTCACAAAACTATGATTGCAAAAGTCTATTGAAGGATTTAAATTAACAAAACTGAGGAAGCAGAAAAACCACAGCTGCAACAGCTCCTAGGGTTTGGCCACTTTCATCTATTTGTATTCCTTCTCCTTCTCCAAAGGTGTCACTGCCATACTGATGCCTCTTCTAAAGATTAATTAGCAAAGCAATGAGCGTGCTTTATCCATTCTTTTCCCCTCCCCATCCTCAGGGTACATACGGATATTGGTCAGCTTTGCTCTTTTAAATTACACACTTTGTGATGTTATTTATGAAGGTCAGATTAATTAAGTCTTGCTTTATGTACAGCTGCTGTTTGGAGTGGAGAGCGATGATTACATTAGCGTTCAATTTCTAGTTCCACAGTCATTGAGAAAGCAACTCTATAGTAAACAATTCCCTTGTGCCAGGAATGCATTTTCTCAGTGAATGAGGTCATACGAGATGAATACAAACCAGAACACTCAAGGAGGGCAAACCTTAGTTTCCACTGGCATACTACAAAAGAATCGATAAAACCCGCTGGAGAATTAATTGCAGTTCATAAGGTCTTTGCTTTTGAACATATTCTTCACACAGAAATACATGACACTTTACAACACAGAGAACAAAGCAACAGCAGACTATTAGCAGAGCTTTATTGTTGAGACCAAGGTTGTAAGGTGGCCTGTAAGCCACGAAAAAAGGCCCAAACCCAGTATATATTTCTCCACAAAATCTGCTGTGAGGGAACTCCACACTAATCTTGAAGAGCTTTTAAAATGTGGTTAGTAAGATGTGTGTGTCACATAACTTTGACTGATCAGGACCACATCATGGGTTCAGGGCTTTTAGAGACCTTCAACCAATTTATTTAACCTTTGCTGCAGATGATTTCTTGCACCCATGCCCTCACCTCACCTTGATGTTGAGTGATATTGTGAAAGACAGATTTGTCTGCTTTGCTTTATCTTCCCAGTGCTGACATTTGAGCTTTGAATGTCTCATCAGCTTCTGCAGTGGAAGTCTATAAATAGTCTATAGAAACTACCTGATTAATCTCCTCTCTTGCATTAATATTGCTGGAAAGATAACACATATAGACTGCCCTGAATATAAAAGGAAATGAACACATTTGATTGCTGCTTTTTCCAGTCACATCTCGTGTTGACTTCTGCTCTATTTTATTAGATGTACCACTAATCAAGTTCTGTTATTGTCACTGTAGCAGCTAGTATCATAATCACAGAATCATGAAGGTTGGAAAAGACCTTTAAGATCAAGTCCAACCATCAGCTCAACTACCATGACCACAGAACTGTATCTTGAGGCAGTACATCTACACACTTCTTGAACAACTCCACCATCTCCCTGAGCAGCCTGCTCCAATGCCTCATGACTCTTTCTTTTCCCAATATCCAGTCTAAACCTCCCCAGCACAACTTAAACCCATTTCCTCATCCTATCACTAGTTACATGGGAGAAGAGACCAGCACTGGCCTCACTACAACCTTCTTTCAGGTAGTTGTAGACAATAGTAAGATTTTCCTTTAGCTTTCTCCAGATTGAACAAGTCCAGTTCCCTCAGCCACTCCTCATATGAAATGCCCTCCAAATCCCTCACCAGCCTCGTTGCTCTTTTCTGGAAACCTTCTAGGACCTCCAAGTCTTTCTTACACTGTGAAACCCAGAACTGAACACAGTACTGAAGCCGTGGCTTCACCAGGGCCAAGTATAAGGGCACAATCAATTCCTTAGTCCTGCAGAGTTTCCCCCTCCCACTTCCTCATGCTTCTGCAGCACCGAACTCAAAATGCCACCAAAGGCATATCTCAGGTCAGTCCTATTTCAGGACTAATTCTTGGTTTCAAATCCCTTCAGTACATGAAATTCAGGGCCTTTGTTCTCACTTGGAAAAGTGCATAATCCCTGCCCACATCTCTGTTCACATTTCCACCTACTCACTACTTCTAATCTCCTCTCCAATATTATTTGCACACCCTTTTGTACGCCCTCTTGCCTAGGGGCTTTTGGTTGTTGATTGTCTTTTTTCTGTTTTTTCAAAATTACTGTGTACAAGTCCACAACTACTGAGAAACAGCAATCTGAGGGAGTTTTTCAGCTACAAGTAATTATACCACAATTTCAAAGAAATATCAGATGGAGTCATAAGAAACAAATATCTAAGTAAGCTGAATCTATGGGATTGTTTTTATTTGGACTGCTCTGGAAGGGTAGGGTTATTCCTTTGATTTTTCTTCTGCTGTTATGTGTCTGCAGCTGAGAAACATGCTTGGTTTTAATTTATATTCACAGTATCACAGTATCACCAAGGTTGGAAGAGACCTCACAGATCATCAAGTCCAACCCTTTAGCACAGAGCTCAAGGCTAGACCATGGCACCAAGTGCCACGTCCAATCCTGCCTTGAACAGCTCCAGGGACGGCAACTCCACCACCTCCCTGGGCAGCCCATTCCAGTGTCCAATGACTCTCTCAGTGAAGAACTTTCTCCTCACCTCCAGCCTAAATTTCCCCTGGCGCAGCCTGAGGCTGTGTCCTCTTGTTCTGGTGCTGGCCACCTGAGAGAAGAGAGCAACCTCCTCCTGGCCACAACCACCCCTCAGGTAGTTGTAGACAGCAATAAGGTCACCCCTGAGCCTCCTCTTCTCCAGGCTAAACAATCCCAGCTCCCTCAGCCTCTCCCCGCAGGGCTGTGCTCAAGGCCTCTCCCCAGCCTCGTTGCCCTTCTCTGGACACGCTCAAGCATCTCAGTGTCCTTCCTAAACTGGGGGGCCCAGAACTGAACACAGTACTCAAGGTGTGGTCTAACCAGTGCAGAGTACAGGGACAGAATGACCTCCCTGCTCCTGCTGACGACACCATTCCTGATGCAGAAGCTTCCACAGAAGCAACACTAAAACTCTGCGGTTGCACCCTGCAGGGAGCGGTACCCTGGAACAAACCCCCACCATTGGGATTAGATCTTAGAGCAAGGGAGCACTACTAACTGCCAGAGGAAAGCGGTGGAGATCACCTGCTCCGAAAACAGTCCCACAGAATCCACGTTTGTTTTGACTGGATGTGAGGATGTAAAACAGGTTTGAAAACCTCCCCATGCTCCAGCCAGCTAATTATCCTTCATTAAATGTTTGATGTTTGCTGCTTCACTGACAAATGATTTTCCGCTCGAGAGTGTTCTCTGCCCCTTTCTGAGTGCCTAACAAACGCTCTGACACCTTGCCACTGTTTTAATGGTGAAAATTGGTAACCTCGGGCAACGTATTAAGTTTGTGTACACCTGTGTGCTTAATACTCAATACATTTCTCTAAGCACACGAGGAATCCAAGTGCTTACTATAGCTGTACGTAATCATTTTTACCTTTCCCTCCCAAACCTGGCGTTTACTGCCCCATGAAAGGGGCGTTCAGGCCTAGCACTTCGCCTACACCAGCCACCTCCAGGCGGACGGCAGGGGCGAGTCCGCTGGAAGGGGACATCTCCAAGAAGGCCTCTCGCTAAAAGCCAGGATCTCCACAGGAGCCGAACTTCTCGGACCGAAGCATGTCTTGGGTCATCTTCGGTGAAGCCTTCACTCTAGCTTCGGCATTAGCCGCTCCCGGGTTCCAGACGCCACCTCCTCCTCGTCCCCTTCTCAGGGCCGCAGTGGCGGACAGCTGTCACCCGCCTCACGGCGCCGCAACCCGGCCCCGTCCCCACCTCCGCCTCCACCCCCGTTTCGGCGGGAAGCGGCCGCCTGCCCTTTGTGACGAGGCAAAGTCCCCGCGGAGGGGCAGCCGCAGCGCTGTCGCTCCGCCCCTAGGGGGCGCCCGCCCTATCCCCGCCTCCTCGAGTTGGGATCTGCCTTCCCCGCTTCTCTTTGCCTCCGACCATGACCCCGCAAACACCCGCGGGCTCCAATCTCCGCGTCCCGTCCCGCCTCCTGGCCAATCCGTGTGCACCTTCCCTCCTTCGCCGGCCAATCCGAGGACACAGGCCCGCGCCCGCCGCGGTAGCCAATCAGTTGGCGGAATAGCTGCGGACTCTCCACCTCCTCGCTGGCCCCGTGGCAGCGCCGTTCCCCTCCCGCTAGGTGCCGCGGCGCAGGCGGGCGGTTGCCGTGCTCGGCGACCCCTTTCCGCAGCAGCCAGGAGCAGCAGGAGCCGCAGCCGCCTCCTGACAGGTTTCGCGCCTTTGCTTATCGCGACCCTTCCGCGAAGGCAGCCCGAGTCATGCTGCTCCTGGCAGTCGCCTTCATCGTGACCTTCGTCCTCCTTCTCTACATGGTGTCGCCGCTCATCAGCCCCAAGCCTCTCAAGCTGCCAGGCGCTCATGTCGTGGTGAGTGAAGCGCCCCGGGAGGGGAACGCGGGGCGAGAGGAAGGGGTCTCAGCCCTGCGCTGAGGCAGCGAGGCGGCCGGCGGGTGGCCGGCGGTCGGCCTTTGGCGTCTTCCCCGCGGCGCCGCGGGATGGGTGGGAGGGGGCTCCCGCGCGAACCGCCCTCAGCCGCTCTGTCCGCTGGGTCGCGGGGAAGGGAGGGAGGCAGGCGGCTGCCTCCGAGAGGGGCGCAGAGCTGTGGGAAAGAGTGTCTCGCTGGCAGCCAGCCAGGCAGCCGGAGGAGATGGTGGGATTTGGGGGCCCCGCAGGGAAGGCCTCGCTCCGTCAGGGGCGAGCGGAGTATGCTGGCGGTAGCTGCCTGAAGGATGGTGTTCTGCGCCACCCGGGTCTGGGCTGGCGGGAAGGGCCTGCTCTGGGGAGGTTCAGTGTTAGGGGTGCTCCTGGGTTGCAAGGAATCTTGGCTGCTCGCCGTAGCACCCCAAGCTACCAAAACATGGGAGCCACAAGTCCGAACGATAAGGAAATGACCTGTGCTGATGACTCCTGCTAACCGCTTGTCCGTCTCGGTTGGCTTAAGGCAATCTTCCGAGTCACCAGAAATGCAGACCATCTCCAGCCTTCATATTGACTTCTTAAGACGTTCCTTTTGTACTCTGGGGAGTTACCGCTTACCTTGAGTTTTGTTTTAGCATCTCCCAAGATATTTCAGTGGGGTGTGTGCTCACGAACAGAGGGCAAAGTCTGTTTGACATGGTCCTAAAAGACAAGTCGGATCTGAGAAATGGCATGACTAACACAAAAGAAGCAGTCAGGTGGTAGGCACCGGTTCCTCTTAGAGTACATAGGTTTGGATGTCTGTAACAAGAGTCTTTGACTGTAGTCAAGGTGGTAGAATGAAGTCTTTAGAAGAAAATACTGTTGAAGCAGTTCTTGAGTAGTACACCATTGGAAGTTGTATGAGTGTGTGTGTGGCTGGCTGGGGGGAAAGAACCAATACCAATCACAAAGTACCGGATTTGGATGTGTGAGAGCAAACGAGTCAAGCATTAGAAAGAAACAGTGACTTACAGTTATCTTTAAACTTTGCTCCAAATCTCTATGCTTCATGCAGAGTAGCTTTAGTTTACTGCTTGGTTAAATTTGCTTTTAAGGGGCACTTGTGTATTTATTACAGTGGAATTTTAGGGTGATCCAGAAGTTACACTTTCCAGGTGTCACTACATTTGCAGCTGAGGGTTTTTTCATTATTACCTCTAACTCTGTGTAGTGCCCTTTCTATTTTGTTTTGGATGTGTTATATTTGGAGGATGGAGCTGTCCCCAGAATAATTTAGACCTGTCCAAATTACAATAGTATTCCCAAGTTGCTTTATGCAGTAGGTGTTACTTGGATGCTGTAACTGGCTTTGCAGCATCATGTATTGTCTGAGGTGTGTTCAAGCTTACATTAAGGTTCTCTGGTTATGGCTCTTTCCACATAAGTAATGCTTCTAAGGAGGAAGTCTTCAATGCTGTATAAAAGCAAAGGGAAAGCAGACTTAAGGGCCTTCTGTGACTTGCAGAAATAGAAGAGCAAGAAATAAGAAGTTGATTTTGTTCCAAAATTGTGCTGGTTATATATATATATGTGTGTGTGTGCATGCATATATATATGTGTGTATGTATGTATGATTATATCAGAATTGCCAGGGAAGGGACCTCAAGGATTATCCAGTTCCAGCTCCCCTGCCATGGGCAAGGACACCTCACACTAGATCAGGTTGCTCAGAGCCCCATCCAGCCTGGCCTTAAAGACCTCCAGGCATGGGGCTTCCACCACCTCCCTGGGCAACCTGTGTCAGTGTCTCACCACGCTAGTGGTGAAGAACTTCTTCCTAACATCCAGTCTGAATCTACCCACTTCTAGTTTTGCTGCATTCTCCCTAAGTCTGTCACTACCTGACATCCTAAAAGGTCCCTCCCCAGCTTTAGTGTAGGTCCCCTTCAGATACTGGAAGGCCACAACAAGGAACTCCTCAGAACCTTCTCCCGACTGAACAGCGCTCAGCTCTCAGTCTGTCCTCGTAGGAGAGGGGCTCCAGCCCTCTGATCATCCTCGTGGTCCTTCTCTGGACACATTCCAGCACATCCAGATCTTTCTTGTAATAGGGGCTCCAGAAATGGATGCAGTCTTTGAGGTGGGATCTCACCAGAGTGGAGTAGAGTTCTGCCTCTTCTTTTTGCAGTTAAACACTTTAAGGGCTCCTGTGCTCATGGTTCTAATCAGAGTGATTCATTTAGAAACATTCACATGGAAAATTACGTGAATATTCTTGTTAGGGAAGTAATCTGTAAACACTCCCTATAACTACTGCCCCTAATTATAGCAGCAATTGAAAGTTAATTTGATATCAGTGGAAATCTCTAAACCAGTATGCCATAAGTCTTACAAAATTAAAGTACAGCTAGAGAAGTAACTTTGTTAATATACTGATGGAAGTAAAAAGCCATGGAGAATTTTAGCTTTCTATAAAATCAAAATCCACTTGCAAACAATATTATTGGCGTGACCACTGGCAGAATTTCTTGGTTTAATTCGACTTCAGTTCTGCTCTGAAAGTATTCATGTAAACTAATTAAATACAGAGCATTTGTTTCAGAGTTCACTGATTCTTAGGTTTGTAAATGCTGTTAATAATGCTGGACACTTGTACATTAGCATTTCAGCACAAGGAAAAATTCTGGATGATGGTGCTGTAACTCAGAACTGTTGGTCGGGGAGGGTTTCCACGTTGCATGTGTGAATTCTTACACTGTATACTGGGACTAAGTGTCCTCTGCCAAACCCTGGCTGAGGAGGGGGTCAAATGAGCCCCTCCCCCCCGCCAGCGTGGGGCAAACATCGTTGGGCATTCCCTGAGCAGGGTATGGAGCCTGAGGGGTGCTGAATCCCACGGTGCTGCGCTGGCTGCTCCGCAGATGCCAAACTCATTTGCCTTTCCCAAGCTGGATTCTGGAAGGGCTGGGATCAGGCATCAGAGAGTCAGTTCAAACTAACCCCCAGCTCAGCACCCCCAATCCATGCTCCACTCCCTTTCTATTTTGCCTTCCCCTCCCACCTCCACCCCTCATTCCGTGGTTTTTTTCAGCCATTTTCCCAGATAAAGACCAAATCCTGCCCGGGAACTCTCCCAGCGATCCCAGAAGGAGCCGACCACGAGCCCAGCAATAGGCAACGAAACCCCCACACATACTTCCCGGGAACGACTTTTTCCCTCAGGAACGAATCCCCTCCCCTCCAGGCAGAGGGAGCCTGCCCTGAACCCTAATTTGTTCTTTGCTAACTGAAATGACATGGGAGACTTAATGAAAATATTTAAGGACTGTAACGTTATTGAAGGGCTTCTTCGGAGTCTTCTCGCAGAAAAATACCAAAGTCTGGTTATGATTTGATTCAGATGAGACTGTGGATTAACAGTTGGTAATCTGTCAGCTTCCAGTTAAACCCAGTCTGGAAATAAAGGAAAAAAGACCTGCAAATTGCATATTTGGCTGTTTTAGCTCTCTCAAGTGGGCAAATGATTACCATTGCCCAGTAAATCTGCTTTTTTAAAAGATAAACTTGAATAAATTGTTTTTGTGAAGCAGAGACAGTCTTATTTACACATTCTTTCATGGGGCCTTTTGAAAGTACCATGCAAATATATCTGTTAATATTTCTGAAGTAAGGTCATTGGGCAACTTCAGAAGCTGTTACAAACCAGTTAGTGAAATTTCAACTTAGGTCAGTATTCTTTTCACTCTTAATCCTTCGTTAAAGGTACTTCCCTGCACTCTTAACAATTGTGGTTAATAGATGTTTGGATTATGGGAAAGTAACTGATTCCAGCTGCCGTTTGGGATAGAAACTTGAAGCAGTAAACTTGTTAACTTTTTCCCTCTGTCCTTTCCCAGAGGCATGTACGTAATGGAAGCACTCAGTGTTCTAGGCAAGGCATGCTCGCTGGAGGAGTCATCATCGGAGCCCCTTTTTTTCTTAGAAAAGAATAGGACAGTTGTTCAGAGTGAGAACCTGCAGCCCACATTAGGAATGGTCTAATCTCTTTTGGGTTTTTTTGTTTTTTTTTTCGTTTTTCCTCTCCCTTACCTGCTATGTATTTTGGTGACCTCAGTGAGCCCTATTAAATAAAATTACCCAATTAGCTCAAGCATCAAATTTAGCTTATTTGAAACAAAATGCTTTTTAGAAGTCTAATACTACTTGTATTGCTTCTAACACAACTAGGAAGGTGGTGGTCTTGCATCACAGAATGATAGGGGTTGGAAAGGACCTCCAGAGATCGTCTAGGGCAAACCCCCTGCCAAAGCAGGATGCGTTCCACTGTGACCTGAGCTAGATTGTATGGTCCTGCTCTGGCAGGGCGGTTTGACTCCATGATCTCTTTGGGTCCCTTCCAACCCCTCACATCCTGTGATCTCCTACAGCAGGCTGCACAGGAGCACATGCAGGTGGATTTTGAAAGTCTTCGGGGTAGTAAGAGCTGCTGCTGAACTTCTTTGTGCTTTGAAATCCGGAAAGCTTACTTCATGTATCTTTTATTTGTTGTAACTTTCTCCATGGCTCTAAGGCTACCTACTAACACACGGCACCTGCTTTGTGAGAATAGGCTATTATTTTTGTGTCTGGATGTAGTGGGAGAGAGGAAAATGAAAACAGGTTAAGGCAGTTATCACTGCTTTGTGTGCATTGTGCTCACTTGCATCACATTTAACTGTGCTGTTGGGGGGATGCTAACACCTGCCTTGCACACATTTTCTCTGCTTTTTTTTGCATTTCTCTACAAAGATGCTTTGCCTGATGGAACAGAATGCAGCAAAAACTGTAGATGTTAGGTTAAAAGCATCTTTCTGTAAATTTCAGGAGTGACGTTTAGAAACTCTTTGCTGAAAGACCAGTGCAAACCTTGCTCCTCTTTTTTCAGCCATAATCTGTCTAAAAGCAGGTTGAAATTTCAGTGGGAAAAAAAAGCCGACAGAGTTCTTAGTGGTATGAATGCAGCTTCTCAAAGCTTATGGACTAACAATGGAAGGTGCTGGAACATGTCCAGAGAAGGGCAACAAAGCTGGTGAGGGGCCTGGAGCACAGATCCTATGAGGAGAGGTTGAGGGAGCTGGGCCTGTTTAGCCTGGAGAAGAGGAGGCTCAGGGGTGATCTTATTACTGTCTACAACTACCTGAATGGACATTGTAGCCAGGTGGGGGGTGGCCTCTTCTCCCAGGTAATCAGCAATAGAACAAGGGGACACAGTCTCAAGTTGTGCCAGGGTAGGTATAGGCTGGATATTAGGAAGAAGTTCTTCACAGAGAGAGTGATTTCCCATTGGAATGGGCTGCCCAGGGAGGTGGTGGAGGCACCATCCCTGGGAGTCTTCAAGAAAAGCCTGGATGAGGCACTTAGTGCCATGGTCTAGTTGATTGGTTAGGGCTGGCTGCTAGGTTGGACTGGCTGATCTTGGAGGTCTCTTCCAACCTGGTTGATTCTATGATTCTATGATAAATGTCAAGATGTTCTTTGCTTTCAATGGTCCCATTCAGGTGGAAAAGGAGCCTTCATTTGCACATAGTTCAGGATGAGCATGCCAAATCCATATTTATGAGGGTCATCTCTAGTCTAGAAGTAGTTTTGCCACTTCTGTGTAGAGCCCGGCTTGACAACTGCAGTCAGCTTTAAGGGCAGCCAATCTTGGTGTCACAGCATTGTAGCTTGGTTTGGATGTGTCTAAATAGCTTGACAAGAGGTCATTTTGAATCTGATCAGGCATGCTAACTATTTAGAGCAGATCGGAGGCATGTTCTGTTTCGGTGGAACTAGGTGTTTTCTGTCAGAGCACTCTTTTAAAAGCATGAAGCCAGTTTGCATCCAGTGGTAAGTGAAGGTTAATAATCTCTGTTTGAGATACTGCAGCAATCAGGTCTTGATTTTGATCATTCCAGGTGACAGCTCTGTAATTTGCAGTTGCACTGTCTCATTAATTGAAGCAAATTCCCAATACCTTGAATTTGTACCTCAAGCCAACATTTCTATTTATCAAGGGGAAAATCCATACAAGCTGAACTCTGTTGCCAGGGATCATAGCTCAATAAGTTGGAGCTACACCTTATTTGGAATAGCTAATTTGGTCCTGTGTCCTTCTCAAACACAAAGAGCTCAATAGCAGTGTTCAAGGGCTGGTACTTTTACATTCTGACCATCTGAATTAATACTAGGATCTAATTGTTCCTTCCTCTCAAGAAATTAGTCTCTGTTTTGAGTTGCTGTGAGCAGTTTTTTATTTTTGCTAGCTCCTCCGAGGCTGGGTTGCAATGGAATCTGAAAACAGGATCAGTGACAATTCAAATGTCTGGGACTAATGAAGTGCAGTAGTACTGCAGAACCGTTGGCCACAAAAGTAACTGTAATAACGTCTTACTTAATGGAGTAAATGTGTGCTCTTCCTTTCATTCTGAGCACCTATGTCAGTGACTTCCCTACATAGTAGACTTCATAAATTTCCTGAGGCTGACTTCACTGCAGCACAAAGCGAAGTATTCACTAGTGTTAGGGTTTGGGTTTTTTTCCCCTGTTACATTAACATTTGTGGTGAATGTTCCTGAAAGACTGGACATTTACTCTGACTGTGGTAGCACACTGGAACAGGTTGCTCAGGCAGGTGGTGGAAGCCCCATCACTGAAGACATTCAAGGTCAGGCTTGATAGCGCTCTGAGCAACCTGATCTAGTTGGGGATGTCCCTGCTTACTGCCTGGGGGTTGGAGTAGCTGAGCTTTAGCGATCTCTTCTAACCCTCCTATGATTCTAAGTGCATATTAGTAACAACCTCGCTCATGCTAGTAACAACCTTCTGCCTAACTGCTAACATTCCCAGTTAATTGATACAGCCTTTTGTCACTGACCTTTCTGGCACAAGCCATGTTCAGTGTTGTTGGGTATGACTATGAGTAAAAACTTCCTTTTCCAGTTTCTTGCATGACTTCAGACTTTGTCTTTCTGAAATGAATGTTAGCATTGTTTGACAAGCCAGAGGCTTGCTGCCAGTACGTTCACCTTCAAAGAATTCCTCAAGCACTGGTGTAGTTAACCTGTTTATGATACTCAGCCGTTTGCAGATTTAGTAATCAGCTATCCGTGCTGTGCCAAAAACTGGAATTGGAGCAATCTTCCATGCACATCGATTAGTTCAACTGCTGATGTTACCTGATTGCTGTTAAAAAACCTGTAGAAGCAGCTCACAAGTGCTGTGGAACTGAAGTCTGCCTGAATGCATCAAAATGAGTATTCTTTTCAGAGACTGAAATCTCAAAAGCCATTTCTGCTGAAGTCCCAAATCCTTAGCACACAGACCCTTAGAAACTTGATTTAACTCTAGCCTTGAGCTCTGTGGTAAAGGGTTGGACTTGATCATCTGTGAGGTCTCTTCCAATCCTAATAATACTGTGATAACTTTTCAAGCAGTAGTCATTGCTTCAGAATACTGCAGACCCAAGTCTCACATCTCTAGAAAAGGGCATGCATCTTGGAGTCATCCTCAAAGGTTAATCCAGCGTGAAGCTAATCGTGCAGAGAGAATCAGTTAGAAGCTAACCTGAAGCAGCTATCTCTAATAACAGAGGAAGCCTGAAGAGCCGAAATTAGTCTTTGTGTCTGTTACACCCATTCTTGGCCCATTTGTGACTGCAGAATAAGCCGGCAGAAACTCATTGAGCACGTTGTAAGACCTTGTTTGCTGTGGTTATTGGACTTAGACCAGGCTATTCTCAAAGGTTAACATTGATAAAATACTTGTATGAAAGAAGTTTTAGTGACTCATGGGAGTGTACTTCTGACGTTACTGCCTCCAGGAGGGGAAAGAGCTTTAAGGATAGCACATCTGAAAACAAAACAGAGGTGCTGGCAGATGAGGAGACAACATAAAGCTTTTGATAGGTTTTGAAGTTGGAGACTTGGGATCTTTCTTTGCTTTTCCACTAATTAGCTCAATTCCTCGGTTCTTTTCCTCGGTTCCTCAGTATGTTTTCTCATACTTAAAATGGAGGTGATACCTTATTTTCTCTGAAGTCTTGTGAAAGCTTTTGGTACCAAAAAAAGGCAATTGCCAGAGCAATGAGAATCGTTTCCTTTGTTTTCAGTAATTGTTAGGAAATGGGTGGTTCAGAACTGGTTTCATCAGCAGAATTATTTTTACTATAACTGCTTTCAGGCATTTTGCTGCAGTATTTTCTTGACTGTAACCTTTTAATAGGCTGTTAAAAGAAAATTCCAGTAATTTGTATATATAGGGAAGATACAACGGTGTAAGGACCAAAGGCACATGCATACTGAGACTGGGCTTAAATGAGCAACATCTAAAGGCAGTGTCAGCCAGTCAGACCTTTTTATATTAGTCAAAAAGCAAGGTCAGCATACATGTCTGCATGTTCCACATGGAGATCTTAACTGGGTTTATTTTTGGGGGGGAAGGGTACTGAAAGCAGTGTTAAAGTGACTTTAACCTATATATTAGTATCATTTGACAGCATATTCTCATACGGTTTACAATGTAAGGTTGTAGTCATTGACCTGCATTTACCTGTAGATGAGCTGTTAATGTCCTGCTTGCATATAAAACTATTCAGTGCTACAGTTTAGAGGAAAAAGAAAATGTAATGGAAATTTAGATGCTGTAATCCCGATAAAACTGGAATTAACAGCACAGGCAGTCCAAGGTCCAGACTAGGGGATTGAGAAATACTGTACAGAGAGTCAGCTGTTGAATTAGTGGGCTTTTTAAAATGAAGGTATTTATGTTTGTGTGATGATATCTTCAGCAGGCAATCTCCAACCGTTTATCTCACAATTAATTTCTATTGGGACCGGGTATGAAGGGGCGATATGTATGCAATTGTGTTATTATGGCTAACATCAACAGTGATTTCTAACTCATCTTCTTGGGCTTTTGGAACTAACACAGAGAACTTGGTCAAGCATGTGAGAACGCCCACATGGGAGTGGGTCTAAGTGTCTGATGTGAGAAATGAGCAAAAAATGCTACTGAGATAAAACTGGGTTTGGAATAGAAATAAACACTCATCAGTCTGTGCAGTGTTAATTTTTCATTCACATTCAGTAACTAGACTTAACTTGAATGTAGCTTCTGTGTTTGTACCTCGTTTGGTAATATGCCAATCCCAGTGTGGTTTTATAATGTTTCATTTCCTTTGACTGTTGTCACACGGGAGAAGAGGTGAGCAGAATGTACTAACACTGCCATTTTCAAATAACTTAGGTAACTGGAGGCTCCAGTGGCATTGGAAAATGTATTGCTATTGAATGTTACAAGCAAGGTGCTTTCATAACGCTGATTGCAAGGGATGAGGTAAGTGTATGTGTATTTTTACTGGCTAAACGCTGTTCACAAAGTCTGTATGGGCATGGAGTGATTTTGGAATTTATCATTATTCACACTTTCTTCTCTGTGTATTTTAAGGGGATCCTAAGCATTTCAAATGAATGCCTTTGAGTAGCAGAGGTGGCTGCCTTTTTTAGGAGTGTGGCTGAACATGGAATTTGTGATTAGCTGGCCTTAAAATTCTTCCAGTGCCATGACTTCTGCTAATGGAATTCATTACTTCACTGTCCAGATCTGTGGCAGAGGACAAAAGCCTATATTCTTTACAGCTGTCGAATGTCCCTACAGTAACTGGCAGTTTGAGGCTTAAGGACAATTCTTAAAATTCCCAGATTATTTTACTTTTTAATCAGCATTATATCATATTATGCTTTTCACCAGTGAAAAACTGTTTATTAAGACAGCTTTGAAGGTAAAAGGATTGTTTGGTTTTTCAGTACCTAAAAGGTATTCAGAATTTGGTTGGAATTAATATGCTTTCAGAAAGGGCTATTTTATTTGTAGAGAAAACCCTAATTTTCAGGAAATAAAAACAACCTTTTTGGGGTGGGGTCTCAGTCTCACCTGTCTTTGCTATTTTACTTACACTTGAGAACACTGCATAACTTTGAACACAGGCAGAATTAACACAACTTTCCATGAAATAACACAAGTTTTCTTGAAAGAAGTATGGCAATTTGAATTTGCTGAATAGTAGTTTAATGTTTATGATCATTCTGTGACAGTGAGTGATTGTTCTTAGGAATAGTTAATGTGTTTTGGTTGTAATTTACATTTATGTAATATTAACTAGGGGAAAAAAGTTAATGCCTAGTCTTAAATGCTCATTTTAGTTGTGAGAAACAAAAGCATTAAACCTACAGAGATTGTTACTGGCATTAGAAGATGAAGTGAAAAGCAGATCAGCAAGTTCTGGTAGCTGGAGGGATTGAATGGTTTCATCATATCTGTAAAATGACAGTAGTAAAGTCTTACAACTAGTTGAAGATAACTTTTTTTTGGATTTTAGGCAATGTTGTTAAGCTTTGTTGAAATACTGAAGTCTCCTTGTGGTCTCTTCCAACCCTGACTGATTCTATGATTCTAAATTGCTCTCAGAACTGCTGTTCTTGTATCCATTTCAGAACAAGCTGTTGCAGACAAAGAAGGAAATAGAGAAGTATTGTGTTAATGACAAGCAGGTAAGAGCACTGCTAACAGTGGCTGTTGTGTGTTTTGTTTAAGCCAGTCACTACAACACAGTTGAGTAGTCCTGTCTTTGGTACAGAGCTGTTTGACAAAAATAAGTGAAGACTCACGATTTGAGTTAAAAAATACCAATTTACTTAGGATGTTCTGAACTCTGCTGCATTATATGTTGCCCAGCAAGTGCATTGGGCTGCTTTTCTTAGAGAAAAAGATTGATGTCTTCAGCTGTAGGTGTAGTGTGTTTTATTGGATAGCTGCAATTTACTCTCACTCAGTAATTCATTCTGATCTTCAGAATGGAGTGGAAGAGCCAAATTTATTTTCACATCTCTCAGGTTTTGCAATTCATAAATGCAACAGTTGTCTTGGGAAATAGGTTTAGATATTTGTTTCCAGGTTTAGTTCACTACACCAAACTTGGCTTCTTTTTCCTCCTGAAGTACTGTAGCAGATACACAAGTTAAATTTGTGAAGTTTTAGGACTACAGAACACTGAGGCTGCTTTGAACAGACACACCTGTGTATAAAGGCACTTTTTTAGAGCTTGCACAGATACTAGCATAAAATAGGTAAGCTTACAATGTTCAAATTACACAATTTTGATATGAAGGGGAGAGGAAAAACAGTGTTCAGGCTGTTGGCATTTTTGACATCTCCTTTCTTGTTCCAGAGCTTTTATTGCTTCCGTGATTACAAATACAAGCAATTTATTTATCTCTGAAAAGAGATCTGAATTGATAAGTTTGGTATTCTGTTGAAAAGAAGCAATGGAAAAAAAGCCCCAAGTATTTCCAGGCAATAATGTCAGTACTTGCTGATACAAAATTTTCTTAATAGCTCCATTTATAAGATGATTCTGTCTTCACTTCCTTACATTTTTGTCAAATGGCTCAAGGCAATTTATTTCCCCCCCCCCCCCCCCCCCCCCCCCCCCCCCCCCATGCATGCTGCCTTACTCAGATCAACTGTATTTGAAAAACTAAGCCATTTGAGGTGAGGAGAAACTGTTCTGCCCGTTTGAAATAGATACATGAACTTTTTCCCTAGCTGCTGTAGTAATTTCCCAGGCTTAGACTTAAAGTTAATCCCTTCTCAAACCCTGTGTCAGAATGTTCTTGTTAAAATCTATCCACAGAATCATTGAGGCTGGAAAAGACCTCTGAGATCAAGTCCAGCCTATAACCTAAAGCCACAACAAACTTGATAGATGCAGACTTTTAAAAATAGTATTACTTGATGCTCATAAGAGCTTCGCTTAAAACCACCAAAAACTGTCTTTGAGGTTGAGCTAGGTCCAGTGTGGACTGAGCAGGATTGCTTTTGCAGAAGCAGCTTTAGACTTGCAGTGTTGTAGGCTGGCTCTTGGTCACTTGGAAGCCTGTGTGATCTAAAGGCAAAGAGCAACTGGAAGAAGCAGGAGAGTCCAAGGCAGATCTCACACTGAAACAGCAGGTCAGATGCTGGGAAGTGAGGGTAGCTGAACCGGTGCTGAAAGAGCGTAGACAAAGTTATCTGAGATAAATTATGTGGAACAAAATCCTTGTCTGTAGAGGTTTGTCTGCAACACTTTTAAGTCCCTTTCCTAATAGATTATATTCCCAGTTACTTCACTGGGAGTCAGATGAATCTTTTGTTGCTAAAGCTGCTTTAATGATCCAGTACCAGAATGAAAGGTGAGGAACAGAGCTGGGCATATCAGACTGTTTCTGGAAGCATATTCTGTGTCTTAGTGCATGTTTTGGAGTGAAGGTAATCGGTATGTTGTAGCAGAAGAAGGTGTGATAGTAGCAGAAGAAAGTGTGATAGTAGCATCAAAGAGGTGAATTGTCTAATGTGATAGTAGTCAATAAAAGCTATGGTTCCTGAATGTGTTGTTCACACTATAACTAATGCAATCTGATATATTGACCAACTGCTTCAATTTTGATAGAGAGCTATGAGTTTCAACCTCGCTAACCTTGCCAAGGCCTCCAGATAGTAAAACAATGTAGATTTGTTCTTAAACTTACATAAAAGATAAATATTTTCAAAATGCAATAACTGCCCTTAGGGAGGGTGCGTGCAGACCTGCCAATAACTTGTGCCACAAGTTTGCTGTGATACCCAACTACCCACAGTGCTGGGAGGCAGGAATAGCCAACCTGCTGTACAGGATAGGCAAGCATATTCTGTTTATGCAGCTAGGAATTGTTGCAGTCTGACCAGAGGCAGAGCTGACAAATGACTGCTAATCACACTATGGTAGGACTTTTGGTGTGTATTCACGTGTCTCCTTGACAAGTGGTCATTATGATACAAACTGCTGATGACTTGGAGGTGAAATAAACTGAGTTGGTGAATGAATGACTGAAGTAAAAGAAGGGATGGAATACAGGAGTTACTCTTTTTATTGTCGTAAGAAGATTACTTTTCAAGAAGATGAGCTGCCCTGAAGCTTGGCTGTTTGCTCAGCTCAGAGGGCAGCTTCTTTGTTAGCACCTGGCTAATCTACCACAAAGCTTAGCCATGGTCGTCCTCTGATTGTGGTCATCCAGTCCTGCAGCCCTCCTCTCTCACCACACCAGTGCTTAGTTAATTTTTCCTAGCTCTTTCAAACCAAACCACATAATCTCTTGTTTCCAGACAAGAAGTAAACCTATATACATTACTTCACGTTTTAGATATTTATGACATTGTGCAAGCAGTCAGTTTCTCACATAATTTTTACCTTGGCCTTGCAGTGTCCCAGTTCCCATCCAAAAGTTAGGACATTTCTAACACTTGCTTTACAAATTTTTGGAGAAGGTTTTTTTTTTTTTTGCACTACCAATACCACAGTTTCAAAACAGCACTCTGTAACCAGTCCTTCCTGTGGTAAGGAAAAGTTTTCTCAAAGATAAGCCTAAACCACACAAATGGTTCAACTTCTCTTTAGCACTGCTGAAAGTTAAATGGAGCGCTGTGGAATTTTGTCTGCCCAAATTAAACTTCAGTAAAACCTACTCTGTGTAAAGCACTTAAGTTGTAGTGTGTCTTATTACAGTAAATGAGAGATGATACTTTGCCCAGGAGTAGCTGCTTTGATCTTGCTGAAGTGCTTGTTTGTTGTTTACATGATCTTTATGATACTAGAATATGTGAGAGGGAGAGGGGAGGTGCCTAAGACAGGCAGGAATTGCTTTCTTCAGTGTGGGAAAAGTGCAGACTGTCCTGTCAGAAAGACTTGTTTTTTCTGGAAGAGATAAGTCACTGGAGTTCTTTCCCTTTTGAAAAGTCTTGCAGTCACAGTTACTGGACTTACAGTGTTGTAAAGGTTCTTTCACTTTCCTCTTCCAGGTTGTGTTATGTATTTCTGTTGATGTATCTAAAGACTACGAACAGGTGGAGAATGTTCTAAAACAGGTGAGGAAGTAACTGATTCATTTGTGAATTTTAAGAAGCTTACCTGTATGTGATACATTTCCAATTAAACTATTTTTTACAATGGTACTGTGCTATATGAAAGGTTGTGGTTTTTTTTTACCTCCTAAACAACATCTTAACCTCTCTCACCTCTGCCAGGCTCAAGAGAAGCTGGGGCCAGTTGACATGCTTGTAAACTGTGCAGGAACATCAGTTACAGGAAAATTTGAGGACATTGAAGTGAACTCTTTTGAAGTGAGTAAGCATAAGTTTTTAAATTTCTTATTTAACCATTTTAGCAATTAGATAGCATTCCTGTGTATTTGCTGACTTTGTATGAATAGTTACACACAGAATCACAGGATGTGACCTCAGAGACTGTCTAGTCAAACCCTCTTGCTAGAGCAGGACCACTGTGAGCAGGTCACAAAGGAACACTTGATTTGCTGACCAAATTAGAATACCTTCAAATTTGTGAGTCCTGCCTCTAATTTCTCAACTATTAGTCCACTCATGGGTCAGAACTGTGAGTTGCCTCTCTGGAACAGAGAGTCCTCAAGATAGCAAAAAGGTGTGGCATGTGTTCTGCAGTTTAATGCACTGGTAAAGGTAATGAATGTGTCATAGTCAGATGGGGTTTTTTTTCTGCTGAAGAATTTTTCTGACTTGTTTAAGAAAAATACAGCTGTTGCCAGTGCACAAATTGTTTGCAGCTTGAAACTGATGATTAAGAGGCCCCCAGGAAGGCAAAGCCTCTGTTATTTGGTTATTTTATGCACAGAGCCCTCAGCCTCATAGTCATCTACAAACAATATTAAATCATCTGAAAATACTCAATAAGCATCCTACTGTAATAAATTTGAATCATCCATTCTATTGCTTGTATAGTCTGACAGTTTTGATTTAGGTCTTCTAGAGAGGGAAATTCAAGATTTCTCCTTATCCTGCCCAAGATTAAGCTCTCTACTCTGCCCTAGTGAGACCACACTTGGAATACTGTGTGCAATGTTGGCCTCTCCAGTTCAGCAGAGACAGGGACCTGCTGGAGAGAGTCCAGTGGAGAGCCATGAGGGTAACTGAGGGATTTGAGCATGTCCCCTATGAAGTGAGAGTCAGAGCCCTGGAGCTGTTGAGTCTGGAGAAGAGAAGATGGAGAGAGGAGCTGAGCAATGTCTACAAATATCTGAGGGGTGGGTGTCAAGTGGATGGGGCCAATCTCTTTTTGGCGGTCTGCAGCAATAAGCTGGACCATAGAAGGTTTCAGCTCAACATGAGGAGAAGCTTCTTTACAGTGAAGGTGACAGAGCCCTAGAACAGGTTGCCCAAAGAAGTTGTGGAGTCTCCTTCTCGGGAGACTTTCAAAACCTGCCTGGATGTGTTCCTGTGCAAACTACCCTAGGGGATCCTGCCTTAGCAGAGGGGTCAGACTCAATCTCTAGAGGTCCCTTTCAACCTCTAAGGTTCTGTGATCTCTGAAATGCCAAAATAAATATATATATATATATATATATATATATATAAAAAAATTTCCTGTTTCAGACAAGTCTTTAAACTTTGGTTTTGGTATGTTTGCATACATCATGTGTAAATGGATTGCTGCTTGAACGTTGTTTACCTTAGATTTTCCCTCACATACTCTTTTTCCTTTGAAGGCCATATAGGTAGCACTATTAGCCTTTTTCCTAGTTTCTATTAGCACATGCAGGTGGAGTGGATCTCTTTCAGCTTGAAGTGAGGTTTTTAGCTACTAAACAGTTTATAAAACTGTGGCATAGAAAACAGTTGTTTCTTTTGCCAGCTGCAAGTTTAGTGAACCTGACTGAAATAGAGGATTTTGGATAATACCAAACAGCTGACTGTGGGATTCAAATATCACATTCATCTCATTTGTACAGAGATTAATGGCAGTCAACTACCTGGGCAGTGTTTACCCAAGCCGAGCAGTGATCGCTACCATGAAGGAACGCAGAATGGGGAGGATTGTGTTTGTGTCGTCTCAGGCTGGGCAGTTAGGCCTCTTTGGTTATACAGCTTATTCTCCAACAAAGTTTGCCCTTCGAGGGTTGGCTGAAGCCCTGCAAATGGAGGTATGTATGCAGTAAGTGAAGCATCTTTGATGGTAAACAGAAGTACTTATTTTATCTAGCAGCACAACACATTTTCATTTAAATAGTTGTCTCCTTGTCTTGTGCAGCACTGCTGCTATGCTTGGCCCCCTCTTTGGCAGCAGGTACAATCCCATTGCTCTGCATGATGCTGCAGAAACTAAGCTATTTCAGCTGCATAGCAGGAAATAGATTCCTAGACCACAATTAAAAAAAATACTTATTTTTGAAAGGCCTTGGATTTTTTGAGTAAAAAGCCTTTGAATTTCAAGGCTGTAAGAGCAAAATGGTATTGAAGATCCCATAGATGCATGAGGGGTGGGACAGCGATTGCTCACGAGGCCGTGGTGAGTGGTGTGTGAACCATTTGAAACAGTAAAGGTTGCAAGGTGTAGAATTTGAGGATTGCCCACAGAAATTGTGTGGACAGTGGTTCACCCTTCTAAATTTTTGTATATGTGAGCTTTTTTATAGTGCCATGGTCTAATTTTATGCTGAAGTCCAGACTGAAACCCGAACAAGTGTTATTTTCATTATTCAGTGGAATGAGGTTGGCAAGAACATTGTAGTAAGACAGGTAAAATTGATTTGGAAATTGCTTCCCTCTTTTTTTTTTTTCCTATGGAGAATGTGTATTTAAGTTAACTGTTTGTATAGTGTCTGTGTTTGGTTCTAGACTCTTGCATAGTCCCTGTCCTGTTCAATATAGTTGCACACTTAGATGGGGAAGAGGGGGCAAACTGCCGAAGAGAACAGTGACACTGCACTGTCTTCTTTCTTAGACTGGTGACAAATACTTTTTTGTGAAGATTGAATTATTCAGAACTAAACCCAGGGTGTTTAAGGTCTTGTGATGTGTTACTGCAATGTTTTCAGTATAGAATGTTCAATAGTATACATACAGATTCTTAGTGCTTTATGCTTTGCATTGTTGTCACCCTCTGAATATTTTCCTTAAAAGATTCTTTATTTGTATTGAAGTACAGATTTGCATTGTATTAGTTTCTCAGTAGTGCAGTAAGTGATGTAGAATCATAGAATCAACCGGGTTGGAAGAGGCCTCCAAGATCATCCAGTCCAACCTAGCAACCAGCCCTAGCCAGTCAACTAGACCATGGCACTAAGTGCCTCATCCAGGCTTTTCTTCAACACCTCCAGGGACAGTGACTCCACCACTTCTCTGGGCAGCCCATTCCAATGGCAAATCACTCTCTCTATGATTCTATGTAATTCTATGACAGACACTTAACTAAATGTAGTCCTTGTCATGAGACCTTCCATTTTTCCTCAGTTTTCTACTTCCTTCTCCTTAGACTTTGATTTCATGGAAGTTTATACCAGGGGTTGAAAATTCTTGTGTGACTGAAGTATATCTCTTAAAGATAACAAATTTGCATTACACGTTTTGAGTGGGTTTCCCTCATACTTGTCCAGCAGTGAAAATATTTTGATACAAGTACCAGTAATGAGTGTGCTACCAAGCCTCAGTGAAAGCCATTTTTTGCCTTGTGTTCATGAATGCTGGGCATTAGTGTTTGGTAATGATTTAAATCTGAATTTTGAAATTAATAAAATTATAGGGCTAAAATACTTTCATGTTCCTCCTAAATGTCTTTAAAAAACACTTAATCAAATTATTTATACCCAATGCAAAGGTTTTAGGTATTTTTATGAAACAAACCAACACAAGGTGGTTAAAAATGTTTGCTGTTCTGCTTTCTCAGTGGACCAAGCTCCGAGGTTTGGAAGTGCTGGGTATGAGGGTGATTTAACACTAGAAGCAATGTAATTTGTGCTGGCTGTATTTCTTCTGTGCAAGATAGATGAATGAAGTTGTGAGGGCTATCTAAAGGCTGTCACTATTAAGGTAACATTTCCTTTTGTAAAATACAGGTAAAACCTTATAATATCTACATAACGGTGGCTTATCCTCCAGATACTGACACACCTGGCTTTGCAGAAGAAAGTAAAACAAAGGTAAATCATCCTTCAGGAATGCTGTAATGTCTTTAAAGCTTCACTTTTTCAGTAAGCAATGCACTGCAGATTTCATTCACTTCCGTAGCACTTTTGAAGTCAGTGCATGTTAAGATTTTTAAGTATCTTTAAACACATCAGTTTAACTACTCAGAGCTTAAATAGCTTGTAGAAAAATGTGCTAGTCTGAATCTAGCTAGAATGTTTTGGTGAGAAGGATTAGATCACAGACTGTGACAGAGAAACAGTGGTGAAGTCTACTTCACTCACAGGCTTATTGAGATGTATAAGAACAAGAGTATAAACATAGATAAGGCAGTTTGAGTGCTGCCTGAGCTCTGGGCTGCATTTTTCTCTCTAACCTCACCCTCCATCTCTCTGATAATCCACTTGCTTTCTAACCCCCCTGGCTGACCCTCCACTCTTCCCTGAGGCACAAGGCAACGTCTGGTGTAAGGTAGGGGAGTGGGAGAAGGTGGAAAGGCATTTGGGAGCCCTTCCTGGGGACTCAGGTTTCTGGGAGGGGAGTTGT
Source organism: Pogoniulus pusillus (assembly GCF_015220805.1). Lineage (NCBI taxonomy): Eukaryota > Metazoa > Chordata > Aves > Piciformes > Lybiidae > Pogoniulus > Pogoniulus pusillus. Next base: position 9,267,141 of record NC_087284.1, on the reverse strand, counting down.
GTTTCTGTATTACCTTTTACCTTGATTATTTCTGTGTATAACTGTATATACTGTAAATATCTGCTTGTATATTGAGCTAAGCTCTAAATATAAGCTTCATTCATATTTCCAGAGCCAGCTGAGTCTAGTCCAGGTGATTTCCAAAGTGGGGGGGGGGAGGGCAGGTAACACCCAAACCACCACAAATAATTTATTACTCTGGCTTTAAGTGGAAGAACTACTTACCTTTACTGTCTGAAACACTGCAGAATCTTTCTCTGTGTAAATCAAAACATGGTGGACTGCTAAGCTGTGAAACCACTATTTATTTTGATAGCAAAGCTCAATGAGCTAAAAATAACATTCCTATTTTGCATCTTTAATAACAGGCAATTGTTCTGATCAATGTGGCAAATCAAAACAAACCTCAGTTCCTTCAGTGAAGTTTGCAAACCGTCCCTGCTGAATGAATATATGTAATGACACACTTGAATAGTGGCTCTTGCCTAGTATTAAAGTAGGAAGGAAACTCTTTCCTTGTGTTTGTAAGGTAAACAACAGTCTTGTGTTTCAGAAGGTTGTGTCAGCAGTAGACCCTTTTTTTCATTTGGCTTACCTTAAAAGTGAAAGTTTTGACCTCAAAGCTTTAGTCATCTCTCATCATTTGGCATGTCCCTGCACATGAAGTATAATTCCAAAGACTACATTCAGGGCCCCTGCTAAGACTGAAGTATCAGCTATCTTATTTTTTCATTTGTGTAGTGTGAACTTGAAAATTGATAGCCAGAGAGATCAGATCAGCCTTTTCAAGGTGCTCCATCTTCTGTCATAGGAAATTTGGGTTGAATTTGTATTTTGTCCCTCACCCATTGTATAGGCGTCAGTAGGGGTTACATAACACAATTTTTTAATTTCATATTTTCTTGCTATAGCTGTTGTGTATTAGATGTACACTTGCAGAGTAAGACATGTGCAGATAACCTCTGTAGCTCTGGCTTTTTTTTTTTTTCTGCTTCATAGTAGCCTATTTCAGGGGAATAAAGTCACCAGCAAAATGCACTGTTCTTCTAAGATTACTCTTTCAAAGATATTCCCTGAGTTTTATTTGCCAAAAAGGGGTTGTTTTTAAGCAGAGACTTCGGCTATGTCTTAACATATATGAAGTGTCATGATAGTTAGGTCATGCACCTTAAATCTCTGTAATACTGCACTGCTTTGACAGGTCAGATATTTACTATTGTTGCAATTGTTTAATACTACTTAGTGTAAAAATATCTGTCTCTAATTTGCACCTCTTTAATACTGTGCTATTTTGCTTTGTAATTGAATGTAAGAAAAGAAAATGTCAGAATGTGATAAACTAGGATACAGCTTTCCTGTGTTTAGTAATTAAGTTTTTGTTGTTTGGGGGCTGTGTGGGGTTTTGGTTTATTTGTTTGGGGGTTTTGTTTGGTTTGATTGCTTTGGGATTTTTAGGCAACTGCTTTAGAAGTGAGAATCGTGCTCTGGCTGGCTAGCCAGATGAAGTGTTTAATGATTGTTTTGTGCTTGCCTTTTTTTCAGCATGCTATTAACTTTATCCTGTTCCTTCTGAACAGCTGCTATTTTTGTCCCCAAAGTTACAGTATTTAATTACTGTTGACATCCCTACATCTCTTTCAGATTTGGTTGACACTGTCCAGCAAGCTCAAAAGTACATAGGGGTTATGAGATGGAGATCTGATGACATAAGCCATATGACTGTAGGAAAGCATGTAAAAGGTGTTTGTATGTCATTTCTGCTGGCAAAGGCACTGATTTCCCCCCTGTCTCCCCTTACACACAGACTGAAAAGAAAAGTTTTCAGTGAACCTGGGATTCCTAATCCTGCATATATTTGGAAACAGACCTGTTTCTGTAAAACTTAATTTCTATAGCACTCTGGATTGGTAATGAGAAACTCGTGGTTGCTCAGATCTTTTCTACGAGCGCTTTTTAATATCAGTAACCTTAAACTAGTCCTGGTATTTGGCTAGGCTTGAATGATTTCTGGGTTTGTGTTGGTTTCTTTCCTTCTGTCTTCATTAAATGTAACTGAATTAGTCATTACATCACGTCAACTTGTGACCAAGTACTCTTTTCTACCTACTTTAGCACTGTTTTTTCTTCATCAACAGAACCATCTCTCTTCACCCATTGAGCATTTGAATAGCTTCCTGTGCAGTTAGCTCCCTCATTGGTTTATTTGTTAAAAGGACAGGAATAAGGAGCCTGCTTCTAAGTACTTCAAAGCATATTTTAGCTGTTTATTTTTGAACAGACCAGACTTGTTCAAGAACTTTTCTTTTTTGTGAAAGTTGAGGTTGCTAATATAACTGCCCTTAATCACAGAATTGTCAGGGTTGGAAGGAACCCCGGGGATCATCTAGTTCCAACCCTCCTGCCAATGGGCAGAGACACTTTCCACTAGATCAGGTTGCCCAGAGTCCCATCCAGCCTGGCCTTAAAAACATCCAGGGATGGGGCTTTCACCACCTCCCTGATGGTTTCTTCCAGTGAGGTAGAGTGGCATATAGGCTCTAAAGCATGAAGAAATAAAATGCAGTGATAGATTTGGTGGATATTAGTGTGTGGAGTTTGAGATGGTTTTGTTTGGTTTGTTTTCTAGGATCTTAAAACATTTTAGGCCTAACTTAATTTTTTATACAAAAACTCATAAATTAGCAAGGGTGTTGAGGAGATGTAGTGTAAACATTTTGTTAGCTATTAATTGAAAATAAAATACTTGGGGGGAAAAACACTTTCATATTTTATTAGTACTGTAGGGGGGGAAAAAAGTGCTGCTCAAGGGAAAGTTGGAATTTGCCTTCATAAAATCAGATTACTATTTAAGAAGGTGCTTTTATCTTTTAAGTGGGTGCTTTAGGTGACAGTGTGGTACCACTTGCTAACAGTGATGTCATCCATGACAAAAGACCCACACCCAAAAGTTGACCTTCATGTCTTTTCTCTCCTGTGTATATTATTAGTCAAACTTACACTGACTTTTTTACTAAAGCCCTTAGAGACGAAGCTGATTTCTGAAACCTCCTCTGTTTGCCAAGCAGAACAAGTCGCCAGAGTTATAGTCAGAGATGCCATAGTAAGTAAATTACCTTCTTTCACTTTGCTCTTCACTGGAAAGACGAGGATTGCGTTGGATGCTTGTTTAGGGCTGTAAGACAACAGCTAAGTGAAAAGCAAAATCAGTTTACATGAAACAGTGCTCTTTGGTTAGTATGAGCAGGAAATATTTTCTTCTTCTGCCACTGTGCCCACAAATGATTTTATGTGATCAGTTGGAACGAAAAAGTATCTGAAGCTGTACATTAGACAGAACCAAATGACACATCAGTATGATGCAATGTCTCAAAGGCAGATTGTGACTGACTTCAAAGCACTACACTCTTGACTTTTTGTGTATCAAATGCCATTTGTCTGACCTCAAAAGCTTGTTGGGCTATCTTATTTTTCCTAAAGATGAGTTCATATAAAAATGGTTTTACAATAAATGAAGGCAGTGTACCAGCCCTTTTGGCTTTCAGTGTCTTCAGTATGTGGTTTATGAGTGGTAGAGTGCTGCTTTTGGTGGTTAAAAGTGTATTTATTGCCTTTCTGAGGATTTCTTTAATGTTTTGTGCTATGGAATATTTGTATACTTAATAAAGCACCTCAGAATGGAAGCAGACATAAAACTCATAAGGCACAGGAGTTGAATCCTGAAATCCATTGTTATTTTGCAGTTGCTTATGCTCTGGACCCTTCACAACTGAACACCTTCTGTAAATCATGTTAAGTTTTTACAGAATCTTCACAAATGCAACACTTAAACACAAAATGGTGTCTGGTTTGCAGGTGATGAGATTTCAAAGCAAGTACTACCTCACATAGTATTCTGCCTTGGTGCTTAAGGAAAAGTAATCTCTACTTCTAAAGCATCTGGTATTTTGCACAATGTCAGGGGCTGGAAGGGACCTCAGAAGGTCACCCAGTCCAACCTCTTTACTACAGCAGGATCACCAATCACAGATCACACAGGCAGCTTTTGGATATCTCCAGAGAGGGAGACTCCACAACCCCCTCAGCAGCCTGTTCCAGGGTTCTGTCACCCTCACAGGGAAAAAAATCCTCCTCATGTTTCCATGCAAATTCATGTGTCTCAACTTCCACCTATTGCCCCTTGTCCTGTCATTGGGCATCACCAAGCAGAGCCTTGGCTCCATCCTCCTGGCACTCACCCTTTACATATTTTAAACATTCATGAGGTCAAATTTCTGTGCCTTGCATTCCAGCAGTTTGGATGGTACATTCATTCAGACATGGTCTTTATGCGCTGAAGCCATCACCTGAAAAACTCAAACAGAAATTAAAAGGTAGCTGTCTACTGTAGCAATTCACAGTCCTTGCAGGTGTGTTTTGGTGAAGAACCAAATCTCATAATTCTTTACTACTTCACACAGATCCACTCCTAACCCTGACTCAGGCGCACCACCTTCTCCTTTTCACTTCTGGGCTGCCATATATTTAGTACTGTGCTGTTTCAGAATGTCTGCTTTTCAGCATGAAGGCTGTTGGAAACAAATGGGAGGAAGTCTGGGAGTCAGAGCTATAAAGCTGCAGCTTTCCTCATGAATAGTCAGAAAACAACCATCCAAACATCATTTTCTTGCTGTCTGTACTCCCCTCTTCTACTTGCTGAATTGCTTATCATGCTCTATATCTAACAGTTCTGAGGAGGGCACATTACAAATCCTTGACATAGATGAAGAAAGACCTATTACCTAGCATTTGAAATACATCCCCCTGCCACATAGCAAACTAGTTTTTCCAAAAGCCAAGCACTATTTTATTCCACAGTTTTAGTATTGAGTGGTGATCTGGCAGAGTTCATATATAATTCTGTCTCTAAAATATATTTACAGGGACCTCAACATGATTTTTTTCCCATCAGTAAGCATGCTTCAAAAAGAAACTTAGAGCCTTCCTAGCTTCTAGAGAAATCTGCAGTAATTTAACACACATCTCTAAAGAGAGGTTAGCTTCCTTGTCTGTTTTATTTTTATAAGTGAATGCCTTTTGGAATGTTGCTGTTGAGCACAAAATAGTCTGGAGTGTTTTGATTCTTAATTGCATTCATTTTTTTTTACATAAAAGCATTTGTCAATGACATCAATCAGCTATATTCAGGGACATGAACTAAAACACATCATTTGCCACAACAGGGTAAAGGACTTCTTTTTATTTGTTCTGATTTGCTGTTTATCTTCCATCCAGCAAGGGAATTTTAACAGCTCTGTTGGATCAGATGGTTACATGCTATCAATACTGACAAGTGGAATGTCACCAGTCACTTCTATTACTGAAGGTCTTCAGCAGGTAAGATTTGAGGACTTGATAGTCACAATTTCTTACATTTTAAAATGCTTTAAAATGTAGGATATTACACAAACATTGATTGATTGAATTATTTTTTTCACCATATGGCTGTTAATAGCTGTGGAGACTTGGGTTTATTTTCAGTCCGAAGAAGCGAGTTGGTAAGATCACTGCTTTTACACTGTTAGGATGGTATTCATAAGTTTTTCATCTTGGGATAACACAGCTGCCTGGCACTTCTTTGATTTCACAAGTAAATAATAAGATGCAATCTGGGATCCTCAGTGGATTGAAGGATGTTTCTCTCTGTTTCCAGGTTGTTTGCATGGGCATTTTTCGCATCATTGGCCTATTTTACCTTGGAAGTTTTGACAGCATAGTTCGTCGCTGCATGATGCAAAGAGAAAAATCTGACAGCACAGATAAAACTGAGTAGTCTTTGCTTTGAGTTGAAAGAAGAATGTCCAACAATCCTGGACAGCGTGCTGCTTAAGTGTGGGACTCAGGTTTTTCTTCTGAAGGATTTAGAGTGGAAGTACTTGGTATACGCCAGAGACGGGTCCCCTAAAAAGCTATGAAAGAAAACAAAGGTACAACTCCAGAAAATGCCAAACTATGCAAAAGTGTGAATGAGGATTAGAGAGATTTTCTTCATGTGCATGTGTCATTTGAGTTGGAGAGAGTTTGGGGAACTTGTAAATGATGTGCAGAGTAGAATTTGAGATGAACTGCGTGCGGTAATTCTGGACAAATGCTTAAGTTTTCTCACTTTGGTGCTTATGGACAAACTAAGTACCATGACAGAGTGGGCTGAAGTTGACTGAAGACCCCTGAACAAGGTGGTACCTTTTGCTAATGTTTTGGGACCATTTTTAATTTAAGAGAGTTAACTTTTCCTTTGGCCAGTCTACAGATCCTTCTGTCAGTGACAGTTTGCTTGCCTCTACACAAGATGCAACTGTGGAAACCTTAAGGTGGCAGGTACATTTGTACCATCCAAGTTTTCTCAGGTTGGGAGTAATTAAAAAGTATGGTTTAATATTTGCATGCTTTCAAAAGGGAGATGAAGAACCCGTTCCCACAGAGAAAATGCTAGGAGAGACGATTGGGTCTGTAGCTCTTTTGGCCTTTGAAGTATGTTGTGAGGGAAGAAAACCCACAAACCAATACCAGGTATGTTGATCTTGACTTTCAGCATTTTAAGCCATTGAAATAATGTACAATTTTTACAGATACTTCTTCTTACCTGCCAGTTTTTGCTCTGGAAAGGAAAGTAGCTTCATGCTACTGTTAATGCACATTACTTTTCAAAGCTGCAAATGATGAGCCAAACCAGTAGTTGATGATAGAACCAATTCTAATTAAAATGCCAGGCTCTTCCAGTAGCAGGAATGTAGCTTTTTGAGGCAGAGGGGTCGGGAGGGAGAAGGGTGTGTGTCGGAATGGCATTCCACTCTTAATTTTACCACACAGTAAAGCTTTCACATGATAAATCACTTAAAATGCCCTCCCTCTATGCCCTACTTGTAATTTGTTTCATTTATACATTATACAAAACAAGGCTGCTCAATAACTGCTTCCCCGTGGTTGTTTCTAATAACTGTAACTTTACCACTGAAAAAGTGTGATGCATAACAATGATGTTTTAAGGGTGCACTATATATATATATGCTATGTAAAGGACCACTATAGCAAGTGCCTTGTGAGCTGCTTTTTGGTTTTGTTTTCTTTTTTTTTTTGTCAAAAGATGCATATTTTGTGTTTGTCAGCATTGCTGTGTTCTCAGTGTCATAGTTTCCACTTTGAGTCAGTACTCTGAATCTAAAAGTACTCATAAAACCAGGTACTTTACTTCCTTTAAAGTAGTATTTAAGAACAAAATGGTCAAAATTGATTGCTCTTGTTCTGATATTCTTTATACTATTTTAAGAAAAGAGATATTCAGTTAAACTGAGATTTAAAATAAGAGTTAACTGTAGAACCTTTGAAGTGTAATTTATTGAGTCCATTTATTTCCCCCTTCTGAAATCTGATCACTTTCCAAATTTTCTTCAGGTTGACTAATCTTGCTTTAATGCCTGGTTTACAAACATATTTTTGGAGGGAAGGTCACATTGGTGCACTCATTTTAAGTGGTTAGACTTGTGTTAGATTACAAATGCTGAGGCATTGTTGAATTCTTCACTAAGCCTGTGTTTTAAGACCTCCCTCCCGATTTTGTTTAGATCCATGAAGCTGTGCATGCCTATAATATAATACTGACTTTGAGAATAGAGCCTATTCCTGCATTTTTAAACAACTAGGCTTCAGTGCAGAGACCTCCAGTGTGCATATGCTTCCTGTGCTGCTTAATGTGAATGGCATACCAGACCATTTATCATACATCCACCGTCAACACGGTTATGCTTATTAAAGCAACAGGACAATGCCATTTGGACCCTATTACCTACATTTGTTCTTATTTTGGTGCCAATCAAATGCTCTTGGACCACTTGCAAAAGGTACCAAAATGGATGAGTCCAATGTGCTGTAGTTTGAAAGAAATGCTTCTGTAAATGGCTTGAGATCATCACAACCTCTCGAAGGTCAGGATTTAAAACCAGTGAGATGCTCTGGATACTTGAATTTTTGGATCTTCAACTTGAAATATTAAAGGGTTTGCATTCAGGAAATGATCTAGAAGGGTCTGAGCGCACAGAAGACACTGGCAGCTAAGCCTCTTGAAAATATTTCAAGTTGGACATCCTACATCACTAATAACTTTCTTGTCTGAAGAGTCCTCCAAATAGTGACTGATAAAATTCAGCACAAATGTATGTGAAGGAGGAGTAAGAATATCCCATGAAAGCTGTGGCCCTGATCAAGAGATACTTCAGTTCACACTTGGCTTTGCATAGTGTAAGTGGCTGTTTTGATAGTAACATTGTAGGTTGAAGCCCATAGTAATTGTGGAAATTGGAACAAAGCTTTTTAAAGGAGCAAGTAAAGAATAATCTTTTCAGCTGTTCTAGTTTCTGCTGTTGTAAATTAATGCAGATGACATTAACTGATGAACTTTTCAGCTGTTCTGTTGTCAAAACATGGAAGCTGTCAACTGCAGCAACCTTTGGTGTGCATTTTTTCTTGTTCACGTTCACTATTTACCAGTGTATTCATTTTAAGGTCCAATATTAAGTGAAGGAGATGCCTTGTAATTCTGTGGAAGAATGTTTAGCAGCCAAAAAAGCCAATTTTGCCAGTTTAAATGCTACATCAAAATGTTTCAGCAGAGTATTAGATCCGTGAACAACTTCACACAGGCTTTATTACTTTGTTGGATTGTCAGTAATTTAACCACTTGTGCCATATCAGTCGGTGTCTTGTCTCTTGTTTTCTTGGTCAATCTCTTAAGATTCATTTTGGGCTTTGATAAGTCTCTTTCCATCCTGTGTAATTTCTAATGACTGCTTTAAACACAGATTTATTGTAACTATATATAGTTTACTTCACCAAGGTGTTCATATGTGCAATTGAAATAGATTTAATATTTTACTAATAAGAAAGATAGAGGTAAATAAACTTTATTTGCTGTGAAAGGAAAAAACCCAACAAACAAAAACCAACAAACCAACCCTAGGCACTTTTGAATGGTAAAAAAATAGAGCATTATTTGTAAAAAGAAACTGCTTATTGCTTTGTCATTTTTTGTGCCAGAACTGTAAACTAGTTTTCATATTTTATATTTCTCAAAATAAATGGAGGATCAACAAAGTTTGTGACTTCTAAGCTCCTTAAGGGGTGAGATGAAGTGCAAGCATAAACTCATTTACAGAGCCTTGGTGGGTTTTTTTTTTCTTATTTTGTAATTTTATTTAATGAAAAAAAAATCTTTTTTCCCTTTTCAAAATGTGGGCTTCGTTCAGCAGGAACTTCTCCATTTTGTAGGACAGCAGAGGGGGTAATATATCCCTCTAGTTTAGCAGTTCAGGGCAGAGGTGCACAGTACAGGATCACAAGATGTTAGGAGTTGGAAGGGACCTCAAAAGCTCATCCAGTCCAACTCCCCTGCCAGAGCAGGATCACCTATACCTGATCACACAGGAATGCATCCAGGCAGATTTTGAATAGCTGCAGAGAGGGAGACTTCACAACCCCCCTCAGCAGCCTGTTCCAGTGTTCTGTCACCCTCACAGGGAAAAAAAATTCCTCCTTATGTTTCCATGGCACTTCCTGTGCCTCAGCTTCCACCCACTGCCCCTTGTCTTGTCATTGGGCATCACCAAGTGGAGCCTGGCTCCAGCCTCTTGGCACTCACCCTTTACATATTTATAAACGTGAATGATGTCACCTCTCAATTTCCTCCAAGCAGCAGAGCCCCAGCTCCCTCCAGTCTCTCCTCGTAAGAAAGACGTTCCATTCCCTTCATCATCTTTCTGGCTCTGCACTGGACTTTCTGAAACCACAATCCAGACAGGTCTTGAAAGTCTCCAGAGAAGGAAACTACCCAGCCAAAGGATGTGCAGAATTTGAGTGAGTACTGTCATCGGACCTGGTGTCATCAAACTGTAACAAAAGTGGGGGTTGGGCTCACCCCAGCACAGCTGACCTAACACTATCACATCCATTACACCATGTCACATCCAACTTGTCAAGATGAGAGGGCATGGCCTGAAGCTGTGCCAGGGGAGGTTTAGGTTGGATGTTAGGAAGCATTTCCTCAATTAAAGGGTCATTAAACACTGGAATGGACTGCCCAGGGAGGTAGTGGAGTCACCACCATACCTGGAGGGGTTTGAGGAAAGACTGGATGTGGCATGTAGTGACACGGTCTAGTCCATGTGGTGGTGCTAGGTCATAAGACCTCTGAGATCATGAAGTCCAGCCTATTTTAGCCTCAATAACGTTATGATTCATGCACTCAAGTATACTATATGCCTTCTTGGCCATGAGGGCACATTGCTGTCCCATGGACAACTTATGAACCACGACTCCAATATCAAAATTACAGTCTTGAAGGTCTTTTCCAACCTGATCAATTCTGTGATGTGGTGGTGTTAGGCTGGACTTGATGATCTCAGAGGTCTATCCCAGCCTAAATAATTACGATTCTGTAAATGGACAAAATCCACCTTTATTGTAGGAGCTGCTGTTAGTATATAATTAGTGCTTGTGTCCCCTGGAAGTGCTTGTGAATTCTGATGAGCCAAGTGATGTTCATTCTTCCTAGTGGGAATAATAGTTAAGGTAGCTGTCTTTCTGTGCCACTGCTGAACATGGAACTATCTATGAAACTCCTATATTATGTTTCAGTTCTATGGTAAGAGGGCTTTGAGCGACTAGCTAACTCCAAGACCAGAGCAAGGGAAAGTCCTAAGACACTTCTTAAACTAAATCCAAAATCATGAAAGTTCAGTCTTTTAGAAAGAAATTACCCGAGTGCTAAAATCAGAGGTGCATGAAGGAATCTATATGACTTTAAACGTGTTTTCAAGCAGAAGGCTGATAAGATGTTGGAGAATTAAAAGTTTTGAAATGGACAAAGGCCATGTTGCAACTGGAGCTGCTTCATTTCCCTTTTCAGTAGAAGTCCAAAGTGAATAGCTCTTCATTCTGTTTTCATAACTGGAATTCAGCTAGAACACTGAATTATCTGGTAGCTCCATTTGGGTTTGGGTTTTGTGTTTAGGAGTTTGTTTGGTTTGGTTTTCTGCCACGCCCCTACCAAGCGTTCTGCAGAGTAGGTGTGTCTGATTTGTCTGTCAGTGCTGGTAGCAAAACCTCATGAAGTCATTTCCCATCTTTCGTCACTGGGGGGAGACTCTCACAAGAGACAGAGACCTCTAAAGGAGGTGTCCTTGTCTTCATACACCTCTCATCCTCTTCTGTTTCCTTCCCATCTCGATGCACTAAATAGGCAAAAGAAGAAGGCCTAATCACTGAATTAACCAGGTTGGAAAAGACCTAAGATCATCGAGTCCAACCTATCAACCCTCCTAATTAACTAAACCATGGCACTAAGTGCCTCATCCAGCCTCCTTTTAAACACCTCCACCACCTCCCCGGGCAGCCCATTCCAATGCCAATCACTCTTTCTGTGAAGAACTTCTTCCCTATGTCCAGCTTAAACCTGCCCTGGTGCAGCTTGAGACTGTGTCCTCTTTGTTCTGCCTGTCTCCCATTGTAGGCACTCTGCAGTGGGCAGGTGGAATAACATTACTAAGCTTCTGTACAGGAGGTTCTACTGAAGGAAGTGGAAAGTGCCAATACCTTTTATTTTGAGCCCCAAAGATGTATATCTAATTTGATGGAGGGAGTGTGAGGAAGCATTTCTTAAAGCTGATTGGAAAAGATTGCTATTTGAGGAAACCTTGATGAAGGAATATCAAACCCCCTCTGTGGTAGAATACCACTAAGCCAGGATGAAACATTATGTTTGTTGTAAGTTGGAAACATGTTGCTTTTAGTCCTGGAGGGGAATTCCCACATTGATTTTTAAACCTTTGGAGTTCTAACTATGAAGTTCATTCTGTAATAGCGTTGCTAGAGCAATGGAAATAAATGCAGGGGGTGAAAGCATAACATATCTGACTAAAAATAAATCATGTCTCCAAGCATCATCTCCCTTGGCCAAAATAAGATGTTAAATCTCTAAAGATACCAGGGGCAATAAATGTAAAGAACAACAATTGTAAAATCAAATTTTAAGTGTTCTGGGTAACTTGCAACTGAGGGGAATATCCTTTTGAAAGCTAACAGGTGCTACAAAGGAAGCAGTTAAAATGAGATGTCTGTATTTCCATGTATTTACTCAAATAAATGCTTTCCTCCTTTGAGGGAAATTTTAGCAGATGTAACAAAACTTTATGGATGTGATGGATATTCCTTCCTATTTGTCTAGCAGAGTCCTCCATGCTGAATGTGTTTTCTTCACTCTTCCGCTGTCTCAGCTGTCTTGGATTACTTTTTCAGTTGCAAAAAGAAGAAAGGGCACAGGGAGCATGTTCCAAAACACCAGAATTGACTGGTACCTTGTGAAAAGGTGGTGAGACAGCTCAAGTAGTGTAAAGACAAGATCCTATTGTCATATAATGAAGCAGAAATGTTAAAGTGAAGGATTTCCAGAACCAGATTGCAGTTTTACTTCCTTCCAATGCAAGCCATGGGGCCTCTATCTTGATGAGAAGTTTGATGGATGTGTACAGTAAAAGAAGTCTGAAAGTCAGGAGCTGTTTGCTATGTCAGACCCTAAAGATATTATCTGAGGATCTCATCCAGCTGCCTTTCCTGCTGAGCACAATTAAGCACCATGAAATAAACCATAATTGCAGGTTGAGCATGCTTTTAAATGTTTTACAGTAGCATCCTCTGCACTGCAAGTGCTTCCAGACAAAAAGGATCCACTCCACAGCTCTAGCATTTGCAACGCTGGCAGGATGAAAGGAAGTCTCCCATGTCAGGAATGCACTGTGAAGAAGGGAAGCAATTTGTTCAGGTTAACCTGCCACTGTCCTGGTTAAAAATCAGGAAAATAAGCATCCGAGCTTCCTGAGTTCTACTTTTCTCTGTACTTTCACATGCAAAATATCTCTTTTCTTACAGCATTGTATACAACAGAAGCTAATTGCTGCCTAGATGATGTTGGGCAACACCTTGAGCAAAACAGATGAGACAGCCTCAGCAATAAATTGTGTGCAGCTAATGAGGAATTACAAGCACGCATGCAAGTCTCTTAAAAAGAGTGCTGGTTTAAAAGCATTTTGTGCAGCTTGGCAGAGATACACCAACAGTCCATGGGTATGGTGGTCTCATGGGCAGAAATGAACGTGAAAGCTTATGTGGTTGGTGGTTAGCTTTAGTCAAGGCAAATTAGAAAGCTCTTGCAGGCATGAAAGCATGCAGAGCAAATACAGGCTAGCTTGGGAAGCAGAAGCACTAAGAGTCTCCACAGAGGGAAGCATTGCCGTGGGTGGCACAGACAAATGCCTCACTGGACACAGTACCACAAGCACTTAAAGTGCCAGTGGCTGTATGAGGAGTAGCCTGCTAATCTGCTTATGTGCAAATTCCCAACTCAGGGGCACAATCTTAGTGGACTTTTCCAATAAAACCAGTGCTTAGGCTGTGCTAAAGCATAGTAAAGCAAAGGACCTCTTTAGTTGTCACGTTTACCTGTACCACTCCTTTGGGGTGACTCAAATTTAGAGAGTTTTGGCTTAGTTGGTTGGTTGGTTTGTTGATTTGTTCTAGGATAGAAAATTGCATATTTTCAGCAAAAAAATGTGGCATTGTCCTTGCTCACTTGGAGTGCAAACATGCAGCTCACTTGCCTCATGCCTGCTCAGGCAGGGTTTTAAACAATTGCTTGCTTCTGAGCCAAGGAAATAAAAGGGTAGGCAAGTCACCAGGAACCGAAGCTGCTGTTCAAATCCTGTTGATGTTAGTACAAAGGTACAGGGAAAAGGTGTCCACTTTCACACTGGCAGGAAGGTTGGGGTTGCTAGGCACTGCAAACTTCTCTATGTCATTTGTTAATACTGCATCTACTGTATAGCAGGCTTCGGAGAAGAAGAAACAGCTTTGCAGGATCCTGCCTGTTTGGTCAGTTGCCCAAACACGGATAAGAAAGCCATCTCAAGAAAATAATCGGTCCTTTAAGCTGCCAGACATGACTGACGCCTGTCGTTGACATTCCAGCCTCTCTTAATTGCCATGGGTGTTTTTTCTTCACTTGAGCTTTTGTTTGTATTCCTAGCTGAGTTCTAATTCTTTGTGCAGCTAATTCTTATTAATCTTTGGGCTGGCTCACATAAAAGTAAATCTGTGTGTGGAAGGATCTGCAGGAACAGATCTTCAGTAGTCAGCATGTTATTCTGCCACCTAAAAGCATTGTAATGATTCATTACCTGACTTCATGTGCTCATTCCACGCTCCTTGATAAATCCTCATCCTCTTTTGCTGATTTCTTCTACCTCCTCCCTAAAACATACTGCATTTTGTTTTGTTAATGTCTCTTAAACTGGATTTATCTCACTGAACTGCAACAAGCAAGCAAGGTGAAAAGCAGGACTGTGTTGCAAACTTGTGACAGCTTAATACATGCTCATCACCCACTCAGGCAGCACGGTAATTGGTTTTAAGATGCCGCTCCCTTCAATTACAGCCATAGATGCAGGTCAGGTGCAATGCATTTTGTCACATTAGCTAAAAACAAGAAAGACTTTCAATGTATGTATATAATTTTGGTTTGCTTTTCTACAGAGTCCCAATTTGTCATTCTTCAAGGCACAGATTTTATTTCCTGTGATGATTCATCCCCAATCCCTTTACTTAAAGCAAACAGTTCCTAGGATTTTTCCCCTCCATTTTTTTAAACACAGCCTTAGCTGTGTTTGGTGTTGAGCAAGCTTTCTTGTGAACTACAACAATTATTTTCCTATTAAGCTTCTAAAAAGTCTGGGATGTATCATTCCAATAGTAAAGTGCTGAATATAGAGCTGGTGGGGGAAAAGCATAATTACTAAATGTGTTCCAGAGCATTTCATAAAGCTTTGCTGTACCCATTTAGATTTCTGAAACTGTTTAGGCACTTAGTGCCATGGTCTAGTTGATTGGATAGGGCTGGGTGATAAGGTGGTGTGGATGATCTCGGAGGTCTCTTCCAACCTGGTTGATTCTATGATTCATAATTCTGTGATTCTTTTACTGATTATCTGCCTTCACTACACTGTTCATTTAGTCTTACCTCCATTTTGCATTTTAAAAAATTAAATATCCTAAACAAATACAGTGGTCTCTTCCATTTCTCCTTACAAAAGCTTCTTTTCTTTTTTTTCCTCCCTTTTAATATGTACCTTTGTTTTCTGCAGCGGCCCCTGTCTGATTTACCCTCTGGGCATTAAAACTGCTCCTGCTATGACACTGTCGTGCAGTTATGCAGACACTATTTCTGTGTAACTTAATCTTTGTGTCCGAAGTCTTTTAAGTTGTGGGACCAACTACATTAAATTCAGTCACCAGCACAGTGACAGACTTAATTATTATAGAATCATAGAATGGCCTGGGCTGGAAGGGTCTTCCAAAGGTCATGTAGTGCAAGCCCCTCTGCAGTAAGCAGGGGCATCCTCAACTAGATCAGCTTGCCCAGACCTGTCAAGCCTCCCCACTCAGCTTGGTTGGTTGTGGCTGTTCTGTATGAGTTGTTCCACAGCTGTTACATGGCAATGTCAGCCTCTTTTCTATATTCAGAACAGACTTTCCCCCCCCCACCCCCTTTTTGGTGCAATGCAAAGGCAGCGATTTTGCTTGGTTTACAGTTACCTACGTTTGTGCCATTAGAGGCAATCCCTCAGCTCCCCGCAAATGCCCTACTTTGTGAAGTCTTTTTATAGAGCGGGACTGGAGATGTGTTTGCACTCCCGCATTTATCTGTGCTGCAAGTTACACACAGGCCCTGGTGGTGTACAGCCTGTCGCTACGCAGAGCATCGTCCATGTTCTCACCTGCTGTCTGGCAACCTCTTGCGGCCCTTAATAGCCGGGAACACAGCCACCTGCAGCCAGCCCTGTATTAAACAGCAGCAGACAGGACTAAACACGAAGCAGAGGAGGGAGCGCCTGGGCGGATGGGTCTTT
Organism: Pogoniulus pusillus; assembly: GCF_015220805.1. Classification (NCBI taxonomy): domain Eukaryota; kingdom Metazoa; phylum Chordata; class Aves; order Piciformes; family Lybiidae; genus Pogoniulus; species Pogoniulus pusillus. Next base: position 9,251,158 of record NC_087284.1, on the reverse strand, counting down.
GGCTCCTGCCAGCCCGCAGGGCCGGGGCTGGGGGTCGCGGCTGGGGGTCGCGGCTGAGTCCGGAGCGCGCAGCGGCCGCTGGGTGGCAACCGCCGCTCGCGGGGGAGGCGCTGCCGGCCGCGCGCCCTGCCCTGCCCTGCGGCCTCGTCCTGTGGGGGCACTGCGGCGGCTGGAGTCTGCGAGCGCTGGGCGCCCCGGCGGAGGCAGGAGGTAAGAGCTGACAGGAATATGCACACTGCCGACACTGGGTATGGTGCCGAGAACTTTCCCGTGCTCTGTACCTGCAAAGGTGCTGCTTTGTACACAGCAGAGGCTAATTCCTCGGCGCAGCTTCGAAACAGATCTTTGGCTCACGCAGGCCGCAGCTGAGCTCCGTCAGTGACTGAGGAGCTCAATTGCCATTTTGGTGCCAGGGCCTCTCCTCCTGGAAGGAGCAAATGCTGGCACACGCACACAACCCGCTCCGTGCAGTGCATTCTCCTCAAGCAGCGGAGCTGCCAGCCTACGAATCATGCATGATGGGTCAGGCTGTTAAGGAAATGTGACCCTGAAAATGGAGATCGAGAGCACATTCATTCCCTACGTCTCCTGTCAAAGCAAACTCTCACAGCTTTGTTCAGACATTTTATTCCTTATAGGTTCATAGTAGTTTATATAGATTATAAGCCCAGACACCCACCTATCAGCAAAACCGGGTAGACCTTACCCAACATCTCTTTTGCCCTCTTCACATTAAGCGGGGCAAGGCTGCTTCGGCTTCACCTGGGCTTTATCCTATGGTGGCTTCTATTGCAGCAGGGCCTGTCACGGCATCACTCATCCCTGCCCCTGCTGCCGCTTGTTGGGATAGCAGAGGGGCTAACGATCACGCTTTCACTAATTCCAAGTGCTGTTAGTTTACCTGCTCCGAAGGTTAACTCTGATTCTTTGACCAAGCTACGAATGAATCTGTGAAACAGTTCGTTTCCCCCCTCTCCAGTCTAAAACCCCGAACGCTGAGGCCGGGCGCAGGGACAAACGGCAGTCCCGTTTCTGTAGCAAGCCTAAAAAATCCACCTCCGCGCCTGTGTCCTGAGCACACCTGAAAACGGACCGGGCGGCCTGTGTAGTACAGGCTTGCGTGATCTACCATCACGGGGGGAACACCCGCCGAGGTGGCCCACGGCGCCCGACCTGTCCCCAGCTCCTGGCTCCCCAAGGATTCTGCCGCCGTGAAGCATGGGCTGCCAGGGCAGACCGCCCCAACCCGCTCCGCTTTGGAGGCCTTGCCCGCCTACATCGAGCCACTCTCCTTTTAAACAGGGGTCTTTCGGTTTTTTTTCTCCTCCCCACACGCCAAGCACCCCCATTTACACATTATAACATATTAATGAACCCGGCAAAGCTGCAGCTGCCTGCCCCGTCCCGCGCGCGGCGGCAGAGACGCGGAGGCTGACCAGGGCCACTCCCCCGCGCAGGGCCGGGCAGCCCACAGCCTCACACCGCTCTGCCTCGTCTGCCCGCCCTCCCGGCTACGCCACCCGCTTCCTCCGCTGGGGCGGAGGCGGCAGAGGGCGGGCGGCGGCGCGGCCCTCCAGCACCACCCGTGGACCGAGTGGCCGCCCCTCCGCGCTGCCGCCCCGCCGCCGGCCCCAGGCCGGCGCAGCCATGGAGGGCGGGCCCGGTGTGCGCGGGGCTTCTCGCCATCTACCGCCTTTTCTTTTTTTTTTCCCTTCTTTTTTAAGCACCCCTCCCCGTTTCCCCCTTTTCTTGAATGAAGCGTGAGGCGGAGCTCTAGGAAACCACCACGCCCGGCTGCGCCGCTCGGGGCCGAAGAGGGAGCCTGCCCCTCGGGTTCCGCTCCTCCCCGCCTCTGCCCGCCTCCGCCGCTCCGCTCCCCCCCTGCCGCCGCCGCCGCTGCTGCCGCCGCCGCCGGGAGAGCTCCCCGCCCGCGCCCGCCGCCGCCGCCGCTCGGAGCCGCCGCCGCCCGGAGCCGCCGCCACCGCCGGCAGCAGCAGCGCGGAGCGCCCCGAGGAGCCGCCCGGGGCCGGCGGGGTGCGCCGGGGCTGCGCGGGCGGGCGGGCGGGCAGCGGCGCCGTGGCCACGGTCCCCATCGGCACCAGTCACACCGCACATACGCCCCGTCCGCGCCACTCCTCGCCAGCGCCGGGGGCTCTTCCTCCTCTGATACAAAGCTGCTCGGGAAATGGTATTTCTCCCTGGAGCCACAGTCAAAAGCAGTTTTCCTTCTTTATTTTGACGAATTTAAAAATTATTTTTTCACGTTCTTTCTTGTGAAAAAGAATCAATTTCCTAAATACATGTAATTTTTTTGGTGGTGGTGTGTGCGTGTTATGTGTGGGGAAGCACCGGGCTCCTGCGATCGGTGTCTGAATGAAACTACGTAAATGCCTATGTCTGTACGTTGCACTGGAGGGAAAAACGGAGCACTTCTGCGAGAGCTTGGATTCAAATGTGGTTCATCTGGTCTCCAGGATTTTCCGGCTCTTTGGGGTTGTTCACCTTCCTGGGCTGCGAGGCGGGATTTTCTAAGCTTTGGCATATCTTTGGAGATGTCTGTTAAACAGAAGTCTGGAAAAAAACATTTGAAATCGTAGAGAATTTATTTTTCTATTTTATTTTTCGAGGTTTTTTTCTCAATTTTTTTCTTTTCTTTTTTTTTTTTTTTCTTTTTTTTTTTTTTTCTTGGTCCCTTTCCCATCACCTTGGTGACTTGAAGCATCAAAGCGGCCAGAACTTCACGTTTCTGAAGACTTGGGATGTTTGGGTTTTGTTCTTATTATTTTATTTGTTTGTTTGTTTTTTTGTAGAGGAAACTTGACAGAGGAACATATTTATAGTCCAAGTAAGTACTTTAAAGAGGAAATTTAGTTTGTGTAACTTAAAAAAAAAAAAAGGCAGTGTTGCGGTTTGTAGCTTAAAAGTGTGTTGGATTAATATTCATCCAAGGCTGTTTAGCAAACCATACTGAATTGCAGTTCCTTACAGTGTGTGTTCATCTGCTCCTTCATGCCTGTGGTAGTTCAGCACCTAAGGGAACATGCACCTGATTTTGAATCGGTAGAATACTTTTTAAGATGGTATTTCAACACCGAGGAGGAAATGGTCCTAAAGTAAATTTATAATAAGCAGTAAATGTGCACCTGGACGTAAAGTATTTACAGCATTTTAATCCTTATTTATACCGTGCATCTCAAACCGAGGAGGAAACACTGAGAAGACAAAAGTACCTCTGAGACCCTGAGAACTCCCCCACATCACCATGAATGAAACCGTGCCCGATACAGTAACTGGATTATAATTTTTGGTGTTACTAATTTTATTACTATTGGCTGCTTTACTTTTTTGGGTTCATCCTGCTCCTCTTCTTCCTCTCTCCCTTCCTCTTGCTGCTTCCTCTTGGGAATTATGGCTCATCCGGGGAGAAGAGGCTACGATAATCGGGAGATAGTGCTGAAGTACATCCATTATAAACTCTCTCAGAGGGGATACGACTGGGCTGCCAGCGAGGACAGAGCACCCTTGCCTCCAGGTCTCTCTTCTGCTGCTGCTGCTGCCGTTCCTGCTGCTGCTGCTGGGACTTCCTCTGATCACACTGGCCTGGTGCCTCCGCACCCCGAGCCCCCCGGCTCAGCTGCTGCTAGCCATGTGCCCCCTGCCGAGGGGCTGCGCCCTGCACCCCAGGTTGTCCACCTTGCCCTGCGCCAGGCAGGGGATGAGTTCTCTCGACGCTACCAGCGGGACTTTGCCCAAATGTCTGGCCAGCTACACCTGACGCCCTTCACTGCCAGAGGCCGCTTTGTGGCAGTAGTGGAGGAATTGTTTCGAGATGGGGTTAACTGGGGCAGGATTGTGGCCTTCTTCGAGTTCGGTGGTGTGATGTGCGTGGAGAGCGTCAACCGAGAGATGTCTCCACTGGTAGACAGCATCGCTGCCTGGATGACCGAGTACCTGAACCGGCACCTGCACAACTGGATCCAGGACAACGGAGGCTGGGTAAGCCCCCTGATTGCTTGTTCTCTTTTCCAGCTCTGGCCCACAGACGGTGGGGCCCCAGGGTGGGCAGTGCCTAGGGGGTTGCACTCGTGTTGCAGGGGAGCAAAAGATTCCCCTGGGGAGTCGTCTACACTGACATACGCCAAAGCAGTGCAGGCCTTTTGCCAGCTGTCAAGTTTCACCTGGTTGTGGCGTTACAGTGGAGCAGTTTTGGGTTAGGGGAACAGCGACAGGTCACGAGTGAAAACGGTGAGCAAGGCACCCTCTTTGTCAGCCGTCTTGGCTCTCCTACTCCTGTCCAGCCTCCCCTGTTGATAACACCAGCCTTGGCCAAGTCAGGGCTCTACAGCAGGGTGGGAAGGGACAGCAGAGGCACCTCTTCAGGTGCCAGGAGTACGTATCACAGCAGGTCCCAGGTATGTGGCCAGCAGGGGCCACGTGTGTACATGCAGGCAACTCTGCCCTTCAGGGCTGATGTGTCAGGCAAATGCTCAATGAATACGAGATCCTCGTGCTACAGGCAAGGAGGTGGCTATTGGTGTTGGTGTCTACAGCTGCAGTGGCAACTGGAGTGAGGTTTTGTAGGATAGGATGTGTCTAATGTGAAAATTTTGCCTTTGTCTTGAGGTGAAATAAAGGTGTTGGGAGCCATGTCTGTGGGATTGTTCTGGAAAATGAGTATTTGTTGTGATCCAGTGGATGACTGTTTCTGGGGCAGACATCATCTCTGGTCAGGGCTGGCTTCAGCATCATTTTTCCCTGGAGGTGTTCAAGAAACTTATGGACATGGCACTTTGGGTTGTAGTTTATTGCCCATGTGGTCTTAGGTTGACAGTTGGACTTGATCTTAGAGGACTTCTCCAACCAAACCAAGTCTGTGATTCTGTGATCATTCAGAAAGGGAAGATTTCCACTTAGAGAAGTTAAACAGCTTTTACACTAGTAAAGTAGTTGCCCTTTATCTTTATCTCCTTCTAAAGAAAATAACCATATTGAAATTGGAGGAATCTTTCTTTCCTTTTTCCCCATACTAATTGATATACACTAACAAAATACGGTACTAGCTGTCTTCCCACAAACCAAACCTGTACGTGTAGAGCTTGTGATACTAATGCTTTGGAAGAAGAAAAGGCAAAAGTTATACTGAAGAAGAAACTGCATGTTTGGGCTGAGATCTGGAGTAAGTGACCTCAACATGGAGGTCAGCTAGGTTGGACACCAGCAATTTCAGGTCTGCTCCCTCACGAAATACAGAGCTGACTCAATTCCCCAGCACACCTTTCAGAGGTGTGTCTTAAGGAGCATAGAGTACAGTGTATTAACGTGCTCTGCAAGCCTGATGTTTGTGAAGCATTACTGAGTTTGATTCCTAGTGGATCTCTTGCTAAGTCAGTGTTAGGCTCAGTAATATGCCACCTGCATTGACTATTAAGCAATAAAGATGCTATCTTTTCACTGTTGAGTCTTCCTGACTAAAGGGTATATATCCAGAGGGCATCACCTGCTTGCTGCTGTAATGAAGGGAGTAAGGCTTTGGGGGTGTCCTTTTCTCATCAGGAATCCCCATTGTGTGCCTCCCAGAGGAGTGCTGGTAGATCCCTGGTGACAAGTCACGTTGGAGACAAGATCGTTCTTGCTCACCCCTGCTTCCACCAAGAAGGCAAATGAGTTCAAAATTCGTGGGGCCAGAAGAGGGAGCAAAAAATGTGTGTCTCTGTGTGTTTATACACGTATATACATAGGTAATTACAAATATGGATGCATACACAGGCACACATTATCTATGTGTATATATACACACACATATAAAATGACTCCAGTACTTCCTGGCTGGCACCACAGCTCTAAGAAAGAGACGTATCCCTTGATTCCCTGTTTCGTGGGTCACTACAGAGGGTTTGTCAGTGTTGGGTTTTTTAAGAAACACATAACTGGGGGAAGGAAAAAAAAACACCAAAACAACCAAAACCCATCTGCAAACAATTCAGGCTTCTGGAAACCTTGGCTGGTTAAAAGATGAGCAGCTTAAAGAGTTAGAGATTTTGCAGTTGCACTTCTGGGCTTGTGTGAAAGTCCCCTCTCGGGCTGGAAGCCTATTTGCAGAGCTGGGGCTTTCTGTTTGCTCCAGAGCCAGTGAAGTTCTTCTGTTAACTGCAGTGAGCTTTGGATCAAATCTGTAAGCATGCTGAAGGTGGATTGTCCTGTGGGGGTGTTGTGTAAAGAGAAACATAAATAATGAATAAACCCCAGAATGTGCAAAGACAGGTGTTACCAGGTGTGACTGGCCAGAGGAGGCAGGTGCTGGAACAGTTTCTCCAAGGTTAGAAGTACAAGAAACTTGGACTGCCTTTAAAAGGAAAATGCGTTTTTTATTGATTGCTGCTTAGTTTTTTATTGAGGCTTTCTATAAACAAAAGCTTCAGATTTGGGATGCGTGTGATGCCATTTGCTGTCACATGTTGTTTGTAATGTACACATGGAGGAAGATGTGCAAAATATTACCCCAGGGTAGCTTTTGCCTGTCTGTCTCCTAAGTGGCTGGTACCTCTGAGCCGTAGATTGTTAAACTCAGGCAAGCACTTCCAGCTGGTTAGGAAGAGAAAAAGACTAAGATGAAGTTGCCATTAGAGCTTTTAGGTTCTTCTCTCCAGACAGGGAGACATGGGGTGGTGGATCTTTCCCCTTTCCCCCAGGATCTTTCAGTGGAAAAGGATTCTTTAATATATGCACTCAGTCTGCAGTTTGGCATTTGCACCATACACTGTATACAAATCTCATTGAAGCCTGACAAATATCTCTTCTAAAGTAGCTGATCACTATTTTAGAGGCTTTATAGGACCTCAGCATGACTGCCTGCAAGATCTCCTTATCACACATATTGATGCAACAAGCAGAAGCACCTGCTGTGGTAGCCTTCTCCCTCTATGTTGTGGCTCCTTGGTATGTTGTGAAGGGAAAATGTTATCAGAGGCAGTATAGTAGAGAAGAGAGCATCAGAGTTAGTCACAAGTGTGTGCTACATGCATTGAGTGAGTTGGGCAGCACGTGTTTTGGGTCTGTAGTATGGGCTTGTCTCTTACATTCAGGTCTGAAGATTGATAATATGTCCTGCTTGGTCTGAGTCGGTTCTGGAAGTAGTGCATTTTCAGGACATGAGGTCTGTATATTGCAAGGAGAATTAAATAAAGCATATCAAAGGCAGATTGGAAGGGGATATAGCTGATGGACTGTACATTTTGGTCCCTGGGCATCAGTGTTAATGGCTTCTGGAGGACTACTAATACCCTTACAATACACAGCATGGCGAACTGGAACATAGAAGGTTCTCCTCAACATGAGGAGAAACTTCTTCATAGTGAGAGTGTTGGAGCACTGGAACAGGCTGCCTAGAGAGGTTGTGGAGTCTTCTTCTCTGGAGACTTTAAAAATTCACCTGGATGGAACTGTGTGAACTATCCTGGGGGATCCTGCCTTGGCAAGGGGGTTGGACTGAATGATCTCTGGAGGTCCCCTCCAACCTCTGAAGTTCTGTTGTTCTGTGATCATGGGTTTGTTCAAAACTGAGAACAAGCAAGACAGGGACTGCCTCTGTAGAGGCTGCGTTATTAGCTTGTGGTTCTGGTGGCAAATAAAGGCAGCTCTCGGAGATTTTCACATAGACCAGGGGACTGCAATATTGTCCTTTGGCTTGATCTTAATCATGTTACAAAAGAAGTATGAGGAGAACCAGCTCATCTCTGCAATTTCATGGCACTTGCTATAGTGTATGCTTTCTGATTGACAGTTTAATGGCTTCGTTTCACTGTTCAGAGCCTGATGTTGTAGCTGCAGAAGAACTGGCTTGGCAAGCGGTGCTGCCAGTGTAGAGGCAATAACCATGTCTGTCTAGTAGTGATGGATTCTCTCTTTAGGCACAATGTAAGTGGGAGCTGTTCTCAGCGCTGGGCACTTGTCTGTCATGCAGCTTCTTCTCTAAGCCGTTCAAGAAGAAGCAAGTGCATGAAAACTATAGGAGATGACACAGGCACCATCACATATGTGTAGATAAGCACATTTTTGATGCAAAGAAGCCCAGGTGAGAGAAGCAGTCTCATGCTGAAAATACATCCAAGACAGCATAATTTTAACTTAAAATGTTGGTATGCAAACCAAGAATGCAGCACTTGTGTGGTTTTTGCCTGAGACTGGGCTCTAACTGCAGTTCTTTATTCAGTTCAAATCTTAAGGCCAGATATGGGAAAGGATTTAGGTGTCCAAAGCAGAGCTTAGGTGAAATAGTAGCATTTGCATCCTTGGGGTGCCTGCCTGGCCAGAGCAAAGTCAAAACTCCCCAGCTTCCTGTCATTCCTCACACGAGCCAGCCAGGAGATTCAACTGCCCTGAGAAAGGAGTGCTGTTCAGCATGCTGCAGGGAACACTGTTCCCAGAACTGTGTCCTGAAGCCAGAAGGCATCCTCTTCCCAGCTGTTGTCATATAGATGTCATCCTTAGGTGCAAATGTAACTGGAGGGAAAACTCCACTGCTCCTGGCAGCTCTTTGGTTAAAGCCCTTACCTGAGGTAGTGGGAGATTTGCCTGACACCTCTTCCAGCCTGGGGTGGGATTTACACCCACATCTTCAGCATCTCAGGAGGCTTTGCATGCCAGATAACTGCTGGTTTTGCTGAGGCATTCTTCTCTTTGGCAACAGAGCTGCTCCTTCTCTAGGGATGAAATTTTGTTTTATGGAGAAAGAGCCAGGGTGTCTAATTCCTCCTGTCTAAGGTGTTTTCTTAGATGGCTTTCTGCAGCCAAATGCATAAATGCTTCTTGAACCAACAACTAGACCCTAGGTTTCCCTTCTGGATTGATAGCCCTGATCACTGGACTTCCTGTCTCTTTTTTTTCCTTGTAAACCATTAATTTTCTTTGCCCAGTGGCATGCCTTGGAAAGGAAGTATGGAGCGTTGCTGTGCTTTACCCGTAGACCCCCTTTCTGGAGAAGAGGAGGCTCGGGGTGATCTCATTGCTGTCTACAACTGCCTAAAGGGAGGCTGTAGCCAGGTGAGGTTGGTCTCTTCTCCCAGGCAACCAGCAGCAGAACAAGGGGACACAGTCTCAAGTTGTGCCTGGGGAGGTATAGGCTGGATGTTAGGAGGAAGTTCTTCCCAGAGAGAGTGATTGGCATTGGAATGGGCTGCCCAGGGAGGTGGTGGAGTCACCATCTGTGGAGGTGTTGAAGAAAAGTCTGGATGAGGCACTTAGTGCCATGGTCTAGTTGACTGGCTAGGGCTGGGTGCTAGGTTGGCCTGGATGATCTTGGAGGTCTCTTCCAACATGGCTGATTATATGGTTCTGTGATGGGAGGAGACAGCAGATGTGTCTGCCTCCAGGATGGGGCTAGAGGATACTGGTGTAACAGAGCCTGCCTGCGCGTGTGCGTGGAGTACCGACTGAAATCTAATCCCTTTTGGGCTCTCTTCTCCCGATAGCTTGGCCAAACACCTGCCTGCACACCACGTTGCTTCTCTTGCAAGTTCCAAGCCTCATGCTTGTCTGACACTGGACAGTGCTTTGCTTGGAGCTAGATGCCCCATGCTGGAGCAGAGGTGCTTTGAGTTGGTGTTCTTTTTTTACTGGTGGCATGTGGTCATGTAACAACTCAATCCCCAGAGGGGCTAACCCCAAGTCACTATTTGAGTGGTAAAAGGAAGCTATCTGAAATCCACTCAGTTAAATAAATGAACTGGCAGTTTCAAATGCTAACTCCATCTACGTCTTTTGCCAGTTTTTGTGGCTTTGTGTGTTTATAATCAAATTCTCAGGATATTATTAAAAATATTTTCCTTTATACAGTTGCTGAAGAGGGATCTGTGCCGAAGCAAGGCAAAGAGCTAGGGTGGGAAAATTATTGTGAGTCTCCAGTTCATTTCCTTTATAATAGCTTTGTTCATGACAACAAAGCTTTAGACTGCACATTTTCTCAGAAGTTTTTTGTCTTTTTAATTAATAATAAAAAAATAATCTATTGACCATGACCTTTGACATTTCAGAAGCAGGGCTCTTGATTGTGGAGATGATGTCATTTGCCTTGATCTTGCAAAGAACCATAAAGTGCAGACAGCAATCCTATTAAAAAGTTTTACTTTACTTTCAGTATTGAGAAAGAAGTTAGTTCTGTGCCTGCATCAACACAGGCTTCTCTCAAGCTGCTGTGTTAGCTCTGCTGGGCAGTAAGTAGCTTAGTTTTATTGAGTATGTAGCTTGAAATTTGGACTTGGTAATCCACAAGGAAAATCCAGTTAAATTTTTCTGCCGAGGCACAACTGTTTCTCAGACAGCCAAGTGTGGCTCTAGGAAAAGTATCACAAGATTCATGCAATGATGTATGAAATTGCGCATGGAGTAGAAGGATCTTCTCAGCCACCATATAGCAGGACCTGGGCTTCCTAAGCCAGCATGGGAACTTTTTACTGCATTGCCAGCAAACATTAAGCCCTTGTGTCCAATAAAGGTGTCCTTGATGGGATGGTGAAAGGAGGTGGAGGAAAGTGGATGTAGAAATGAGAGCAGCACTCGGTTGTCAGTCAGACCTCTGCTGTGGTTTTGGTCTCTTGTGATGATTTGTGCCTGGCACACCAGAGAGCCAGCCTTGTATTCTGCTGTTGCCTTAAAGGGATGCCAGGTCCAGGGCTCAAAACAGGACGAGCTCCAGTGTCAGTTCTCCCTACACCACTCTGCTCATTAACACGATCTGCCAGCAATCTTGCCATATGCTTGTCTCGCCTCACATTCTGCAGCCACCTCACAAAGCCAGCCTAGAGCATGTTAGCTCTGGCCCTACCCTGGGGCTGCCACTGGGATGGTGGGTGCTCGCTCCTGTCTTGGGGTCTGGATCAGCAGCCTTGACAGTCAAGCAGCTGTAGCTAAAAGTCAGTGTGATAGGTCTGATTAAAGAGCAACTCTCCTATGGCAAAGTGCATTTTTCATGTTTTGACCATTGCATTTCCATCCCATTTGGTGATCAGGCTTACATGAAGGGTAGAACGGGTCAGGAGTGAACATGCAGCCATGTGCTTTGTGGCGTGCTGGCTGCACACAATCTCTTCTCCTGTTGCATGTATCTTTGTATTTACCAGGTGTCTGGTTCTTCATCTGCTTTGTCTTTCTGCTTCCTGGAGGGTGGCAGTCCCGGGGCTTTCTGCAGGCCTTTCTAACCATCCCTTTCCAGCTGGCAGTGGGAATCAAGTGGTTCTCGGTGCTGCCACCCAGCCTTCAGAGGCAGTGTGTGCAGGGTCCGTCCCTTCCCACTGCTCTCCCTGGCCTGTTTTATTTTCCTTCACACCCCTGGGAGAGTGGAGCCCAACCCAGTTTGGTTTGGTTTTTAAGAAAATAATTTATTTGTGAGCACCTCATAGCTGCTGTCCTGCTGGTGTAGTGGTAGTAGTATAAAATCCAACCCCCTGACAGGCAGGAACACCTCTCACTAGAACAGATCACTCAAGGCCTCATCCAACCTGGCCTTGAACACCTCCAGGGAGGGAGCATCCACAGCCTCCCTGAGCAATCTGTTCCAGTATCTCACCACTCTCGCTGTAAAGAACTTCTTCTAACATCTAGTTTGACTCTCCCCTCTGCCAGTTTAAACCCATTATCCCTCATCCTGTCATTACAAGACACTGTAAATAGTCTCTCCTCAGCCTTCCTGTAGGCCCCCTCCAGATGTTGGAAGGCTGCTATGAGGTCTCCTTCAAGCCTTGTCTTCTCCAGGCTGCAGAGCCCCAACTCTTGTAGCCTGTCTTCATAGCAGAGGTGCTCCAGCCCTCTGATCACGTTTATCGCCTACTCTGGACTCACTCTAACAGTTTCATGTCCTTCTTCTGTTGGGGACTCCAGAACTGTACACAGTAGTAGTAGTAGTAATAATAGTAATAATGCCATCACCACTTGCTATTCATTGGCAGCAAAATACTGACTATTGTTGAGAGCACTACTGGCCTGTTTTATATTTCATTTTTAGTTTCCATTTCATCTATAATCACAGAATCACAGAAGCATTCAGATTGCAAAACACCCTCAAGATCACCAAGTCCAACTGATATCCCTACTCTACAAGGTTTGCCTTAAACCATATCCCCAAGCATCACATCCAAATGACTGTTAAACACATCAAGGGCTGGTGACTGATGGATGAAGGTGTGGAGTGCCCCTGGCCACAATGGCTTTCCATCTCTAACAATCTTTTCATTTTTGGTTGATAGTTTGCAGGTTTTTTTGGTTGTTTGTTGGGTTTTTTTCCCCTCTATCTTTCTCCTGAAAGCCTATAAAACTGTTCACTTCTGGGGCCCTCGATTCAAGAGAGATTTTGAGATACTGGAATGTGTCCAGAGGAGGGTAACAAAGCTGGTGAGAGGCCTGCAACACAGCCCTGTGAGGAGAGGGTAAAGGAGCTGGGGTTGTTTAGCCTGAAGGATAGGAGGCTCAGGGGTGACCTCATTGCTGCTACAACTGCCTAAAGGGAGGCTGTAGCCAGGTGGGGTTGGTCTCTTCTCCCAGACAACCAGCAGCAGAACAAGGGGACACAGTCTCAAGTTGTGCCTGGGGAGGTATAGGCTGGATGTTAGGAGGAAGTTCTTCCCAGAGAGAGTGATTGGCATTGGAATGGGCTGCCCAGGGAGGTGGTGGAGTCACCATCCCTGGAGGTGTTGAAGAAAAGCCTGGATGAGGCACTTAGTGCCATGGTCTAGTTGACTGGCTAGGGCTGGGTGCTAGGTAGGTTGGACTGGATGATCTTGGAGGTCTCTTCCAACATGGTTGATGCTATGATTCTATGATTTTCTAGATGACTTTTCCAATGGCATCTAATACTTGAAATTGTTTTTTGTTATTTTTTAATAGTGTTAGTTTGCTCTCATAATTATTGTATATTTATAGACTTTGCTAAATCTTCCTCTCTAAAAAGTTCCTTGAAGGTTTCTGGGTTTTATGGTTAATGAGTAAGAAACCAAATTTGTTTATAAAGTGTTGACTTGAATAGCAACACTAAAAAAACCAACATGTTTACTTTGTGTATGACAAGAAATACAAGATCAAATGAAAAAGCCACAAGTTTTCAACCAACAGAGAAAAACAGGCTTTTCTGAAATGCATGATTAACCTTTGGAAGCTGTTTTCGTGGGAGAGCAGTGAGCAGTGCTAAGTTGCATTCAGGAAAGGTTTAGGTATTTATAAGGGCAAGAACAACATCTATTCTTAGGTTCAAAGAAAAGTGCTTGAAAGGGCAGTCACACACCTTGGGGTAAATTCAACACCAGCTGCTGAAGTGAGATCACCAGGTTCTGAGGATAGACCTCCCTCAGGTGAGTGCTATTTCGAGTGTATCTATTGTATTACTGGGCCAGCAATGTGCCCTTGTGGCCAGTAGGGCCAATGGCATCCTGGGGTGCATCAAGAAAAGTGTGTCCAGCAGGTCTAGGGAGGTTCTTCTCTCCCTCTACCCTAGTGAGACCACACCTGGAATACTGTCGAGTTTTTACCTCCCCAGTTCAGCAGAGACAGGGAACTGTTGGACAGAGTACAGTAGAGAGCCACAAGGATGACTGGGGGACTTGAGCATCTCCCCTGTGAAGAGAGACTGAGAGCCTTGGGGCTGTTTAGCTGGAGAAGAGAAGACAAAGAGGAAATCTGATCAATGTATACAAATATCTGAGGATGGGTGTCAAGTGGCTGCGGCCAATCTCTTTTTGGTGGTCCACAGCAATAAGCCAAGGAGCAATGACTACAAACTGGAACATAGAAGGTTTCACCTCAACATGAGGAGAAACTTCAGATGGTTTTTAATTGGAAAAAAAACCCCCAACAAATCATACAAAGTACAATATTGAACAAAATATCCATCATGGTAATTTGGGGCTTAGAATAAAGCTATGGCTTCACATTTTATTGTTGCTAGCCTGGGAAAGGGCAAGGTGAGGCAAATTGTGAAAACACTTGAGGGTGAGATTTCAGTAGAGAGAGTAGGTAGAGGGGAGAAAAAGTTAAGTAGAAATGAGGCTTAAACTTTATCAGCTCCACTGTTTGAATGTGTTTAGCGATGCTTGCGATGGAAACAGATTAAACAGTTCCGTTTCAGGTGTTGATTTCTAGCTTTTATTTACAAAAAGGGTGAGCAGTGTGAGAAAAGTCAACTGACAATGGCAGTGTTTTTCCTTTGTGTATCAGCACAGTTCATGAGGTGTTTCAAGAAGGAACTTGGCCTTCCTTTTCCATTCTCACTATTCCAAAGCTGGCTGTGGCACTTCAGGGGAAGGAGCTGTGTTGTATGTGTCTGTAGAAGGTATCTATGATATACCTGTATTCTTGTGCTTCCATTCACGAGTTTCATTAAGTGTTCAGATGCAGGCAGAAAAAAGAACTTTTAACACCTTTTAAAAAATGTAGTAAATCATTTGGGCTTGACCATGATGCTGAAATTAGTTATAACTTCCTTGCTGAGCTGAGGCCTAGAAGACAAAATTCCTGTTGCATGCCTTGGAGAAATTTACACAAGTCACTGATGATAATTCAGGATAGGACTTTGAATGGCAGGCCAGTGAAACACCTCCCGCTGTGGTACAGGACCATCCTGTAGCATGTCTTTATGATGGAATAACTATTGCCAGCTTTGTTTCTTCAGAATATCTATTGCATCTTCGGGCTGTGTATTATGAAATGTAGGAGAGTAGGCTATTCCTCATCTTTTTTTCCTACAGAAAAAAAATAAATTAAAAGTAATTCAAACCCAAATTCACACACAGTGGTAAAGGAGTTGGCACTTGCATTAGCAGAATAATATTCTTAGTTGCTAGAGATTAGTAAAACCTGTTCAACATCTCAGGAACATACACACAGCTCAAGTGAAAAATGACATAAAGACCCTATGAAGTAAAAACTCCCTCGTTTGCAACAGAAGCACATCCTATATTGTGTTCCAAGTGTCTACAAATTTTAGTCCAAGGTTAGAAATATCCAAAGCCCTTGTCCTGAGGTCATCTGGCAAACTGCAGTAAACCAAGCTCTTTGAATATCTAACCCCCAGTCTGCTGCTGGATGTGAGGGGTCCTGAATATAACCAAGAAAGACATCTAATGCCCATGTTATTTTGAGATTCCAGCTTGACTTGTTCCTTTCTCTGTTGCCCTTTCCCCCTCGCCTGGAAATATTGTGTTCAGTTTTGGGTTCCCCAGCTCAGGAGGGACAGGGATCTACTTGAAAGAGTCCAAGGTAGTGCTTACAAAGATGATCAAGGGGCTGGAGCACTGCTCTGTGAGGAGAGACTGAGGGACCTGGGGCTTTTTGTAGCTCTGCCACAAAGCCTGGGTGAAAGGAAGACTTTCTTCCTTGCAGGGCTGGAGCATAGTGGAAGGGTGGAGGGTGTACTGGCAAGGCAGGAGTAAAGCTGGTTGCTTGATTATCAGGTGGCAGTCAAAGTTGCCAGCCAGTGAGGCAGCCTGGAGTCTGTTCATGCATATGCAGTAGCTAACAACTATCTGCAAAAAATTCCTGCAGTAGAAAATCTGTGTGGTGGCACCTGGCTGAATGTGTGAAATCCTTAACAGCTCAATAGCTGTTTTTTTTACAATACAGACTCTAAAACCAAGAGTGGGGTGCATTAGAAGGACTGTGGCTAGTAGGTCAAGAGAGGTTCTCCTCCTCCTCTACCCTGCCCTGGTGAGGCCACATCTGGAGTAGTGTGTCCAGTTCTGGGCCTCCCAGTTCAAGAAGGACATAGAACTGCTTGAGAGAGCCCAGTGCAGAGCCACAAAGATGATTAAGGAAATGGAACATCTCTCTTACAAGAACAGACTGAGAGAACTGGGGCTGTGCTTCTTGGAGAAGAGAAGCCTGCAAGGTGACCTCATTCATGTTTATAAGTATGTAAAGGGTGAGTGCCAGGAGGCTGGGGCCAGGCTCTACTCAGTGGTGCCCAGTGACAGGACAAGGTGCGATGGGTGGAAGCTGAGGCATAGGAAGTTCTATGGAAACACAAAGAAGATTGTTTTTTTTCCCTGTGATGGTATGCTGGAACAGGCTGTTCAGGGGTGTTGTGGAGTCTCCCTCTCTGCAGATATTCAAGACCTGCCTGGATGAGTTCCTGTGTGATCTGCTATAGATGATCGTGCTCATCCAACCGGACTGGATGATCTTTCAGGGTCCCATCCAGCCCCTGACGTTCTGTGGTTCTGCGAGTATCCAGCCTTGTACAGCAGTGAACTTGCGGGCAGATCCAAAACAGGATCATGCTGTACTTCTGCACAGCAGTGGACAACTGAAGTGAGGCTGCCTTGGGATTTGCCTTGGAATTGCTCCTCAGCTTCTCTAGGAATTCTTCCTGTAAGGGAAACCTATATTATTACCAATATCCCTCTGACATTGCCTGTGTGGGCAAGAGATGGTGGTGTTCCACCAGGGCTACAGCAGCTTTCCAGAAGTTGGTGCTGGTCAGCTGCAGCCGCCGAAGCTATTGCCTTAACCCTGGAGGTGTGCTGATGAGCCTCTCTGGTGCTTTAGGGCCATGAGACAAGCTGCTATCCTCACTCTGCTTTCCAGCCTGGGTGACACAAACGGTGGGGCATCCTGTCAAGGCTTCTTTCTTACCCGTTGAAGTTATTATTTCCCAAGGGAGTACTGTATTTATTCTGCAAGCAGTTGGAATTTTAAACTTTTTTTTTTAAAAAAAACAACAACCCAAACTTATTTTGTTTTCCTCAAGCCATTGAGAAAGGGCTGTGGGGGCATGGTAGCACATCCTGCAGGCTGGGACTTCTGTAGCAGTTTAAGGGGCTGAAGGAGGAGGCAGCACTGGCATGCTGTTAGGCTGTGTAAACAGGCTTAGGGTTTGTTTTAGAAAACTTACTTCTTTTTCCCCTCTCTGCTCCATTCTCTTCCCCCTGCAGACACAAATACATCATTCTCACAATGAAACTGTTTAATTTTAATAACTAGCCTGAAGCTAAAACTGACAGTGGGAGAGGAGCTGTTTGTTTTGCAGCCGCTGACAGCTGGAATAAACTACCTGTTCTCTTGGAAGGGATGGACAGCCAGTTTGTTTAGTTTTGAAGACATTTTGATCCCTAAAGAAACTCCTCTCAACAGAAAAATTTAGTGGAACTGTGGCAGCTTGGTGTTACTGACTGTTCTTTGTACGTAAGACTCCAAGTGTGGTGGAGAAACGCAGCATGTAGGCATCCCTTGTCTCTGTAGTTCAGACAATTCTGTTGGGCGCAGCTCCTCCTTACTGTAAAAGCTCACTGTGACCAGCACCTTGGGGGAGTATTGGGGTCCTGTTAAAATAAGTTTCCTGTGATCGGGGTGCCTACCAGGCTGGTTTGACAAGATCTCTTCAGTCTGGCTAGAGGGCTCAGGTTCTCAAAGGCCTGCCATGAAGAGCTGAAGGCTGGATGATTAAGTTAGATGTGAAATAATTTTGCAATGACTAGTTTTACTTCTGGCTCTGTAAGGAAGTCAGCCTTCTTATTTTGCCATTTCTCAGAAAAAAAATGGCAGCATTCCCGTTTCCTCTTCTCCTTCCTTAGGGCCTACCACCTTTTCTTTTTGTTTGTTTGTTTGATATTTTCTTTCCCCCTTCCCCCCTCCCCTTTAGGTCCATTAGACAATGTGCAAATTTGTATTAATAAGACCAGAACAATACTGAGTTGCCAGTGGGGTTGCTAGGGTCAAAACCATCACGTGCCAACCTTCGGTTTAATACTAATTTTGGCAGTGTCTGTCCCCAGGTTTGGAGGCCAGGCAAAAGGGGCTATAAACACAGATCTGAATGGGACCTCTCCCTGTAGCACCCCTGCCCCACATCAGGCTCTGACTGGAATCTGCCTGAGGACTCTTCTGACCCCTGCTTCACCAAGATTGGTGCAGTACAAAGCACCATCTTCTTGCTCTGCCTCTCCAGCAGCCTCATCAGAGGCCCTTCAGAGGAAACAAGTCCTCCTCTGAATAAACCTTTTCCCTTCCTCCCTTCCCTTGCTGCTCCAGAGAAGCATCTTTTGCTCTTGAGAAATAAGAAAGCACCACAGGTCTTGTTTTGATATGAGCTCCCACTTGAAAGACGGGGATGCCTGGTAGCAAAAGAGTGGCTGTGGGCCCGAGGTTTGCCAGTGGGCAACTGACAGCCCTCATCCACTTCCTGAACCTTGGTGAGGCGTCTCCAGAGGACAGGGACAAGTTGGGGGAGCTATGGAGAGGATGCTGTACCACAACATTTCCCTTCTCTGCCCCAGACCTTTTGTCCTGGAAATCCTGAGTCCTGCTGGCAATGAACATTAGCTGTATAAACTATGTGGGCTATCTGCCACAGCTCATGGGAAAGATGGGGCAACTGCTTTCAGACCTTATTAGCCTTGTGCTAGTTTCTGTGTCTGCTTTTGCTTCAAAGTCATGGGGTTTTGTTAGGGGGGTTGTTGGGGAGAGGGACTGTGGCATTTAC
The DNA here is from genome assembly GCF_015220805.1 of Pogoniulus pusillus. Classification (NCBI taxonomy): domain Eukaryota; kingdom Metazoa; phylum Chordata; class Aves; order Piciformes; family Lybiidae; genus Pogoniulus; species Pogoniulus pusillus. Next base: position 9,232,701 of record NC_087284.1, on the reverse strand, counting down.
AAGGCTCCATTTGTAACTTCTTTTACAGGGAGGTGTCTGTAACTGCATTTAAAAGGGAGTATTGGAGAGGAAAAAGGAATGTACCTCTGCTGTCAGTGACTGAAAGAGTATACTAGAGGTCTCTGTCAAAATTTGGGCTGCATGTTCCCTGACTCTCCTATATGGCTTGTTGGAGGGTGACTACCCCTGCCACAGGCCAGAGACTGAAATCTCTGCCTTGGTGGCACTTTGGGAAAGACAAGTCCTGACACCATACCTTCACCCTAGGATTTGGTGGATGAGCAACATGAAAAAGGAACACCTTGGATTTTATAAAGTGCTTCAAGTAGTGGTTTGAGAATTTTTCTTTCCTTTTTTTCCCTCTTTTTTCTGCTAGCTCCCCAGCACTGTGAACCCAGGTGTGCTTATCTTTAAGAGAGGTAGCAGTAACCTCCCTGAAGTCACTGACTTCCAAAGAAGCAGAATGAGAGGGCTGAAGCAGAAAGTGAAACAGAGCATCCTTGTTTCATTTTCCCAGCTGAAGGTAATGCAAAAAGTAAACAGCTGGCACAAATGACTAATGCAGGTTTGCCAGAGAGCTGATCAAAAACACACTGAGTTCTGTAGTATGTTTTGCACAAAGTTCAGTGAGGTTTTGCATCAGACCCATTTCAAGGCAGGAAAGAATTTTTTACTTTAAAAAAAAAAAAAAAAGAAAAATGTCATTTAAAAAAATGTGGAAAATTCTCCTGTTCTACCTCCTACATGTTTCTATTGTCAAACAGCCACTAATCTTATTTTAGACTTGACCTTCATGTTCTTTCCACAGCGTGCAGGCTGAATGGCATGTTATTCAAGTTCTCAGACAATATTATGATATATCTGCTTTTATATTTAGCTGTAGCTTTTATTCTCCTTATAAACAAACCCACCTAAATGCAACCACCACCTATCCAGGGAAAGTGTTCCATTCTCCTCCCTTTTAATTTGGCCTGAAAACATTCAATAGTTCCATAATAACCTTTGCAACAGAATGCCTGCTGTGCTGACATGCAGGTCTAGAGCAGCTTGTACCATGTGCCAGGAAATTGCATTCTTAAGAAAAATCTAGACATAAATTCTGAGCAGTCAACACTTCAATTCTAAAAAGTCTGACAGCAAGCTGGTATCTGTCTCATGAGTTTTTTTACTTTAATAGCTTTTTTAACTTTCTGAGCTCTGCCTCTCTCCTTTATGCAGGCCTGATGCCTCGGGCCCAAGGGAGCTGAGTTCTGTAAAGCAGAGAGGGGGAGTAATCAATTGTTTCTCTCTTGTTTTTGTGTGTGCCTGTGTGCTCCAGCGCTGCACCCTGACACAGCTGTGGGGGGTGAGTTCTCACCAGAAAAAAGCAGCTTTGCTGGAAGTTACATCAAGCAGACGTTTAGCTCTCAGTGGGCATTCATGCTGTTTGGGTTGAGGTGCAGTTCAGCCTTGCCTCCCAGCCTGGACAGCTGGAAAGGGAATGGGAAAAGATGAAGTACGACCAGGCTCAACTGTCCTAGATCAGCCAGGGGAGTTCTTCATGCTGGGACAAGCCAGTTTGCTATAATATGAGGGGACTAGGGAATAGACTCACTCCAATGTGAGCAGAGGCTTTCCATGCTTTGGGGTCTCCGAACACTTCAGTTTTGTTGCTCAGTCTTATTGCTTGTCTCATTGGAAGTGGAGAAAAGAAAGGGATGCCCCATCTTTCAGAACTGCTGCCAGCTTGACTGTGAGCCAGCAATGTGCTCACGTGACCAAGGCTGCCAACGCCATCCTGGGGTGTATTAGAAGGGCTGTGGTTAGTAAGTCAAGAGAGGTTCTCCTGCCCCTCTACTCTGCCCTGGTGAGGCCATATCTGAAGAATTGTGTCAAGTTCTGGGCCCCCTCAGTTCAAGAAGGACATAGAACTACTTGAGAGAGCCCAGTGCAGAGCCACAAAAATGATTAAGGGAATAGAACATCTCTCTTATGAGGAGAGACTGAGGGAGCTGGGGCTGTGCTTCTTGGAGAAGTGGAGACTGAGAGGTGACCTCATTCATGTTTATAAACATGTAAAGGGTGAGTGCCAAGAGGATGGAGCCAGGTTCTGCTTGATGATGCTCAGTGACAGTACAAAGCGCAATGGGTGGAAGCTGAGGCATAGGAAGTTCTATGGAAACACAAGGAAGACTTTTTTTTCCCCGTGATGGTGCTGGACCACTGGAACAGGCTGTACAGGGGTGTTGTGAAGTCTCCCTCTCTGCAGATATTCAAGACTTGCCTGGATGCATTCCAGTGTGATCTGCTATAGGTGATCCTGCTCTGGCAGGGGGGTTGGACTGGATGATCTTTCAAGGTCCCTTCCAGCCCCTACCATTCTGCGATTCCGTGGAAGGTTCCATGACTCTCAAACGTTCCCAAACCTTGCATTGCTCTTACTTTGGAGAGCACAGCGTGGCTGGAAGACCTTCACGCGACTCCCTGCCAAAACCCTCTAGATGTGCGTCAAATGTTACATCAGCAATAGAAAGGTTGTTGCAGATGGACACAAACTGCATCTCTGAGTTTTGCCCCTAGGAGACTTCAAGAAAAACTGACAAAATGCACACGTCTCCTTGGGAAGGAAGAAAACTGACTGTTTTTTCTGATGAGCTCATTAAAGTAACTGGCCAGTTTAGCTGGCTAAACGTTAAGTGGGATTCAAGGAGGCATCAGGGATAAGGGAGGGGATGTTCCATGTGTATGAACTAGAAGTAGAATGAAGGGGCTGTGAAACCGTGTGAACTGAACTCCATTAGGGAAGGCTTACTGAAACTTGAGCCAGGGAAAATTATAGAGCTCTATAAATAGCTAAATTGAAAACTGAATGCATTTGTGTGTGTGTGGATGCACACATCTATCTATGAGGTCATGTGTGCAAAAAGAAATACAGTAGTGCTTCATGTGTTGGATTTTTTAAGTAGTGGAAAAGTTTTAATGATTTTTTTTTAATTTTAACTGAGTTTTTCCTGGAGTCTGTACATGATGTTCTGTCCTTAGGGCCAAAAACACAAAGTGCCTCTTTTCATGAGAAATCCTACAGAAGGCAGAAGGGAAAGTATTATGCAGTGTAGCAAGGGTATAGTAGCCATTCCACAGCGATTACACATCCAAGCAAAACCCGCCACTAGAAAATACAAAAATATATTAGAAGCTGAAAACAAGATGTGGGAAGTGTTTTCCTCTTCCCTCCCCACACATAATGACAAGCAAGCAGCCAGGCAGGCAGTCATGGAGGTTAGAATTAACCTCTTTTGCTTGATAATAAGACTGTGTTTCAGTGACGGGCAGCAAGCATGTTAGGTACACACTAGATTGAGGACTTCCTCTGCTTATAATTTTGCTCCATCAAAACTTCCAGGGATTTCCAGTATGGACTTCCTCTCCTTATAAATTTGCTCCCTCAAAACTTTCAGTAATTTTCAGGGTGTTAAAATAGTCCAGACACAAACCAGAAGTGACTGGAAGCACTGAATGCAGTAGACAGTCAGGAATTAGGGTAGCTGAAATGAATCCCAGCCTAAATGGCTCCTTAATTAAGTACAAAACTTGTTTTATACCAAGAATTTGTCATTAGGAGTCTGATCCTCCCTTGTTACCTTTTAATACCTTTCATTCATCCTGCTGTGGTCAAATGGTGAATGAATTTGATCTTTAAAAAAAAAAGAAAGAAAAAAGAATCTCTTTTTCATACAGAACTCAGATGAATTAAAGAATCGATACAGTTGTTCAATTTGACTCGAGCAAGATGCAGTCTGGAGTGCAATGCCCTCATACCACAAGGGAATCAAATTTGTGTTGGAGTCTCCTTTGCCAGCTTGTTTAATGGTTTATGATAGCATCAGTAGCTTGGTAAATGATGTAATGGGAGTTAAATCCGGATGACCAACATAAACATCTGTCAGTGCATGTGAACATTTGATGTATCACCCTAGGGCCCAGTGCAGCAGTCAGTGTCTTGGCAAGCAGTCTTTGAACGCGAGTGTCACTCAAGGCTGTGGGATCGCATGCTGCAGAGGATACTTGCTGCCTGCTCTGTGCCACTAGGCAGTAATTTGGTACATGATCTGCCTGCTTGGTGTCAGGTGTATCGCTTGGCAGTGTGTCCCCTCCAGCTGCTCAGTGCAGGCAGAACTCACCCTGGTGCTGAGGGTCAGGACGAGGCAGCACACCGCCACTCCTAGCGAGCTTCGGCTGGCATTAAGTGATGAGTAGGTTTGTAATGATCCTCTGAATGTAGCAGAGTTTTATGGAGATAACTGATAACACCCTAGGTGTCCAGGTAGACTGAGAGCAGGACTTGGGGGTACTGGTGGATGAGAATCTCAACATGAGGCATCGAGTGTGCACTTGCAGCCCAGAGAGCCAACTGTATCCTGGGCTGCATCAAGGGAAAGTGTGGCCAGCAGGGTGAGGGAGGTGATTCTCCCCCTCTGCTCCACTCTGCTGAGACCCCATCTGGAGTACTGTGTCCAGTTCTGGAGCCCTTGTTACGGGAAAGGTGTGGACATGCTGGAGGATGTCCAGAGGACCATGAGGATGATCAGAGGGCTGGAACACCTCTCCTATGGAGAGAGACTGAAAGAATTGGTATTGTTCAGTCTGGAGAAGAGGAGACCTTGTTGTGTCTTTCTAGTATCTTAAGGAGACCCACAAGAAAGCTGGTGAGGAACTTTTTGAGGTGTTGGATAGTGATAGAGGGAATGGAGCAAAACTAGAAGTGGGTAGATCTAGATTGGATGTTAGGAAGAAGTTCTTCACCATGAGAATGGTGAGACACTGGAACATGTTGCCCAGACAGGTGGTGGAAACCCCATCCATAAAGCTTTTAAGACCAGGCTGGATGGGGCTCTAAGTAATCTGATCTAGTGTGAGTTTGTGCCTGCCTGTGGTAGGGGGAGTTGGAACTGGATGTTCTTTGAAGTCCCTTCTAACCCTGACAATTCTGTGTAATTCAGTCTGATTTGCACCCAAAAAAAAACCAGCCTTAGTGTTTTGTGACTATAATATCAGGGGAATAATTTCCTAGACTTGGATTATATTGGTGTTATTTTCGTTCAGAATCATCTTGTCACCATGCTCTTGTGTGGATCTGTAATTTTCTGAAAGCAGACTGGCTGATACGTTTGTGTTCCTTGTTAGTTAGTTTTAAAATTAAATTCAGGCATTGGAATGTCACCAACCCTGGATGTGTTTAAAAGCCATTTGGATGTGGTACCTGGGGATATGATTTAGGGTGTAGAGTAAGGATTTAGGTTGGACTTGGTGATCTTCAGGATCTTCTCCAACCTGAATGTTTCTGTGATTTCTGTGAAATTCCTATGGGAAGCCAGTAGTAACTAATACAGACCAAAGTGTAAGTTGCTGAGCGTGTATGCCCTCCACAGAAATGGGCAGAAGGGATCTGAGAAAGATTTGCTGCTGAGGAAGCACAGAGCTAAGGGAACTTGGCCTGCTGGTTTTGTATTAAATTGTTCTTCCAAAACAAAGCCTTTGGTGCAGAGGTAACACAGGTGAGAAAGGCCGTCATGAGAGGTGGATGGCTCTGGCTCCCCTGTCATCAGCAGGAGCCTCAGCCTATTCAGTAGCTAGACACCAAGCCCATGGCTGGTCCTCTGTGTCCACCCACTCCAAGAGCAGCTCTGCTTTAGGAAGCAGAGTTATGGGAGAACCGTTCCCCTCCTTGCTGTATCCACCCCATTATAAATGTGATTGCTTTCACACAAAAATAGGCATATTTAGCTATTGTGCTCCTTTTTGATGACTTCAAGATCCTGCATGCTTATAATTTACTTCAAAAGCTATCTTTTATCAGTCTTGAATAAGTAGATGAAATTGCAAAACACAGGCATCTCATTGCTATGACTTTTCAAAAGACAGCTGGCAGCATCCCTTGGTTTTCTATTATTAATAGAGTCTAGAGAAGGAATAAGTTATATATTCCACAATCACTAGGATGTCTTTTTTTTTCTTTGAGGTTAAATGCAACTTAAGCTCCATTACTTCAAAATGACTGTATAGAAATAAATGTAAATACAAGTGAAAATATTTTATCTCTTCAAAGAGGCACTAACCAGCTTTAAAAAACAAAGGGAAATATCATAGTAGCTGGATGTGTTAAAATTAAAAAGTGCCAGAACAGCACATGGCTGTTGTAGAGAAGGCTGAAGAAAGAGACCACCCCTCCTCACCCACAGATGTGCACATGTGCACCACACATGCCCAATTTGCTTTTTACAGAGTATGCTGTCAAGTGAATACTGTCATGTTCCCCGTTTAATCAGTTTCCTCTTTTATTTGTATGCTGTTGTATATAAAAGGAAACCAGCTTGTAAAGTCAGCCTTTTTAATAATTCATTCAAAAATGATTAGAGTTCAAGGGGAAAGTTGTTCCTTTTAAATGACTGAGCCCAACAAGGGGGGGAAAAAAAAACAAAGCAGGTATCAGAGGGTGAAATTCACTTCTGCCTGCATCATAACTTCTGCCTATGGATCTGAGGCTTTTTGTTCTGGTGAAGAGGAGACTTAGAGGAGATCTAATCAATCTTTGTAAATATCTGAGGGCTGAAAGTCAAGAGGGAAGGGACAAACTCTTCTCTCTTGTGTCCTGTGATAGGACAGGGAGTAATGGGCATAAACTAAAGCTCAGGAAGTTCCACCTCAACATGAGGGAGAACTTCTTTACTGTAAGGGTCACTATGCTGGTTTGAGGCTAATTGGAATATTTTAATGAGAAAAAATAGATTATAGGCTGTGAAAAGAAATACATTGGTGATGTCTGCTGCAATTACAGTTTCACTGAGATGTATAAAAACAAGGGCATAAACATAGAATATGACAGTGAATGTCTCTATTTGTTGGAGTTGGTGTCTGTGTTTTCCGCCTGGGGCTTCTGCTGTTTAACACAATCATTCTGCTTCTAACCCCCCTTGCCGTTCATCCAAACTCATCTTGCACATAAGGCAGACTCTGGGATAAGGTAGAGGGGTGGAAAGAAGTTGGAAGGGTGGTTGGGAGCCCCTCCTGAGGACTCCTATTTCTGGGAGAGATGTTGTGTTTCTTTAACTTTTGTATTTCTGCATATAGCTGTATATATTTGTAATATATTGTGAATATCTGCTCTTACATTGTGCTAAGCTGTGAATACAAAGCTTCATTCCTTAACTTCCAGCTGGCTGAGTTTAGTCTGGGTGATTTAATTTCGGGGGGGGGACAGGTAACTCCCAAACCATCACAATCGCAAAACACTGGAACAGGCTGCCTAGAGAGGTTGTAGAGTCTCCTTCTCTGGAGACTTTCAAGACCTCTCTGGATGCATTCCTCTGTGACCTGAGCTAGATTTTATGGTCCTGCTCTGTCAGGGGGGTTGGACTCGATGATCTCTGAAGGTCCATACCAACCCCTAACATCCTGTGATCTTGTAATCGTGTATTGTATATTTACATTCTGTGTTCAGACCTGAAAATTAGTCTCAAAGTGGAATGTCTGTTGTTTGCATCTTTATTTGGTTCTCCTTTCCCCTCCCTTGGCATAGATTGTGTTTGTTCTGAATCTGCCCAGGTGGTTTTTGACACAATCAAGGACCAAGCATAGCAGGGTGTTTGCACTAGGAGAATGGAGATGTTGATCAGCTCCCACACAGTCACCATTTGAAAAAATGCAACAGTGCTGCCCAGTTCGGTGGTCACTTGGAGGCTGCTGGAGGGATGGTGTGAGTGAGTTGGTGCATGAGCAGAGCATGGGACCCAGCATAGCTTCAGCTCTTCGGGTGGCTGTGCCTGTGTCCTGGGAAAGTGCTTGCAGTGGGATTTTCATGCATGTTTTCTCTCCTTTCTCTTGTGCAACAAAACAACTACCAAGGGCCTGGATTCAACAATGTGTTTAGACTCAAAGTGTCCCTTAGAAATCCCTGTCAACACTTTGCCAGCACTCAGCTAAAGCAGTGAAACAAACAGGGCAACGAGGATGCTGCAGCAGAGATGAGAGCCTTGTGCCTTGTACTGACTGGTCTCAAGAACTGTCTGTGCGGTCCCAGAAAACCTTTCTATTAATGAGAACGTTTCCTTGCACTGCTGTGCTTTCCAGAAGCAGCCTAACCAGCTGCAACCTGCATTTCCAGTATTAGCTGAGGGCTGGTTTTGCAAGTGCTGCTCAGAGCTGCTTGTGTGGTGAGATGCAAACACCTCTCAGTTTTAGGGAGGCTCAGCTGGAGTGGTCTGCACTTCCCCCATGCAAAGCTAGGATGTTTGCATATGTTTAGTTTGTCTGCCATCCCTGAGGATGCTACCATGCCTCACGCTTTGTTTCTGGTCCTCCTAAAGTTGTTCTTGAATGAGTGGAGTAATATTGTCCAAGTCACTCAAATGTGATGATGCCACTTGGATGTGATTGAAGCTCAAAAGGTAAGAGAGGCATGAAGAGGAAGAAAGACAGCACTTGTCAGCACTCTGTGGGCAGCAGATCTAAAGATGTTTATAGATCAGTATTGCAGGTATGGCCAGGAATGCCGTGGATGTGGGAAAACATAATAGAATCACAGAAGGTGAGAGGCTGGAAAGGAACTCAAAAAATCATATAGTCTAAGTTTCCTGACACAGCAGCATCACCTATGCCAGATCACACAGGAATGCATCCAGGCAGGTCTTGAATACCTCCAGAGAGGAAGACTCCACAATGCCCCTGGACAGCCTGTTCCAGTGTTCTGTAACCACCACAGGAAAAAAAAATCCTCCTCATGTTTCCATGGAACTTGCTATGCCTCAGCTTCCACCCATTGACCCTTGTCCTGTCATTGGGCATCACTGAGCAGAGCCTGGCTCCAGCCTCTTGGTACTCACCTCTTACATATTTATACACATGAATGAGATCACCCCTCAGTCTTCATATAATCTGCATTGGGCATGCATACTTTGTGACTATGGTTATAAAGTGTTATTTAAATATAATAAACAATAGTTATATCTCATTCTTGCAGCTGAAACAGCCTGAATCCAAGCCCCTGGTATTGTGTGAGCTGGTTGAAGTCTAAATTCTAGGTGTCTCAGGATGGCAAGAAATTTGATAAGTTCCAGAAGTGTTATTAGGGTGTATCTGCCATGTGAGAAAGGCTCTTGTTAGTGGTAGATGGACCTGATGGGGTACATGGTTTCTTGGAGGAATGGGCAAGTGGCAGCTGGTCATGGTCTACAGGCAAATGCATAGCTTGATGCTAGGTATGGTGCCAGGGGATGGTCCTGAGGAATGGATGGAAAACCCAGGTTTTGCAAGGACCTATTATGACTTTTTGTCTGGGGGTATTTTACTGGCTTCTTATTGCTGGTCTTTGTGTGGAGGTCTTATCACCACAGGATGACAGGATGTTAGGGGTTGAAAGATCGAGTCCAACCCCCCTGCAAGAGCACAGGAACACATCCAAACAGGTCTTGAAAGTCTCCAGTGAAGGAGATTCCACAGCCTCTCTGTGCAGCCTGTTCCAGTGCTCCATGACCCTTACAATAAAAAAGTTCCTCCTCACGTTGTCATCAGCTGGGTGCAACTTGGGTCCTGAGGTCTGAAGCAAACAGCTTATTGAGTATACCGCAACTTCAGTTTCTCCTGCTAAATTGAAGTTGTTTCATGTTTCAAAACCATGTGTGTTGCTAGTATAATATTCCTTCTGCTAAGCATGTTCTGAAACTGCTTACTCACTGGCAGTAAGCAGCATTATTTTAGCGGCTTATCCTAACACCCAACAGTTGCTCATTTTCAGCCAGAGGCCAGTGTTTATTGGCCTTCTGCTATTTGCCTCTACGCTCTTCTGTCAGGACCTCCTTTTGTCCCAGAAGGTCTGCAGTCCTTTGTGGGAGTGATTCCAGTCCTTTGTGGGTGTGATTCCAATCCCAGTGGACTGTCATTTGACCTTGGTACGCTTTGAGTCAGAGCCGAAGCTGTCTTTGTTTCACCTCGGATTGTGTCCTACTTGCTATAAGTCAGAAGTGCTGGAGTTCATAACTGAGTAGATTATTCCATCTGAGATAGGAAACTATCTGTATGAGAAAAAAAAAGTGGCAATTGTTTAATGAAAAATAGGTTCTGTATTTTACAAGTTCAATTGTGAGCAATTTTTCCATTTTTAGTTTTATGTGTATTTAATGTCAAGCCTGAATTAGGCCACAGGAAAATGATGATCTGTCTTCAAAGAAACAATTAGGCTGAGTCAGATTCGTGGAAAACCAGCTGTGGGTGTAGCAGTAGCTCTCAAGCTTTCTTCCATGCAAGATGTGGGTACAAAGTGGATGCTTCTGCTGTGTGGGAGTTTGGAGGGGCAGGTTGGTAAAACTGGGTGATGAGATTATCAACAGTGCTGTAGAGCTGCCTTTGTGGTTTTAGAGGTGCATAAAACAGGGAAGCAGACAGGAGGAGAGGCTGAGTGACCTGGGGCTTTTTGGTCTGGTGAAGAGAAGACTTAGAGGAGATCTAATAGATGTTTATAAATATCTGAGGGCTGGGGATCCAAGAGGGAGGGGACAAACTCTTCTCACTTGCACCCTGTGATAGGACATGGGGCAATGAGTATAAACTACAGGGCAGGAAGTTCCACCTGAACATGAGGAAGAACTTCACTGTAAGGGTCATGGAGCACTGAACAGGCTGCCCAGAGAGGCTGTGAAGTCTCCTGCGTTCCTGTGTGACCTGCACTAGATTCTGTGGTCCTGCTCTGGCAGTGGGGCTGGACTCAATGATCTATCGTGGTCCCTTCCAACCCCTAACATCCTGTAATCCTGTGAAAGGTATCCCACATCTTCCTCATGCAAATGTTTAGACTCATTAGATTTTTGTTGACAGAGACCACATTGCACAGATGCAGGAGAACAATGTTCACAGCTCCCTACCCATTAAGAAAGGGTTCTTTAAGTGCATAGTTATTGTTCTTTTGATTGAAATGCAGCCCTACCCTTACTAGTGCAACTTCTAGAGGGCATGACTTGTGCATTTATTACACATCCACAAACCTTTGTGGAATGTCTTGAAGGGAAGTGAGTATGTGGCTAACTGCTGAATTAAGAAAGATCTTCAGAGAGGCAAGAGTAGGAAAAGAAAGTATGAATCTAAAATGTATGAACTGTAGTTCATTGAGAGCAACCTTGCAAAGAAGGACTTGGGGTTACTGGTGGGTGAAAAGTTGGACACAAGCCAACAGTTTGTGCTCACAGTCTAGAAAGCCGACTGCATCAAAAGAAACATGCCCAACAGGTTAAGACAAGGAGTAATGGATGTAAGTTGCAGCACAAGAGGTTCCACTTCACAGGAGGAAGAACTTCTTTACTGTAAGGGTCACAGAGCACTGGAACAGGCTCCCCAGAGAGGCTGTGGAGTCTTCTTCTCTGGAGATTAATCACCCTTTCTGTGAGGAAATGCTTCCTAATATCCAACCTAAACCTCCCTAAGCACAGCTTCAGACCATGCCCTCTTGTCCTGTCACTGGTTGCCTGGGAGAAGAGCCTGATCCCCACCTGACTACAACTTCCCTTCAGGTAGTTGTAGACAGTGATAAGATCCCCTCTAAGTCTCCTCTTCTCCAAGCTGAACAACCCCAGTTCTCTGAGCCTTTCCTCGTACAACTAGACGGATTGGACTAGATGGCCTTTAAAGGTCCTTTCCAGCCCAAACCAGTTTTGATTCTGTTCTGCTTAGCTATTCAGTATGTCTCCTTGCTGTTCCTTGTGCAATGCACTTTAGAATTAGATTAGGAAAACTAATTTTGATTTACTTGTTTGCATGTTAAGTGCATGGAGACTGAACTTGCATGCAAAATAAATTGCTTCTTTTCTGTGTGAGGAAGTGCTTCTGTGCAGGAAGACTGTTCATGAGGGATCCTGTGTGTGCAGAGTTCAAGGGACATGAGTGAAGGGACTCTACTCTGTCCTAGTGAGATCACATCTGGAGTACTGCATCAAATTTTGGGCTCCCCAGTTCACAGACAGGGACCTACTGGAGATAGTTCAACAAAGAGTCATGAGGATGACTGGGGGTCTTGAGCATCTCCTGTATGAAGACAAACTGACAGCCCTGAGGCTATGCAGTCTGGAGAAGACTGAGAGGAGATCTCATCAGTGTCTATAAGTATCTGAGAGGTGGATGTCAAGTGGATGGGGCCAATCTTTTTTTGGCGGTCAGCAGCAATAAGACAAGGAGCAACAACTACAAACTGGAACATAGGAGGTTTCACCTCAGCATGAGGATAAACTTCTTTACAGTGAGGGTGACAGAGTACTGGAACAGGCTGTCCAGAGAGGCTGTGGAGTCTCCTTTTCTGGAGACTTTCAAAAACCTCCCTGTATGCATCCTTGTGCAAACTACTCTAGGAGATCCTGCTTTGGCAGGGTGGTTGGACTCGATGATCTCTGGAGGTCACTTCCAAACTCTAATGTTCTGTGATTCAGTGAGAATCACCAATGATTTGGTTGTATACGAGCTGGAGGGTGCTGCCATAGGGAGACCTGTGGTGGCTCTGCCAGCACGGACTCCACTCTTTGATCTTTAAGGTTTTACAGTGGCCGTTCTGAATTCCTAACAGCCTTTTATACAGCTCATCTAGGAGAGTTAGTGAACCTTCACTGTTCATGTTTTGGTACCCAGCAAACTGCATGTCAGTGGCTAACATATCTCACTAGTCCATAGCTAGACAGTTTTGGTAACACAGATTTCCCGTTTTCTACTTGCATGTTATTCAGAAGGAGCTATCGAGGAAAGAGTCCATGAACCAGTAGCCTTTTTTTGGAAGAAGACCAGGTTACTCCTGAGCAATCTTTAATGTATTGCAGCATTAGTTTTGGCTGAAAAGGAACAAAGCACTCTTATTGCAGAGCAGGAGTGGCAACTCATGAAGGAATTCAGAAACAGCTTCTCTTCAGTAATCCCACATAAAGCTGAGCTCTATTCTTTCAGTGGGCTCTTGTGGATGTGCTGCAGGGCTTCGTTTGGGGCTTCTGAAGACCTGTCTTCACAGTTTATGTTACTTAGTGGTTGTCTGAAGAGTGACTTCAGAAACATTTAGCTTGGCAGGCAAACTGAACAAGCTTTGTTTAAATAACCAAACAGCTACAGGAGGCTATTTGATGTTTGGAATTGTCAACAACTGATGTTGAATATATATTTTCAGCAAAATCTTTGTAAGTTTCCTACTGCTTCAAAGTAGAGATTCAGAGATCAGGGTTGGTTTAAGAATATTAAATGTACAGGGACCTGTGTGCTCATATGTGAGGTGCTGCAGTTGGGTTTGGGCAGGCAGCTATTTGCTGGCTTGCCAATAGTAACAGAAGCAATAGCTGGACTTTGCAAATAACATGTGTTTCTCTTCTTCTGAGGAGCTCCAGCCCTTTCAGCAACACAAAAAAATTAGCAAAGATCTTCATTGTTCTGGTGTTATGAATTTCATTGGCACCTGGAAGTGGAATGCAGTTCATAGTTCAAAACCTCTCTAGTCTCCCTTCCAGCACAGGCCAGTTAGTGTTTCTGCAAAAGACTCTCTTCACTGTGTGTCTAGACAGGTCCTGTAGCCCATCTCTTTGGTTTTAGAGATGAAAAATATGGAAAGTAATTTTGAGTGGCATTCATTCTACCTAATTTTTGTGATACCTTCCTTCTGGCCGAGCTGTGATGCCTTTGCGGATACTGAGGACTGCAGGGGCTATTGGTGAGAAGCTGCTGAGCCTCCCTAAAACTGCTCACCCCAACCCCACACCGCAGCAATGGTCAGACCCTGTGGGCTGCATTTGTGCCTGAAAAGCCAGAAGCATTTATGTGAAAGTTTTTTTGCAGCCTGTGCCAATGTTTCTGTACTCTGCTTTGCATTGCCCTTTGCTTCTTTGGATTTCCAAGTTAGTGAGACTTAAGAAGCCTTCTTTATTGTTCCCTCTCTCACTTTCACATGACTTTTTATTGAGCACTTCTCATGCAGAGTGTTAGATTTACCTTCTCTTTTTTTAATTAAATGTATTGGGGTGACCTAGTCAGATACTAGCTGGTTGACCCCAGGAATGGGAACCATGGTATTCTATGATCTAGATTAAAGTGAATTCAGTCTTTGACATTAAGCAAACGTCTTAGTTGCTGCAAAGTGGGGATGATAATTCCTTTGAAATGCAGACAGAAAATTGAATAAGCAAAGTTTATTCTCTGTGGGTCTGCAAGTCTTATTTTCAAAGAGACTTCAGAGCTTCCATTCTTTTGGGTCAAAGGATGTGGCAGAGGCCTCTAAATGCGGAGAAGAGAAGACTGAGAGGAAATCTATCTGGGTATACAAATAACTGAGTGTCAAGCGGATGGGTCCAATCTCTTTTTGGTAGTGCACAGCAATACGCCAAGGAGCAGCAGGTACAAAGTGGAACATAGAAGGTTTCACCTCAACATGAGGAGAATTTTTTTCGCAGTGAGGGTGACAGAGCACTGGAACAGGCTGTTCAGCGATGCTGTGGAGTCTCCTTTTCTGGAGACTTTCAAAAGCTGCCTGGATGCATTCCTTTGCAAACTGCCCTAGGGGATCCTGCTTTGGCAGGGCAGTTGGACTTTATCATCTCTGGAGGTCGCTTCCAGCCTCTAAAGTTTTGTTATTCTGTGACTCACTGTGCTTTCCAGTACTGACCCCCATAACTCTGCTTTCCATTATGGGCGGCGGGGAGGAGGAGGGAGTTTGGATGGAGTGAGAGATTCACACTCTACCTCCAATATCCATACCAGTTGCTGTCTTACACCTTGTGTTAAGTAGACGCTACTGGACAGATGGACATCTTACTTCCCCTACAGGCAGAAACACAGCTCTCAATTACGTGATGTGTTTGGTTTGCCCTTATACCAGATAATGACATTAATGAACTCAGCTTCTTAGGGGTAAGTGCAGCCCTGACTTCACTTGCTGCCAGTGTGTTTGCCCTTCCGACTTTGCCTGAAATCCCCAGTGAAGCTCAGAGGGGTCCACCTGCTGTTCACCACGCAGGAGGGCAGAGCAACCTTTCCAGCTTTCCATTTCTCGATTGTATTTTTTTTTTACTTCAGAATGCCATTTCTTTTGACACCTGATATTTTTCAGGCCGTGCTTTTATTTGGTGGGTGGAGCAGTAAGGTGTATTAAAGGCAGAAATGCCTGAGGAAACGATTAGAAGTTATTCCCAGAATGTAAATAATTTCCTAAATTTTGAGCTTTTACAAGCCCGATGTGTTTTAAATGGCCTTTCAGAGTGCAAAATGAAACCCAGTGTGGCATTTGACCAACAGTTTACAGAGGTGCTAGTTATTCCACTTGGCTATATTTAGCAGTCCAGGAAACAACAATGACAAAAAAAATAGCAAAGTATTCTTAACAAAAAAAATTAAAGGAGTGGTTTCAAGTATAAAAATGATGTCTGCATGAAAAAAACCCACAGCTGCTAAATGTTACAAATCGTAATCATTGTGACAGAGTCATATCCTGATCTTTCTTCAGGAGGATGTCTTCACCCGTGTGAAGGCCTCTTGATTTAAACAAGGCTCTGCAGCAGCAAGGGGGTTTATGTTAGAGAGCGTTTCAAGCTGCGACTGTGTAGGTTTAGACTGGATATTAGGAAGAATTTTTGTCATGGCAAGAGTGGTCAGGCATTGGAATGGGCTGCCCAGGGAGGTGGTTCAGTTACCGACCCTGGATGTGTTTGAAAGTCATTTGGATGTGGTGCTTGGGCATATGGTTTAGGGTGTAATGTGTAGAGTAGGGATATGGGTTGGCCTTGGTGATTCTGAGGGTCTTTCCCAACCAGAATGTTTCTGTGAATCCTGTTAGTCTCATGTAAATCAAGGCTTATTTTTGCATTCTGAAACATGGGAAAGTCACATGAGGGGAGTGAGATGCAAGATGTGTGGAGAAACCCTTACACAGAGCTGGTGACGTCTCAGCTGAATGCTGTGCCCCACTTCTAGCGATAAAGCAGACAAGCGGTCTGAGAAGATGTCCAGAGAGCTGTGCTGTGATATGTGGAGCATTGCCCACAAGGAGAATCTGAGCAAACACTGCTTGTTTGGTCTGTTAAAGACCATGGAAGACTAAAGGATGGCAGCATAAGGAGTGGCATCCACAGAGCCCCAAGGGATTAGAACAAGAGCGAAAGTGCCAAAAATTACTTAAGTATAGTCAAGACACCCCTTCTAGCTTAACAAAATTAAAAGAAACTTAGAAACCTTGGGCTGTTTAGTCTGGAGAGGAGAATACTGAGAGGAGATCTGATCAATGTGTACAGTTATCTGAGGGGCAGATTGGGCCCATCTGGTTTTGGTGGTCAGCAGCAATAAGCCAAGGAGCAATGGCTACAAACTGGAACATAGAAGGTTTCACTTCAACGTGAGGAGAAACTTCTTTACAGTGACAGAGCACTGGAACAGGCTGGCCAGAGAGGTTGTGGAGTCTCTTTCTCTGGAGGCTTTTGAAACCTGCCTGGATGTGTTCCTGTGTGAATCCTAGTAGGGGATCCTGACTTGACGGGGGGAGTTGGACTCAATCTCAAGAGATCCCTTCCAACCTCTAAGGTTCTGTGATTCTGTGAAACCTTACTTAGTAATGGCAAAATAGTACAACTAATGAAGTTAAGTGGACATAAGTAGTCCCTTACCAGCAAAGAAAGTAGATAAAGTAACTTAAGCTGATATTTTGCATACTGCCTTATGAAGTAATGTAACTGTTACCAACCTTTAAAACACTGGTTGTGAGTGAGTCAGTATTTCTCAAGAACTTTGGTCAGCTGTTCCCATTTACTGATCTAGAATCTCACTTTTATCATCCAGTCTCCCTGAGCTTCCCATTGTATTTGAAACCAAAATTGCCATCATTATAGTGAGATGCTGTCATAGTAACCAGGTCAGAAATTATATGTGATAGATGTTATATAGGGGAGAGGCAGAGTTACCTGCTTTTTCAGGTCTGTGATTGAATTGTTTTCTCATCACAGCACTTTATAACAATAGCATAAATGCAGCTTTACAAACAAAAGGGTGGGTTTTTTTTGCTGCTAGAAAGTGCTAGTTCCCTTTCTTAATCATCACCTTCCCCTAGGATAAGCAGCATTTGCACCACCTGAGCTTACCTGTGTGATTCAGCTGCTGCAGTTACACTGGTCACCTGCTCCCAGTGCTGACCTGGCCTCAGACTGGGCAGTTGTAAACATAAGATGCATTGCAGCTTAGGGGTGTCTCCCTTCAACAGAAGCATCAGAAGGCCTGGGCTTATGGTGTTGTCAGAAAGGAGAGGGAGCTCATCTCACAGGATGAGTCTCAGCATCCTCTGGCTGTGCCAAAGGGAGAGCCAGCAAATGCCTGTGTGAAACGTTGGGTTGACATTTAGCTCGTGTTTCTCTTCTAAGGATGTTGCTGCTGTCCAGTGGTGATCACTCACCAGAAAAAAAACCACTCCTTTTGCCCTCCTCTCAAGCAGGTAGAAAGTAATTTTATAACCAAGCATCCTCATTGCCTGTACTCCCTCCAGCTCCCCAGCCCCTCAAGCAGGTCAATGGCAGCGGTTAGAGGCATCCCTAATGAGATCTCTAGCTGCTTACTGGGATGATTTGGTTGTAGTTTTTAATAATACAAGGTTATTTTGTTAGCAGCTTTACTTTCCTAGTCTTTTTCCCCTTTCAGCACCCCTAGGTACAGCTCTACTGGATCAGTTACCATCTGCTCCAGTGTTTGCATTTAGCCTGCAGGGCCTGTGATCTCAGAAATATTTCCTGTAAATGGGATCGCTCATGCCAGGCCTGTCACACAATAGATATATAATTGCATAAAACCTAAACTGAAAACAACAAACAAAATGAAGGAAGCTACATGTGCCATAGACAGTGCGTGATGAGGCTGTCCAAAACGGGCTATGCTCCTTGTTTATGTCTGAAGCTGCTCTCATATATCATTTTTATTCCCCCTTGCTGTTTTAACAAAATCAAATTAACGTAAAAACTAAATTCCATGGTGCATTTTTTTCCCCATTTAATGACTGACCCGAGCAGCTTGCAGTGTACAAGCAGAACAGCATTAGCACCACAACAAATGCATTTGCTGCGTTTTTTAAGTCTTGATTCTGGTCTTGGATACCAGGTGGAGCCTTCATGGAGGTTGCAAATCTTTCTGCTTCTCCATGGATTGGCCACATGCAGCATTTCTTGTTTGACAGCAGGCAGGACGGTGCGCGGCACTGGAGCAAGTTTAAGCCCTGGGAAAAACAGCAAGCATTCCCCAAACAGACAATCCTCTGGTCAATAAGAGCAAGAGTGAACGTGGCAAATGATGCATCAGTGATGCTTACAAAGGAAAAAGAAATGCAAAACGTCATTACATCATTTAAACTCAGCCTGAAGGCCTCCTGAACAGGGGTCTGCCTTCGTAGATGATGCATAGTGCCCTATGGGGCAGCTTGCTTTTGAGGCCTTCCAGCCTTCCTGCAAGAAGGTGAAGGTGATGAAAAACATCCTGATGTAATGAATCCACACCTAAAGGTGGAAAAAAAAAAAACCCACAACCCAGAAACTGGTGAAATTGATCATAACTCAGGCAACGTGATTTTCCTCTTGCTCATGCTGTGAATTTGATTCAGCCTTGCTGCAAAACCAAACTTGTTGTGTCTGTGCTGCCGTTCTAGTAGTAGTGAGCTTACAAATAATGTTTTCTGTTTTGTTGGAGGCACTGCAGATGCTGTATGCTAGTCATAGCTTGCAAACGCTGCTCAGAAGTGCACTGCAGAACATCAAAAAAAGGAATTGAATTCAGCTTCAGTCAAGACCAGTAATTGCTCTTTATAATTACAAAAAAAAAAAGATCTCCAACCAAAAGCTGTTCATCTGTCTCTAAAATATTAGAAAAAAAACCCAAACCAAGCCAGAGTTTGGATTTGATTGTCCTTCCTTGAAGTAATAATGGTAATCCTAATAAATCTGTAACTATTCCCCAACAGACAGTGCCATGATGTTATACTAACTTTGGCTTAGTTGTGATAAATGCAGTCTAAAGCACCAGAAATATAAACTGAACCTTGAATCCTTTTAGATTCCCAGCTAAAAGGATTACATTTTATCAATACATCTTATCTCCTAGCACTCTGCTTTTTTTTTCCCCTGCCTTTTTTTTTCTGTCAGCCTGAAAAATGGGCTTTTTGTCTCATGGGTTTTTTTTTTTCCTATGTTTTTTGGGGGGACCACAGCCAGCACTTTCTAATCCAAGAAGAAAATCCTAACGGCATTTTTTGGCCAATGAGCTGTTTTATTGATTTCCCCAACGCCAGGATTTTGTCAGTAATGGCTAAATACAGCCCTGTAAATTCACCCCTGCTAAAAGAAAGCAGCCTGGCGGTGTTTCACAGCAGCTTCCATTTGCCTTCAACTTCAACTGTAGTTTTAGTGGTTCAGAGGGAAAAAAAAAAGTCAGGTTTGATGAGCCTTAAAGAAACAAATAAACTAAGCCAGAAGCAATCAAGAATACACATGAGTTCGGGAAAAGTGAGCCTTGGTTTCTTTGTCTAGAAGATTAACACTTCCTCAGGAGGGCTGTAATAGGATTGAGCCTTCCCCATGGTACTTCAGAGACATGTGCTCCATGTTTTACCTTTGCTTTCCTCCCCGGTTTCTTTCAAACCTTCAAGGAAGATGTGAACTGAAGATCCTGTTGCTCCTCCTCCTCACTTTTATCGCCCAGACATTTTCTCTCTTTTGTATGCAAAGTTTTATCCTTAAAAAAAACAAACCACCAACCAAACTTAAATGGCATAACATTTGAAGACCTTGAAACATAAGTATCTGACTCTTTCATGTTAATACTTCAGGACTTTCAGGTGTCATATTCTTGTATTTAATACTGCATAGTACAATACATTTACCTTCTTTTTAGTTCAGACAGACCCACCACGTGGGTTTTTTTTGTGATATCCACAGCACTGGCATTCTTTTGTTACAGAACATGCTGTTAGCCTTGATTTCCCAGACATTTTGTATGGGGTAACACTCTCAGTGTTCATTTGTGGTTGTAAAATGCTCTCTCCTTTTTTCCATATTGGGGCTCTCTTCCCCACTCTTATTCAGATGGTTAGGCTGCTTTCCTCGGTGGTAGAAACCTTGAAAGCCTTCAGGCTGAAGGTAGAGAAAGCCACTCTTAAGCTACGCGTTAACTGTTGGCGTGGAGATGACTACTGCTGTTTGTCTAGAGAAAAGCGAGCAGTGGTATTAACGTGGGAGAAGCTAGGTCCTGTGCATGGCTTGGGCATGTTCTACTGGTTTGGTTCCACAGGCAGTAGGTCCTACCTGCTTGGGTTGGGCAGCTTTGAAAAGTGAAATCATGGTGAGCCAGTCAGTTCTCCTGGCTCCAGGCATATATGCTGCCAAGCTGGGCTTTGTGATTCTCGCTGTGGGTCTTACAGAGATCCTGCTTAGATGATTGAAGTTGCCACTTCTGGATCTGGCTGTGAGTTGATACGCCTGTAGTCAGGCAGGGAGATAAATGCAATCTTTGGCCAGCTGGCTGAGTAACAGGGCAAAACCTCCTGTCTATGCCCCTAAGAGACATCAAGGAAAGAACCAGAAAGTCTCCAAGCATCTTGTTCATTTAGTGCCTGTTCTTTCTGTAATAAATTTTGCTCTTGTACTGGCTGAAATGAATGGGATTAGAGAGAGCACACCAGTTCTGATTTAATTTTTCACATGCACTGTGCTGTCAGCCTCTGTAATTCTATTGCCAGGATTTCTCATAAAGCATCTTGGTATGTTAGTTAATACATTTAAATCTACTTAAGAAAGCCTCTCCCTCTCAAGAGCAAATGGAACCATGCTTAACATTCCTCATTAGCTTGCTTAGGGGGAAAAAACTGGTTATCCTTGCTGTATTGGCTGTCAGAGGGACTCTCGTTCTTACTCCATGCACTTCACTAATTTGTAATCTTTATCTAGCTTGTTCTCATCTTCTAGCAATTTAGTCATTTGATTAGATAAAATGCCCTGACTAATAATGTGGTGCAGCAGTGCAACTTGGGTGACTGCAAATAAGCAAGCACAAGTGGCAGATTAATTCTGGTAGGCAGACGTACCCAAGAAAGAAATTTCCCATCTACCAAGTCAGATGTACCCAAAAGAGAAAGTGACACCCACCACAGAATGTTCACTTAAGCCCCAGCAAAGCAGTCCCCTTTGCCCAGCCTCTGGGCCTGCTTGTCAGCTAAGTGATTACCAGGAAACATCAAACAAGCAATGGAAAGTACCTTGCTGGCACTTGTTGCATCACTAAGTGGCACACGAGGGCTTCAGCTGCAGGGTGAATGATCCTCAAGTTTCCCAGCATGGTTGCAGGGTGGTGGGAGTTGGCACTGGGAGAATGTTGATGGCTTTTGGAGCACCTGAGTTGGATGGGACCCCTCTTCTAGTCCTGACCCAAGGGGAAGGCAGGGGATGGCCCTGCTCCAGTCAGTACTCAGGGCTGTGCGTGGTAACATTGTCCATGTGTGACCCAGCATGCAGCTATGGCTCATGTGATGGGGGGAAATGGGTACTAGGTCATTGACTTTTTTAACATCAGGATTGGGCTCCTGGCTTATTGCAATCCTGTAAATTATGCTTTTACTTGCAATAAATTAACCACCATATTAAGTACAAAGTCCAGAAATAAAAGGACATAAATAGTGGTGTTTGAAAGCAGTATCATCGTCTGTAGATGCTTAAGTGGGGATTTTATCCTTTAGATTAGAAAGACCACTTATCTCATCCTTCTGGTTATTTTCACTACCCTTCTAACTTGGAGATAAATATCCCTTAATGTTTTTTTTTTAAATGTGTTTTATTTCTTTTTCCATGATGATCAGATCAGTCCTGACTGAAAATGAAGCCAATTATCAAGAACAATAAATAAAAAAGGAGTCCTCCTTCTGCACTGGAAGAAAGAGCAGGGAGTTGAGACAAAACAAATTTGGTTGCCAAATCTAAGCACCAAAGACAGCAAGGAGAACTCGGGCCCCATCCTAATTAAAGAGATCTAAACACAATGAAAACATATTGTTGTTGTACTGATGTCATATGTTAAAATATTTCTAATTGCACAAAAAAAGAATCACAGCCTATTGAAAGCGTTTACAAAGCTGCAGGCTGAAGAGAAGAGTGGCTAAAAATGGATGTTTTTCATCAACTGTCAAAGTTTTGCTCTTCAGGTTGTTGTAGTTTGAAGGGTCCCAGGTTCCCCTAAGAAAACTACAGAGACTCAGACTCGTCCTAGGGGAAGGATCTGGGCATCTCAGGATGTTGTATCATTTGTCACACGAGTTTCTCCTATGAGGTCCAACATTACCTTGCCACTCAATAAGGGAAACAAAGAATGCAACTGATGTTGTATCTAAAGGCAGGAGGTGGCATCCGTCAGGCGTTGCTGGGCATCCCCTGGGCATTGAGTTGCAATCACTGGAGTATTTTCAGCTGCCAGGAAGCTGTTTGCAACATCAGGGCCCTTTGTGTCAATCTGGCATGCCAGTTTGTGTATGGGAGGGCCGGGAGCTCCCAAAAGGAGAGGAGCTGTTGGAGAACGAAGCAGGGGCTTTCCTCAGATGCGTTCAGCAGGCTCAAAATTCTGTTTGGCAAAAAGAAATACTTTTGCCTGCATGCTACAGAGAAATGGCAGGAGAGGAAATGATGTGCTGGAAATCGCAGTCCGTGTCAGCAAAACCAGGGAGGCAATGGGAAGATCCCCAGCTGTATGAATAGAGAAAATGCTGGAAAGTCAGGCCGAAGCAGTTTTCCATAGCTGTGTGCAGGAGGCAAAGGAGTCTTACAGTGCTGTGAGTATGAGCCCACCTGTGGATGTTGCCTGAAGAAGATCCCCAGTATATGTTCCCACAGAAGCTTCCTGCAGATGTGCTCACTTACATACTTTCTGTAGTATAAAAATAGGTTTTTGGCGGCACATCATGTACTCGCCGGAGTAGGAACTTTTCAAATGTGGCTTAATTTAATATCTTCCCTGTTTGTGTTTATGTTTCTTGGTATTGATTTTCATGTTTTTCTTCTCAAATGCTGGCCAAGTCCTTTTGTGAGTAAATGAAGCTAATGTAAGCACTCCCCTAAGTTTCTGTAGTAGTAAAGAGCACTGTGGCAACGTGCAGACATACTGAGGTTTCTTATTAACACAACGAAGAAGAGCATTTAGTAGTTACTTGTTTGTTTGTTTGTTTTAATCAGGAATTTATGTGGCACCAGAAAGGTGACTGGAACTTGAAATACCTGAAGAGTTGTTTTAGGGAAATAAGAGTATCTCTGTTTAGCTAGTTATTGAAAATGAGGTGACAAACCAACTTGTAAACCATAAAGGAAAAATATGGTGACTTCTCTGAAGTTATTAATGAGCCAAAAAATGCTATGGAATTTCTGTAAGACTTTGATATAGTTGGAAAATGGATGTTTTTTGTCAGGATGCTCTGCAGAGGTTCAGGAAATGATAAAAGCAGGTCAGTGGAGGAGGGCTAGTTTGACGTTTGAATTGGGAGGGACCTTAAAGATCATCTACTTCCGACGCCCCTGCCATGGGCAGGAACACCTTCTACTGCACCAGTCTGCCCTGTCTAACTTAGCTTTGAACACTTCCAGAGTTGGAGCCTCCACAGCTTCTCTGGGCAACCTGTTCCAGTGCCTCACCACTCTGATGGGGAAGAATTTCTTCCTAACATCCAGTCTAAACCCAGCTTCTCCCAGCTTGAAGCCATTACTTCTTATCCTGTCACTACAGGCCTTTGTTAAAAGTCCCTCTCTAGCTAATCTGTAGGCCTCCATCAGATGCTGGAAGGCTGCTTACTCTAAGGTATCTCTGGAGCCTTCTCTTCTCCAGGCTGAACTTACTGTTTGGAATTCCTTTGTGCTGCATGTATGAGGAAAGATGCCTGTGGTTTTTCTAAGTGTTCATGGGTCACAGTTGGGGGATGCACACAATCCTGCACTTGCCCTGCTTACCCACCAAGGGCAGCTTGAAAGGTAAGCCAGTTCCAGTTCAAAATCTATCTGGACTTGATGATTTCAGAAGTCCTTTCCAGCCTGGATCAGAGGTCCTGATGGTTGGACTCAGTGATCTTAGAGGTCTTTTCCAACCCAAGCAGTTTATGATTTTGTGATTCTATGTGGATGAGCATGAGGCTGTCCCCAAGATAATGTACTTGTGAGGCTGGTGACAGTGGCTGGGGAAAGGTGCCACACTAACATGGCTTCATGGCTCCAGTGGCATGCAGGCAGTGCAGCTCATGGGTGACCAGCAGGACTGACTTGTGAAAAGCAGGGCTGGTGTAATAAGGACTGGCAGCAAGAGCTTGATGGGACAGAAAGTACGTGAAAAGAAAAAGTAGCTTAAGCACCAAAGAAATCTTTCTTCTGTGGGTTAACAGCTTTTGATTTGCATCCATCTCCTGAGGAAAGTGAAAGGTGGCAAACTGTTTGCGGAATGTCAGCTGGGATAGCTCTCCTAAAGCCAGAAAGAAGTGATGACCAGATGAAAAACCTTCAAAGGTGGGGTAAAGATAGATGACCACAAATCCTCAGATTGTTGGTTCCCCAGTATGCATCAAATATCATACAGCCCTCTGAAGGTCAGAAGACACCTGATGGCTTTTGTCTTTTTCTCTTGATATCACTTGCAAGCAACAGTGCACAGGCAGAGCCATGCAATTAATTGTTTCTTAGTGCTTCCTGAGCTATGCTTCTAACAGGATGGTGCTGGTGTTTGCTTTCCAAGAGGCCAGTGCATCATAGGTGCACACTGTTCTCTGCTAGAGCAGTGTGCTGCTTGCTTTACCCATTAAGGCAGACTTTAGTTTGTCCTCCTGCAGAAGTCTCAGGCTTTGTTTCTATTTAGTCCTACAACAACTCAATTAGTTTGATGAAAATGAGATGTCAAAATGCTCCAGGCTTCAGTGACTTGCCCAGTTTCACTCAGAAAGCTTTGGCAGAGCATTGCCTCCTAAACTCCTTATCCCTTCTAACAGTGGCCTCTTTCTCCTCCTTACTTTCAGAGACAGCTAGGGCTGATGAAAGACTCAGGCATTCAAAGGACGATTTAAAAGGGGGGAAAAAACCCCAACAGTTGTTTATTTAATTTTCTAACAACTTAATCAACATCCTATTATCCTTGGGAAGTTTAGATATGGCTCTACTTTTCCCCTCCTTTCCTTAATTCAGCTTACCGTGCACTTCTGGGTTCAGTTCCTTTACACAAAGCTTCATCCTTGGTAAGTTAAGTCTAGGCAAACAGAGAACAAACAGTTTGATGTCATTTGTTTAAGAGATTATGGCCATATTCCTACAGTTCAGTGTTTAGCAACTGAAGTTTACTATGGCTATAATTTGGCTATGGGGGTAAAGCTCTCCTATTTATTTTCAAATGGTGCATATGAGACCTGCCTAGCTGACAGATTACAGAGAAGGCTTTAAAGTGGACATGAAAAGAATGCCAAATTCAGCTTTCCTGGCAATAATTGCCATAGTAAGAAGCTGGATCAGAGCAAGTGGAATAAAAAATCAAGCACTAAAAGAAAAAAGCTAATTACTGGTTTCTCTAATCATGCAAAATGAATGTTTTATGACATTTTAATAGGATGCTTTTAGCCTTCTCCACTTTGTCAGTGCTAGCATCCTCTGAGCAGCTCAGGGATGCTATAATTATGTGCTCTAAGTGACCAGCTGCATTGTGCCTTACCTGACTGATTGAAGCTGAGCTAGAGATGCGATCTTCTGATTCAGGACTGTGCCAACTACTGTTCATTGGGAGGCAGGGATGAGGATGCCAAACCAGAAACACCTAACACTTACTGTAAGATTTTGGAAGGGGCTTTCCTATAGAAATGGAGGCTTGGGATCTAGAGAAGAGCTTGCATCTGAGCTCAGTGTGATAAGATATAACTTATTAAAAGTACACAAGCTAGTCACAATGTCTAGATACAAATTTAGGAGCATTTGGATCTCAGTTTTGGGGGCAACTCTGCCCCTTAAGTGAAATGAAAACCTTTACATATTTATTAAATTAAATTTGTTTGCTATCAAGCCCCTAACCATCTTCATTTTAAGAGGGTTGATATAGACTCATGTCTGAAGAAGGGACACTCATTGACTCTTTCCTTTTCTTAAGGCGTAAAATTTTCTTGAGGTTGACATTCTCTATTCATGCCTAATTCAGTGATATCAGCTTATTTAGAGGGTGACTTGGGTGTACTACTACTGAAATTAAATCTGTAGTTTACCTTTTAATCTGTTTCTTCATCAGGGAAAGTTGGTATTCTTTTGATGCTCTTTAGGAGAGGGGTGGAGGTCTGTGAGGCCAGGCTGGATGGGGCTCTGAGCAACCTGATCTAGTGCAAAGTGTCCCTGTCTGTGGCAGGGGGAGTCGAACTGGGTGATCCTTGAGGCCCCCTCCGGCCCTGACAACTCTATGAGTCTATAAGGCTGCTGTTTGTGTTTCAGGTTGTGCCTCTGAGGTATACCATAGTATTTGGACTTAATGCATTTCTGTGAAGTTGCTAATTTCTGGAATTTATTTAGGTATATATATTTTAAATAGTGTGAGAAAGTAAGGGGAAAATATTCTAATTTTATATTGATGGTGCAGACCATAATCAACTCTTTTCCACCCTCCCCCTATAAGGACATGAAACAGCTGGTTTGCCTCCCTAGAAACTAATCTCTATCTCCATTTTGCCTTCATAAGCCTCAGGCGTTACTCTGTAAGTGCACTCCAGGAATTAAATTGATTTACAAGCTGAGGAATATACTGCTTTTCCTTACTTACAGGTCTCAGATAGGACTGCCACTGTATGCTTGGCAGGATAATGCATACATTGCCATTGAGGCTGTCATCTTCCCTTGTACTTGGCTCTGGTGAGCCCACACCTCGAGTATTGTGTTCAGTTTTGGGCACCTCAATACAAGAGGGATGTGGAGGTGCTGCAGAGAGTGCAGAGGAGGGCAACGAAGTTGGGGAAGGGCTTGGAGAATAAATCTTTTGAGGAGCACTGAAGGAGCTGGGGCTGGTTAGTGTGAAAAAGAGGGAGCTGAGGGGAGACCTCATTGCTGTCTATAGCTACCTGAAAAGGATGTTGTGGAGAGGTTGGTGCTGGTCTCTTCTCACAGGGAAAGAGTGATAGAACAAGAAGAAATGGCCTCAAGGTGTGGCATGGTAGGTTTAGACTAGATATTAAGGAAACATTTTTTTCCCAGCAAGAGTGGTCAGGCATTGGAATGTGCTGCCCAGGGATGTGGTGGAGTCCCCAGACTTGGATGTGTTTAAAAGTTGTTTGGGTGTGGTGCTTGGGGATATGGTTTAGGGTGCACCTTGTAGAGTAGGGATACCAGTTGGACTTGGTAATCCTGAGGGTCTTTTCCAACCAGTATGTTTCTGTGATTCTGTGATTCCTAGGGCAGTCAGCACATTGGCTTGGGCAAAGGTCTTGCAGCCTGCACCCTTGTCTGCCAGCAGCATTTCAGGCTCAGCAATGTTAACTCACTTATGGGATTCTTAGGAGATAGTTCAGCTAGGCTACACCTCCCATTGTCTTAATCTTTATCCCTACCATGCTCATCTTTATTGCTGCACCAGTTTGTTTCTTCTAAATCATGCTCATCCATACATCAAGTAATTGTAAACTATCTTGTAGGGAAATGACTGCTTCTGGAATTTGGCTTGTCTTTTCCTGTATGGAAAGCACAACCAGTGTCTGCCTTGGAGTCGGTTTGTCATAGGTTTGAACCACAGGCTAGCTCGGAGCAAAAGGACAGAAAGGTACTTCACCCTGAAGGAGTAATATAAAAAACACTCACTCAGAATTGGAAATTAAATGGAAAATACTACTTTACAAAAGTAACCACACAATTACAAATTATATAGAAGCATGAAGGAAATATATACACAAATCAATCTGCCTTGGCCCAGTTCTCCACCTGGGCCTTCAAAGCCAAAACCTTTCAGACCCTTCCAAAACCTTCCCCCCACTCAGCCTTAGCAGGCCCAGGAGCAGGCTGAACTGCTCTCCCACTAGGCCTGGTTCTCCTAGGCCTCAATGCTCCCCTAGGCTGGACAAAGCAGATCTTGACCAGAGCTCACTGCCTGTCCCCAAACCAGTGGTGTAGCAAAAATTAGCTTTCCAGCCAAGGCCAGATGGCGGCTGCTCTCCCCCACAGACCAAGAGATAATGGCCATGCACTTCAGGAGCAGAGAGAAGGGAGAGTGTGAGAATTGGCTGTGAGCTCCCTTATACAGGGAGATACAGGAAAATAGAATTGAATAAACAATTACAATGTCCTCTGTCCTCTTCCAAGACTTTCTAGTCTTTTTGGAGGACTTTCTTTATGGTTATACCAATTAACTCTTAATTTCCCTTAACTTACAATGCAGAATCACAGAATTAGTCAGGTTGGAAAAGACCTTCAAGATCATTTAGTCCAACCTATCATTCAACATTATCTAATAAACTAAACCATGGCACCAAATGCCTCATCCAGTCTCTTTTCAAACACTTCCAGAGATGATGACTCCACCACCTCCCTGGGCAGCTCATTCCAATGCCAATCACTCTTTCTGTGAAGAACTTCTTCCTAAGATTCAGCCTAAGCCTGCCCTGGTGCAGTTTGAGACTGTGTCTTCTTGTTCTGTTGCTGGTTGCCTGGCAGAAGAGACCAACCCCCATCTGGCTACAACCTCCTTTCAGGTAGTTGTAGACAGCAATAAGGTCTCCCCTGAGCCTCCTCTTGTCCAGCCTAAACAACCCCAGCTCCCTCAGCCTCTCCTCACCAGCTTCAGCGCACTTCTCTGAACATGTTCCAGTATCTCTCTTGAATTGAGGAGCCCTCTGAGAAGAGACCAGCACCAAGCTCTCCACAACCTCCTTTCAGGTAGTTGTAGACAGCAATGAGGTCTCCCCTGAGCCTCCTGTTCTCTGGGCTAAACAACCCCAATTCCCTCAGCTGCTCCTCATAGATCTGTGCTCCAGCCCTCTCACCAGCCTTGGTGCCCTTCTGTGGACTCATTTGAGCACTGAACACAATTAAAGCTCCAAACCCCAATTGCATTAACTGGCCTCAACTAGCTAATAGGGCGATCTAAAATGGCCCATGTTTTTTATTTCATGTCAGTAATAGCCATGCTGGTTGTAGTGGCTGCAGGAGCATGGTGAAACACTCAGCAAAACACCTCTCATAGACAGGTTGTGTGTTAAGAACAAAAGCTATACACCTACACAGGGGAAAGGTACTGCTGTTAGAAACTCAGTGGTCAAATGGCAGTGTTTGTGTTAGAAAACCAAGTTTTAAACATCTTCAAAGCATAAATCATTTCATGGTATAGGAATGCCAGAGGCTTTTTGATTTGCACCTCCACAGACCTAAAGATGAAGGATATATATATATATATATATACACACACACACATTTTTGGGGTGTGGTTTTGTAAATCTCCCAGGAAAAGGTAACTTTAACAATGAGAAAGCAGCTGTGTGGGAGTAAATGCAACTCTAACTGAATCCAGACACTGTTCTATATGTAGGAACATGAAGTAATAAAAATCTGAGCCCCCTCCTTTTTTTATTTTTTCCTTTCTTGCTTGCTTAAAGTTGGATTCACATGTGTAGAATTCCTGCAGATTTGATGTGGATTGACATTTGTGCCATACAGAATGGAGCTGGGAGAAAACTTTTTTAACAGGCATAGAGTACTGGAAGGTAAAATGACCTATGGAGGCCTGCAGATCTCAATAGTAAAACACTTGCCCGATTTAAGAGTTTAGCAAATCAGGTATGTAAGTGATGCACTCGTTCTAGTAGGATGAACTCCCTGGTCTACTAAAGAGCTTCTTAAACATTCTGAAAGTGAGTCTCCCTTTTGGCTCACCTATTTCCATGCTACTGTGAAAGTCCTGCAGAAGCAGCTTGCTGCCTTGGAAAGAGCAGGGAAGAAGGAGAATGAGCAGTAGTTGCTGACTAGAGGTGCCTCCCCCAGCCCATAGACTGAAGCTGCTGCTGGCAGCTAGCGGAGGTGAGCAGTGCTCTGCTGAAGGGAAGAGCTTCTTGTTTGTAGCTGTTCCCTCTTCTCTTTCCATTGCTCTTTAACAGAAGTTTCATATGATTCTTGCTGCCTTCTGACACTTGCTGCCCCTTGCCTTTCTTTGAGCTGCCTGGGCTCATGCTCTGCAGTGCGAGCAGCTCTCTTTCTGCTAGGAGAAAGGAAAGAGCAGAGTGGCAGGGTAAGCTATCCACCCCACCTTGTTTTCCTGTGGTTTGGATAGCTCTGTGCTGAATTAATTTTTTAACCAGACAACTGACATTGCACAGTAGTGTATTTTGTTCTTGCCCCACGCATGCATCTGAATGCAGGCAGTACCAGACATTTCAGCTTGGCCAGAAGTGCCTTCCATCTGTCTCACAGCAGCTGAAATCCTCTTTGTATTTAAAAACAAGTTCTTTGAGTGCACACAAACCCTGTTTGGGCTCACACTTGTGTTCTTCTTTGCTGGGATGCAGCGGGAACACTGTGACGTTGCCCTGGCAAGACGTCTGTAGTGCTCTGCCTCTTTCTTTCCCTTGTCCCCTGCACCCACTTCCCTCCCACGCTGAGAAGGACAGCAGCCTTTCGCCGTGAAACATTATTGACTTTCTAATCAGCCTGGTGGGTCATTACTCATGAAGTGTGGGGCTCGTGAAGGAGCCAGCGAGCAGGAACTGTCAGCAGGGCACGGCATCAGTTGAGCAGGCAGAACTCAGTGCTGAAATTCTGAGTACCCATGTAAGGCTCTTCCATGAGTCTGTTGCTGACATAAGACTATTTAATCAGTCCAAAATCCTCCTTAATTAGTACAAATTCTTCCAATTAGTCCAAACTTCCTCCAAGCTCCTACGTGCATTTCTGTGAAAGAAAGAAGTTCACAATGTGTGGGAAAAGGGACATGGGAGAATTATAGGATTGTTGTCAAGATATGTAGGAATGCAACAAGAAAGACCAAAGGCCTCATAGAACTAAATCTGGCAAAGGAAGCAAGGACAAGAAAGGGTTCTTCAAACAGATCAGTGGCAAAAGTAAGAACAGGGAAAATGTGGATCCACTGTGGAACGAAGTGGGAGCCCTGGTAACAGAGGATGCAGAGAAGGCAGTTACTGAATGTTTTCTTTGCTTCAGTCGTTATTGCTCAGTCCAGCCTTCAGGAATCACAGATGTTGGAGATAAGTGAGAAAGCCTGGTGAAATGAAGCCTCTCCACTGCTCAGTGAGGATTGGGCTATGAGGAGGATTAAGGGAATGTAACATCTGCTTTATGAGGAGAAGCTGAGAGACCTGAGGCTGTTTAGTCTTGAGAGGAGAAGGCTGAGAGGGGATCTTATCAACGTCTATAAATATCTGAGAGGTGGGCATCAAGATGAAGGTGACTCTTTTTGGTGGTGCCCAGCAGGAGGACATGGAGCAAGGTAGAACACAGGAGGTTCCACCTCAGCACTTCTTTATTGTGAGAGTGCTGGAGCACTGGAACAGGCTGCCCAGAGAGGTTGTGGAATCTCCTCTGGAAACTTTCAAAAC
Organism: Pogoniulus pusillus; assembly: GCF_015220805.1. Taxonomy (NCBI): domain Eukaryota; kingdom Metazoa; phylum Chordata; class Aves; order Piciformes; family Lybiidae; genus Pogoniulus; species Pogoniulus pusillus. The sequence continues at coordinate 9,201,140 of NC_087284.1, read as the reverse complement.
ACACCTGGATGTGTTTCTGCATGGCCTGCCCTAAGTGATCCTGCTTTGGCAGGGGAGTTTCGCTGAATGATCTTAGAAGTCACTTCCAAATCCAAATGTTCTGTAACACTGTGATTCCATCAGGCATTGATTTGCATAACAATTTATCCAGAGAAGTAGGGAGGCTCTACAGAGGGACTTGGATAGATTGGATCCAAGTTAATGGGATGAGCCTCAACAAGGCTAAATGCCAGGTCCTGCCACAACAACTTCAAGCAATGCTACAGGCTTGGGGCAGTGTGGCTGGAAAGCTGTCTGGCAGAAAGAGACTTGGGGTTTGTAATTGACAAGGAGTTGAATATGAGCAAGCAGTGTGCCCAGGTGGCAAAGAAAGCCAATGGCATCCTGGCTTGGATTCGAAATGCTGTGTCCAGCAGCAGTAGGGAGGTGATCTTCCCCTTATACTCGGCTCTGGTGAGCCCACACCTCGAGTATTGTGTTCAGTTTTGGGCATCTCAACACAAGAGGGATGTGGAGGTGCTGGAGATAGTGCAGAGGAGAGTAACAAAGCTGGGGAAGGGCCTGGAGAATAAATCTTATGAGGAATGACTGAAGAAGCTGGGGCTGGTTAGTGTGAAAAAGAGGGAGCTGAGGGGAGACCTCATTGCTGTCTACAGCTACCTGAAAGGACTTTGTGGAGAGGTTGGTGCTGGTCACTTCTTACAGGTGAAAAGTGACAGAACAAGAGGGAATGACCTCAAACTGTGACTTGGTAGGTTTAGACTGAATATTAGGAGACATTTTTTCATGGAAAGAGTGACCACTCTTGGTGGAGTCACCAACCCTGGATGTGCTTAGAACTTGTTTGGGTGTGGTGCTTGGGGATATGGTTTAGGGTGCACCTTGTAGAGTAGGGATACCAGTTGGACTTGGTGATCCTGAAAGTCTTTTCCAACCTGAATGTTTCTGTGATTCTGTGAAGTGTTTGGTGAACAGTACTAGAAAAAAAAAGTGTGCTCTCTAAAGCCTTGCCTTTTGATAGATTTTCTGAGGCAGGTATGCATAGGTCGCTTATATCCTCTCCATGTAGCTGTTTGGCAGTTATTATGTTCAGTTTTAAGGAATAGTTTGGGATTTACTTGGGCCCTGTTTTACAGCTCTCCTCAGTGAATAGTACCAGCAACTGAGAGAAATATGGTTGTTAATGACTTGTTGTTAATTGTTTGGCCTTCAAACCATTTAAATATTTAGATGTTGTGCTACTTGCAGAGGAAAATTCCAGATCTTGTCTAAACGTACTTTGGGAGCACAGATTAGCTCCCCAGTGTGCTAACTGTAAATACATAGCTTTATGTGTTTCAGTGTAGATGGAAAAACTCTGCTGAAAGACATTTTCACATAGCTGATTGCAAGTTATTTTCTTCCCCTCTCTGGATGTATGCTGGAATAACGTCTGCGTTGTACGCTGCCTCTGCTTCTGTGTCACTGTGTCTTGTGTGCTTGGTGCTGCTCAGTATTGTTACAGGGAGATACATGCATCTGGTGGAAACAAGACAATGTAGAGCTGCTGCATTCCACTCCACACTCAGTGTGTCCCACTTCAGCATCTCTTGGTGAGCATCCTTCACACCCACTGTGGTGCCTCTACTTAGATGCTGGGTAATGCAGCTGAGGATATCTAAAACTCAGCCTTCCAAGGATGCTCTGAAAGTTTTCCCCTCTCTACTTTTTGCTCTCTCTGCTTTTTGCCCAGGCTAGGAAATCCCGGTTTTTTTCTGTTGTGTATTTTGATTGTAGACTGACTTTTAGGAAAATTAGATTTGTTTGTGTTACTATGTACAGCTTGCTTATGACATTGAGGTGCTTGAACGTGTCTAGAGAGGGGCACCCAAACTGGTAAGGGGGCTAAAGCACAGCCCAATGAAGAGCAGCTGAGGGAGCTGGATTTGTTCAGCCTGGAGAAGAGGAGGCTTATGGGAGACCTCATTGCTGTCTACAACTTCCTGAAGGGAGGTTGTAGCCAGGTGGGGGTTGGTCTCTTCTGCCAGGCAACCAGTGACAGAACAGAGGACACAAGCTGCACCAGGGTAGGTTAAGGTTCAATGTTAGGAAGAAGTTTTTCACAGAAAGACTGATGGGCATGGGAATGGGCTGCCTGGGGAGGTGGTAGGGTCATCATTCCTGGAGGAGTTTAAAAGGAGATTGGATGAGGCACTTAGTGCCATGGTTTAGTTAATTAGGTGTTTGTTAATAGGTTGGACTTGATGATCTCAGCAGTCTTTTCCAACCTGGTTAATTCCATGACTTTACTCAATGAGCTTGGAAGAAATGTCGTTGCTTCATTAGGCAGACAATGCCAGCTCTTACCCAGCAGGGCTGGCACATGCCCACAGCCAGGCTCCATCTCCCCTGCATCCAGCACACAAAGACTGTGATTCAGCTGCCTCCTGAAGTGCAGAGACAGCTTTTATGTACTTAAGAAGGCCCAGGAACCAAGAACAATTCGAATCCCATGGTTCAATGGCTGGCTGGCAAGGGGTTAAGTTGTTTTACATGCAGTTTGCACAGATGGAAATGAGTATGGAAGCAGTACCACAGTGCCAAGGGGGAAGTGGTAGACGCAGTATCTGTATCTCTCCTTTATCTCACCAACCTTGGTATGGCTTTATGCAGCTTTATGCAGGAGACAAACGGAGGGGAGATGTTAGGAGTTTCTTTTTCCAAGCCTCGCACTGAGTTTCAAAATCCTCTCCACCCTCAGCTCACACTAAGGTCTGTGTTATTTAGGCCTGAGTTATTTGCCAAATACCTCAGAGAAATGTGATAATCCCACATCTGTCTACATCCTGGGGTGGGGACATCACCACCCTCTTGCTGAGTGCAGCAGCACATTGCTGGCAGCAAAAATGTAGTTCCCATTCTCCCAGTGGGTATGAGACAGCAGGATGCAATCCCTCTCAAGGACCTTCAGGAAGCAGCTGTCCATCTCAACAGCCAGTGTCCCACCTGAGGGGACAGTGCCAATGGGGCACAGAAAAGTGGGCTGCCCCACTGGTGCACCCAGTGAGCACCCTACACTGTGAAGGTGATTTCACCAGGTGCCACAGCCTAAAAGAAGTGAAAACAAAAAGAGATTGTCCAGAGATCAGTTGTAGATGTTCTTCTGCTCTCTGTGTGGTGTGTTGGGGGAAAAAAAAGAAATGTTTGGGTTTTAGAAAAATAAACAAAAGAGGAAAATTAAGCTATTGAGGTCTAATCTGTGTAGCAATAATTATATCATTCATTATGGTTTTGTAACCTTAGAGAATAATGAAGGATGATAGGAAAGTATCACAATTGCATTAGGATTTCCTTGCTAACTGACCTTGCTCTAAGATAGAAAGAAACAATGTTGATGGGAAGGAGGGAGAGAATGAAAAAGGAGAAAAAAAAGGAAGGGAGACAAGATTAGTACCATAGTCTGTACCGACAGAACTTTAGCAGCGTTTCCACAACTCTGTGTTTTAGCAGTATAAAGCCAGACGGTTTAGTTTTCTTGGTTTAGTGTTTGTAGCCACAAAAATGTGTATTATTTCCTTCTTATCCACAGCCTTCTCCATCTTCCATCCAGTACAGAACTTATTCCCAAATAACAATAACACCTAGAATAGGGACAGTGCCTCCAGGTTTACCATCCACTTTTTATTTGCATATCTTTGTAGAACTTGCTTTACAATATTTTTTTTTTGTTTATAACTCTCTTTTTGCTGTTTTTTTCTTAAGCTAAGTCGCTTCTTTAAAGTAAACTGTGCTTGCTGCCAGTTTCTCTCTCTGTCGTAGCATAGTTCACAACCCTGGTGTTGGAATGGACATGCTGAGAAGGAATTAGCTCATTGTGAGGTAAAATGTAATATAATCTCTTTCCTAGATTTCAGTGCTTAAGTAGAGGGGGATTCAAGAGCCTCTGTATTTTTGTCAGCTGTTTATATAGAGAAGATATTATAAGGTTAGAGGCTGGTGGAAGGAAGTACAGCTCTGTTTAGGCTCACCCATAACCACTGGCTCTTCTCATACACCTTTGGAGGGAGTTGTTCCATTAATATTATCAGCAATGGAATCATTTGATGCTCTTGTCCATATAGGTCAATTGGGGCAGATCACAGGATGTTAGGAATTGGAAGGGACCCAAAGACATCATCATCTTCAACCCCTACCAGAGCAGCTACAATCTAGCTCAGATCACAAAGGAACGCATCCAGACAGGCCTTGAAAGTTTCCAGAGAAGGAGATTCCACAACTGCTCTGGGGAGCCTGTCCCAGTGCTCTGTGACCCTTACAGTAAAGAAGTTCCCCCTTGTGTTGAGGTGGAACCTCCTGTGCTGCAGCTTATGTCCGTTGCTCTTTGTTCTATCACAGGGAGCAAGTGAGAAGAGTCTGTCCCCTGCTCCTGACACCCAGTCCTCAGATATTTACAAGCATTTACTAAATCCTCTTTCAGTCTTCTCTTCTCCAGACTAAGCAGCCCCAGGTCCCTCAGCCTCTTCTAATAAGGCAGTGCTCTAGTCCCCTAATCCTCACAGCCCTCTGCTGGACCCTTTCCAGCAGATCCCTGCCCCTCGTAAACTGGGGAGCCCAAAACTGAGCACAGTACTGAAGATGGGGTGTCTCACCAGGGCAGAGTAGAGGTGGAGGAGAACCTCCCTTGATCTGCTGGACACACTCTTCTTAATGCACCCCAGGATCCCAGGGATTTAATCTTTTTTTCTACCACTATGCTGTTAGGTTTGAGAATATTACCATTGCACCAGATAACATTAATAGAATCAGGACTGTCAGGGCTGGAAGGGATCTCAAGGATCATCCAATTCCAACTCCCCTGCCATGAGCATGGACACTAGATCAGGTTGCTCAGAGTCACATCCAACCTGGCTTTGAAAACTTCCAGGGATGGGGCTTTCACCACCTTCCTGGGCAACCTGTTCCAGTGTCTCACCACCCTCATGGCGAAGAACTTCTTCCTAACATCCAGTCTGAATCTACTCACTTGTAGTTTTGGTCTATTCCCTCTAGTCCTGTCACTACCTGACACCTTAAAAAGTCCCTCTCCAGCCTTCCTGTAGTCCCCATTCAGATACTGGAAAGGCACAATAAGGTCTCTTCAGAGCCTTCTCTTCTCCAGACTGAACAGCCCCAACTCTCTCAGTCTGTCTTTGTAGGAGAGGAGCTTCAGCCCAGCATGTCCGTAGCTTTCTTGTAATAGAGGCTCCAGAACTGGATGCAGTACTCTAGATGGGTTCTCAGCAGAGTGGAGCAGAGTGGGAGAATTGCCTCCCTCAACTTTCTGGCCAAGAAGCTTTGCTTTGCAACTAAGAGCAGGGAAGAGCTTTGAGACTAGAGGAGAAGTCCTTCTGTGATCTCTGTGCATCTTCCAAGTCCAATTCCGCTGAGAGGTGTTAAAAGAGATTTAAGAAAAAGAGCCACACCACCTTTGTTCCTACTGCCCACCAGATGAAAGCATTTAATGGTGCAGTAGTCAGAGCATGCTGAAACCCTGCAACTTTATGAGCAGAAGGTTATAATTTCCCAATCTCTAACCCTAAAACCCTGGCAAAGAAATAACTTATGGTGCAGAATGCCCAGGCTTTCAGTTTTTGTCGCTGTGTTTTTCATCATGTAGGCTTTCAAACACTGAAGAAAAATCCCCAAGCTGTGTAGAACCTCTCTAAAACCTGTTAGTAGCAGTTTAGTGTGAAACAGGGAGAAATTTTTACCCTGGGGATTACCGGTAGGAGTGAAATCAGTCATGAAATAGAGACTTCTTAGTTAGAATTTGAGACACTATGTGTTGACTTGCTGGTTTAGGTACCTTTTGAATATCTCTAAGGCATTTGTCACTGTAGGAGTGAAAATGCTTTTATCTGTCTCTGGTTCTGTTTAGATCGGCCTCTTAAGTTTAAGAGGCCTTTGGGGTGTCACGTACATTGCCAAGCCTTACAGGGGTGAGTCTCACTCTGACTGATGTTCTTAAGTCCTCTCCTGCTGGAGCTGGTTGCAGAGAACTTTCTTGGCTGTAAAAAACTGAGAACTCAACGCCAGTGCAGCCTTAGAGTCGAAAGTGGAGGCTACATAAACCTCGCAGAATTACATTTTTTTCCCTTAAACTCAATGTGTTTTGTTTGTTTGGGTTTTTTTGAGCTGGTGGCTTGGAAGGGATTTGGCTCTGATGGAAATTCACTGGGGAGTTCTCCCAAGAGGGGAAACTCTCTGTCATCTCTGTTGTCCTAAACCAATTAATTTCTACAGCTAGATCTGCATTGAGTGCCACCATCTTCATTGGGACTGGATGGCAAAAGTAGAGTGAGAACAAGCACAGGGTTTTGCCAGCAGCAGAGGTTTGTGTCCAGCTGTAGAATTAAACAAGAAAAGACTGTATGAGGCACTTAGTGCCATGGTCAAGTTGACTGGATAGGGCTGGGGGATAGGTTGGAGTGGATGATCATCGAGATCTCTTCCAACCTGGTTGATCCTGTGATTCTGTAAAGAGTTGACCCAGGAGCCCTGTGTTGTCACTGTGTCCCCCAATAACACATATTCAAGGAGCCCATGGAGCAGATGGCTGGAGAAACAACACAAATGTAAATTCATTCTCTCCTAAAACACATCTAAAAGGCTAGAGCTACAACAAAAGGCATGCTTGCTGCTGAGTTCAAGTATGTGTTTGTATTCTTTTTCATACCATTTGAGCTGAGAGATTTTATTTCAATTGTGTATTCTGCCTGACAAAATAATAGTTTCTTCAAGCATTTTTCTGTTGAGAAGTGTAATGGCTCTTTTGTTTGTTTCTGTCAGGAGAAATTGTTGAGATTACATAAGCTGAGAATTCAGTGTTTTTATAATTTCCATCAGAAAATCCTAGATAAAATGTGTTATTAGCCTTGGATAAACTTAGAGAGTTTATTACATATTAATTAGAGATGGCTGTGCATTTCTGCACAGGACGGATTTGAGATACCTAAAAACGAGGCATCCAGCAGGCAGATGCTTTCAGAAGGTGATTCATCTTCTCCTAAAATAGGTAGGCGATGATTCATCCAGGAAAAAAAAAATCTATGTGAGTAACTTTGTCTAGACTTGCAGTTTTAAGACAAGTCAAGCTAAGTGAAATGCATCCTCCCTACGCTTCTTGACTTCTCTGAGTGGCCTGAGGGTCCAGGCAGACAGCTGACAGCGAGGGCTCAGCTCATGGTCATGCTGTGTCGCTGAAGCAGCCGTAGTTATCCCTGCCGTCAGAATGAACCCAATGCTGTTTCCATGCCCAGCACATGGTGGGTGAACCACAGCATTCACAAGCACTTAAAATATATAAATCTTTAGATCCTTAGGCTAAATAGATGATATGAAAAAGCCAAGAAGGGTTACCATGACTGGGAAGACTACCTGTCTGTCTGAAGGCAATAAAAATTATAATGATGGCATTTTTCATCTCTTTCTGCATCACAGAAGAAAAGAGCTTTAAGATTTTCTTATTTCTCATTCCACTGCTATATTTAAGAATAATTAAAGCCATTCTGGCTAAGGGTGATCTCATGCATATATTCAGAAGCAGGCTTTTCAGTTTAATTTTTCCAGCTGGTGGGCTTGTTAGCCCCATTTATTTGACTAATCTTCACACGTTGACTGCAATAGGTAATTGCTCTGTTCCCAACTAATCTTCACACATTGACTGAAACAGGTAATTGCTCTGTTCCCCCTGAGATTTCCCATCCTTTTTTTTTTTTAAAAAAGCATAGAAGATATTTGACTCTGTATATTTTAAATTCAAATTCACTGTAGGATAGATTTATGTCCTTAAATGCTATACAGATCTAGTTATAATTCATTTCATATAGAACTGGAAAATGGATTAAAACAGAGTGCCAGACAAGAAAATCCGAAGTCTTATCTGATGAGGCCACTGGAGCACTTTAATCTTCATTCCTTGAAGTGACAGCAGCATCTCCCTTCATTTTATGTTCCTTTCACTTTTTTATCTTAATGAGAATGTGGGGTCATTTTGTTTGTGTGTTTTTAAGGTTTCTGGTGTTCTGTTAGCACACTGAAAATACCGAAGGGGTGCAGATGAGGATGACAGCACTGAGTCTGATGGGGGCTGTGAGTCAGACTTCACAAATCCAGCCTTGTGAAGTGGATTGTGCAGACTTTCATCTTGAAATGAACGGGCACTGAATATTTTAATAATCAAAGGCTGTGGACTGGCTGTGTTCAGAACTGGACCTGTGCCAGCAAAACTTTGCTAGGGAGAAGAAGCAGCAAGAGGTTTAAGGTCCAGCGGTTCATAAATGACCAGAGATAGAAACACGTGCTGCATCCCATGGGAGCGCTAGGATTATTCTCTTGCAACTGTACCCAAACAATGTTCTACCTCTATACTATGCAAGGATATTAGCCCTATGTAAACAAAAGACTTTATTCGTGTACACATAGGTAATACTTGTCATCTTAATGCAAATTTCAGCATGCTTTTGCTCTCCATTGTGTCAGGAACTGTCATACATAGCAAACCCCTTCATCATACTGTCTAGAAATACAGCATTTGCATGGTACAAAGCAGGGGCTGCTGCTCCAAGGAAGTTTTAGCTAGTGGGTTGCTAAAACAATTTTGGATTTAAACAGTAGGGGAAGATAGGATTCAGGGTGCTATTTAGTCATTGAAGTACACAAGGTTCCTGCTTCCAGGATGTGTTAGGTTTCCTAGAATAGAATTGAAGAAAGAGTGATGTGGCAAGAATTCCTGAATTTCTGAGGCTTGGGGGGAACCTTACTGCTCTGCACAACTACCTGAAGGGAGGTTGTAGCCAGGCAGGTGTTGGTCTCTTCTACCAGGCACCCAGTGATAGAACAAGGGGACACAGCCTCAAGCTGTACGCTTGGATGTTAGGAAGAACTTCTTCATAGAAAGAGTGATTTGCATTGGAATGGGCTGCTCAGGGAGGTGGTAAGGTCACTGTCCCTGGAGGTGTTTAAAAGAAGACTGGATGAGGCACTTAGTGCCATGGTTTAGTTAATTAGAAGATTAGGACTCGATGATCTTGATTACTAGCATTGTATTTTTCAGATCCTAACAAAAAGGGATTGGTATTTTCCAGCAAGTGGAAATCTTAATGTCCAGGTATTGCATAATCTTATGAGGAGAGACTGAAGGAGCTGAGGATGGTTAGGTTGGAAAAGAGGAGGCTGAAGGGAGACTTCTTTGCTGTCTACAGCTACCTGAAAGGACTTTGTGGGAAGGTTGGTGCTGGTCTCTTCTCACTGGTAAATAGTGATAGAACAAGTGGGAATGGCCTCAAGCTGTGGCATGGTAGGTTTAGACTAGATATTAAGGAAACATTTTTTTCCCAGCAAGAGTGGTCAGGCATTGTAATGTGCTGCCCAGGGATGTGGTGGAGTCCCCAACCTTGAATGTGTTTAAAAGTTGTTTGGGTGTGGTGCTTGGGGATATGGTTTATGGTGCACCTTGTAGAGTAGGAATACCAGTTGGACTTGGTGGTCCTGAGGGTCTTTTTCAACCAGAATGTTTCTGTGATTCTGTGATATATATACATACACATGCAGACAGATTCACATATATGTGTGAATTTCCCCTAAGGTAAATTAAGTGTCTTCTCCATTTTTACAAGCTGCAAACCTTATGAGTTCTCTCTGTTTATTCTGGTGGAGTATAGTTTTCTGAGTAATAAAATAGGCTCGTACTTAAGTGAAGTCCTTTGTTACAGTTTATTTGTCTTGAACTTTGGAAATGATTGAACTGAGCCCAAGTCTTCATGGTACCTTTAAATGTGTGTGTGTTGCTCAGAAATCTATTTATTATCACGAATGCTTAGATATCTTCCTCTATTATTAGCAAAAATACAATCCAAAAGGAATATGTATTATATTTTTCTTTCAAAACTACCTTAGAACTGCTTGATGTTTTGTAGCTTTTGAGGATCTGGGTTAGAGTTTTCTTACCTATTTGCAGCTGCAGAACCCCTATTTTGGCTTCTTGCTGTTTGGGAAAACATTCCAATATGTCATCATCTGTGAAAAGCATGAAACACTGGCTGCAACCTGGAACCCACTGATTTCATAGATATCTTGTCCTCCAAAAAAATGTCCCATAAACATGAAGATGCATCATACTTCCTGTTTTTTCTTCCTCCTCTTCCCCCAAACATGTAACTGGGCAATGGGAAGCAAAAAATAATTAAACCCACTTTTCCTGCATATGCTTTGTTTTGGCTGCTGAGTTTGGTTGGAGTATTTTCTTAAAAGATTAAGGCCACTATTATCATTGATTATGACTAGACAAAATAGATGTAAGAAAATATGAACTACATCTTTTCCAGTGCACTTAATAGTTTAGGTTGTCCTAATCCCACATCCTTCTGGGGTAAGACTTTAGAACTTAATACCAAGAGAAATCATAATCCACAATTTAATATGGCTATTATCTGGTTTTATCTGTCTGTGAAGAAGATTAAATTCCAGATGGTAGAAGTTATAATCCAAGCCTGTTATGATCACCAAAATGAACCGAATAACCAAATGGAAAATGGTCTCACCAGAATTATTTACTCAGGAGCTTATCTGTTACAGCTGCCATAAAAAATGCAAAGTAGCAGAAGTATATTGGAAAGGATTCGTATAACGGTGCCTGCCCTCCACACACCCCAGCAAACTGATTGCTGCTGTCAGGCAACATACTAGAAAACCCATTTCCTAGGTCATCAGTTCAGATCAGCTTTTCAATCACCTTGTTACTGTCTACCAGTTCTGTCTTCCTTCCTCATGTACACCAGCCTTTGGAGAGAAGGGAAGGAGCAGCAAGAGCAGTACAGGAGAAGATGGGAAGTAAATGTCTGTGAAGAAGTGACCTGGTGTGATGCTTGCCTGGTCACACACTTTATGGAAGTGTCTGTTCTCTACTGGAGGCACCCACAAAACCACTAGGAGTGGAGTGAGCTCTATGGCACTGCTTCCAGCCCTGGTGAGATATGGGGTTCATAGAATGGACTGGGTTGGAAGGGACCTCTAAAAGTCATCTAGTCCAACTCTCCCTGCAGTAAGCAGGGGCATCCTCAACTAGAATAGGTTGCCCAGAGCCCTGTCGAGTCTCACCTTGAATATCTGCAGGGATGGGGCCTCAGCTGCCTCCCTGGGCAACCTGGTTTGGCTGTGTCACCTTGAGCACTGAGTGGGGATGGTCAAAATGCTGTCCATGCCCATAGGCAGTCTTGGTCTCTGTCCCAAAGATCTCGCTGTCTGACAGAGATTTAGCAGATGTGTTTTCAACTTGGGCTAAGATTTAAGGCTTAATGAAAGCTGCCATCTAATCAGTGAGTGGTTCATGTGCTACTTCTCTAGAAAGTTGGGATACTGGGGGCACTGGTTGAGAGCCAACTGAACATGAGCCATCAGTGTGCCCACATGGCCAAGAAGGCCAATAGTATCTTGGCCTGCATGAGGAATTCTGCCCCTGTACTCAGCTTTGTTTAGGCTACACTTTGAGTACTGTGTCCAGTTCTGGGCTCCTCAATTTAAGAAAGATGTTGAGGTACTTGGACGTGTCTAGAGAAGGGCACCAAGGCTGGTGAGGGGGCTGGAACACAGCCCTGTGAGGAGAGGCTGAGGGAGCTGGGGGTGTGCAGCCTGGAGAAGAGGAGGCTCAGGGGAGACTGTCTACAACTACCTGAAAGGAGGTTGTAGCAAGGTGGGGATTGGTCTCTTCTGCTAGGCAACCAGCTACAGAACGAGGGACACAGTCTCAAGCTGCACCAGGGCAGGTTAAGGCTGGATGTTAGGAAGAAGTTTTTCACAGAAAGAGTGATCGGCATTGGAATGGGCTGCCCAGGGAGGTGGTGGAGTCACCATCCCTGGCGGTGTTTAAAAGGAGATTGGATGAGGCAGTTAGTGCCATGATTTATTTAACTAGAAGGTGTTAAGTGATAGGTTGGACTCAATGATCTTGAAGGTCTTTTCCAACCTGGTTAATTCTGTGAAATAAATCTGTGAAAGTTGGGCTCTGAAACTGTGTAGGTCAGTTAGGATGAGTATGGAATAGAAGCTGTTTATATTTTAATAGGCCCCGCCAGCAGAATTGATGCTGATCAGTAATGGGGTATGAAATGGGCAATGCCAACCAACTTCTTTGGGGTCATTCAGGGAAAGCTTTCCCATACCAGGTCTCCGAAGCCGCGCTTCAGAGGGACGTTGGAAATGATGCGGCGCGAGTACTTACGCACGTGTCAAATGTGTGATAATTCCTCCCGTGACCAGTGGCTTCCCTGCCTAGAAAAAGCCTTGTGTGTCTGCGCACAGATAAGCAGTCCTATTTCCATTTTTATTGAGGAATAAATCGAGTTGCACGGTGAGCAAAGCTACTTAGCTACGGTCGCCCTTAATGAGAACTGGACAGGGCACAAAACCAGGTTCCCTTCTTTGCTGCTTATCTCCTACGTGTCCCAGTTTCACCAGTCATTCCAAAACATTGACTCCCAGTCAGCTGCAGAGATTTCCCAGTAAACAAAGTTACTTCATGTAGTCACATGCAGGATCCCTAAAGGATTTATTTCTTAAAGGCTGTGATTTATAACAGCCCCTTTTCAAGGGCTAGCCCTGCTTAGGTGAGCTTAAACCAGCAATTATTCTGAAGTCCTGTTTCCAGTGCAGGCTCTCCGGATGGTTGCTGATTTTGTTCCATTTAAAGCATTTTGTGGCATGAACTCACTTTGTTTCTGCCCACATCACTGCATTCCTGGGATGTTTTTCACAGGCCTTAGCAAGATCATCTGACAGCAACTAGTGAGGTCAATGAACTTTATACACAATTAAACACTTGAAGCTAGGAGAATTAATTGTGGTTTTTTTTCTTCTGCAAAGTTAGGGAAGGATACACGGTACGTTATAGTCTGTAACAGAGTCAATGTTATGTGTGGTAATCAAGCTAGTTTCACATGATTTAATGCTGAACAGAGTCAGAAAATGATTGCATCCTTTACATGGGCCTCACAGAACAGTCACCACCCACACTGTTTATTCAGACTCGGAGCTCTGCCATTCACTGTTTAAGCCAGAGGAGGAAAAAAATCCCTTCGTGAATGCTCTTGAAGCCGTGTATTCTCAGCGCAAAGTGGAGCCAGGGGGAGGGATCCAAATGAGGTCCTTTCAATTGCCACAGTTGCAAGGAGGTGCAGTTTTCTTCTAATCTCCAGTGAGATGGTAAAGGAAAAGATTATTTGGAGCTGGGGATATTATGGGAAATCAACTCAAACATTTGCTGATGCCACTGAAACTTTCTAGAAACAGCTGGGTAGCTTTTCTCCTCCCAGCCTTCCCATCTGTTAGTACCTGAACAAAGAGGTAAAATTACCTCCTCTGCTCTGTACTAGACAGGTATGGTTTGCTGAGAAGGCACATAGTGGCTTGCCTCTTTCAAGAGTGAAACATTTTTCTGCTGTCTTATATCTTTGATCTTTTTGACAGTAGAAGTGTTGGGGAACCCTGTGTGCCCAGGTGACCAGGACAGCCAATGACATCCTGGCCTGGCTCAGGAACAGTGTGGCCAGTAGGACGAGGGAGGCTATTCTTCTCCTCTGCTCGGCACTGGTCAGGCCACATCTTGAGTACTGTGTCCAGTTCTGGGCTCCTCAATTCAAGAGAGATGTTGAGGTGCTGGAAGGTGTCCAGAGAAGAGCAGTGAAGCTGGTGAAGGACCTGGAATACATCCCTGTGAGGAGAGGCTGAGGGAGCTGGAGTTGTTTAGCCTAGAGAAGAGGAGGCTCAGGGGTGACCTCATTGATGTCTACAACTACCTGAAGGAAGGCTGTAGCCAGGTGGGGGTCAATCTCTTCTCCCAGGCACCCAGCAACAGAACAAGGGGACACAGTCTCAGTTTGTGCCAGGGGAGATACAAGCTGGATGTTAGGAGGAAGTTCTTGCCAGAGAGAGTGATTGGCATTGGAATGGGCTGCCCAGGGAGGTGGTGGAGTCGCCGTCCCTGGAGGTGTTCAGGAAAAGCCTGGATGAGGCACTTAGTGCCATGGTCTAGTTGACTGGACAGGGCTGGGTGCTAGGTTGGACTAGATGGTCTTGGAGCTCTCTTCCAGCCTGGTTGATTCTATGATTCCTATCCATCTGATACAAAGGAAGCTTTAACCAGGGAAGTTTGTGAGTGAGGATGCAAACCATGTATGACAGCCCAGTAAAATTTTATATACATCCAGTGATAGTGTTTTTACTCCTTCTGTAGCTGAACTGATCTCATCAGGAAGGCTTTTGCTACACTTTCAATTGATAAGTTTCCCTTTTACAATTCCCTTTCCTTTTAAAAATGGATTCCTCATTTCCCTAGGCACTCACATTTTAACGTTTCTGCAGATCTAAGCCACTCTTTAAATTTATATTTGCAACTTTCTGAGGTTATAGAAATGCCAAGAGTGTATCAGCAGCTAGTCCAGAGACATAAGATAGAACTCCCTCTTATTTTTATGCAGCAATTAAACTTTTCATCCTTGGTGCTGGGTAATCTGAGCAGCAAGCACAAACTGGTTGGTCCCTCATCTGAGTCTGCTCCTGCACCATGTTCTACCCAACACACAATTTTATATCCATGGGTGAGAGATTTTGTGCATCCTCTCCACACTTCTTAATTGCTGGCCTGTTTGGATTTTTTTTCCCTTCTGATTTGTTTTGGATAAATGAAACAAGGGTGTGGTTAGTAGGTCGAGAGAGGTTCTCCTGCCCATCTGCTCTGCCCTGGTGAGGCTGCATCTGGAGTACTGTGTCCAGTTTTGGGCCTCCCAGTTCAACAGGGACATAGAACTGCTTGAATAGAATCCAGCACAGAGCTGCAAGGATGATTAAGGGATTAGAACATCTCTCTTATGAGGAGAGACTGAGGGAGCTGAGGCTCTGCTGCTTGGAGAAGAGGAGACTGAGAGGTGACCTCATCAATGTTTATAAACATGTGAAGGTTGAGTGCCAGGAGGATAGAGCCAGGCTCTGCTCAGTGATGCCTGATGATAAGACAAGGTGCAATGGGTGGAAGCTGAGGCATAGGAAGCT
Source organism: Pogoniulus pusillus (assembly GCF_015220805.1). Lineage (NCBI taxonomy): Eukaryota > Metazoa > Chordata > Aves > Piciformes > Lybiidae > Pogoniulus > Pogoniulus pusillus. Next base: position 9,186,080 of record NC_087284.1, on the reverse strand, counting down.
TCATTTAAACATGAGGATTTTTTTCCCTATGAGGGTGACAGAACCCTACAGCAGGCTGCCCAGGGGCGTTGTGGAGTCTCCCTCTCTGAGATATTCAAAATTGGCCTGGATGTGTTCCTGTGTGATCTGGTATAGGTGATCCTGCTCTGGCTGGGGGATTGGACTGGATGATCTTTCGAGATCCATTCCAGCCCCTGACACTGTGTGATTCTGTGATTTCTTTATTCAGTAAATTCTTCCCACCCCCCAAAAAGAGAGTATTTTCCTTCTTACAATAATAATATGGTGACATAGCATAGGAGTGGCACCTTCATGTTATCTTACTGCCTTTAAACATTTCAAGATCCACTCAGTTTGTGTATTGCCTTGGCTGGAAGAGTTTTGTTCTGAGCTCAGGTATCTCATCCATTTTTCCATTTAAGAGCTGATCATAAGATATGCAATAGCTGCGTCCGTGTGCTTTTGTTCCTCTCGCCAGACTCTTGCTTCATAAATTAGAGCTGAGCCACAGTAAGCCCAGGCATCTGGAGTGTCCTCCAGGTTACTGGCTAAAAATACTTAGGGCATTTTTCCAGTCACTTAAATGCAGTAAGATGGATTTGTTTCATGCTTATTGTAGTTAAGCATTATGGGTTAAATTCTTCTTGAGGAAGCACAAGTGGGGCTTCCACTCACTTCCCAGGGAGCTGCGTGTGCAGATCAGGGAATGAAACTTGTCTAAAGTGCCTCCCATTAGGAGGTTATGTGGCACGTGAGCTTAGAGACCACAATGACTTTCAGTCATTGTTTTCCTTGTTATTAAAGCACTTACATAAGGCAACGCCTGGAGGGAAAGAAAGTTAATTATCCCCGAACAGAAACCTCTTTAGATACAGTGTGGGTTACTGAAGCAGTATTTGTATTTCCAGCATAATGTTGCTTTCCCACTCGCCTTCAAGATGTGACGGAAATGTTCCTTTCCTCCTGCCAGTTGTTAATACAGAATTCATTTGATAGCAGAATTATATTTGTATTTCCACTTTGGGTCGTTTGAGTATTTTTAAGCCATGTTTGCCTCTTTCCTCAGCAGCCTGGAAATTGCAGTATGTAGTGTTTTGGCTTGGTCAACTTTGTACCTTCAGCCCAGCCCTACATGTTTTGCCCCTCCTTGATAACAGGTAACCCACTGAATCAGCTCCCTTAAGAGGAGAAAGATTATTGTTTGCTTTGTGAAGTGAGTAAACTTGAAGTAGGAGTCTTTGTGGGATTAAATATCTTTACAGATACAAAAATAATCATATTTAATATGGAAAAGTGAGTCATCTCATGGTTTTGCTTTTTTTCCTAAGTAGCGCTGGAGTCTTCCCACTTTCCTCCCAGACCTGTCAGCCTTATGAGGTCAGGGGTGTATATATGAAGTCTTTGTCCAACTCAAACCAATGGGTGTAGTAATTAGTAACTGCTCAGTAGTGCCCAGAGCCTGTTTAGATTATGACACCACCTACTGCAGAGTTCCTCAGGGCTGTGTCTTGAGCCAGCCCTGTCTGCGGGCCCTGGGCAGGCGCTGCCAGGCTGAGCTGACACATCCCACTTTTACACAGGCTCTGTCCTGCTTATAACTGCATTTTAATATCTGTCCTCTCTGATCACAGCTCAGTTAGCTCTCTTGAGGGCTCAGGCAGTTGGGAAACTGTTTTTTGTTTTGCTTGCTGCTTTTCACAGGCCCTGTTCCACTGATACTTGGATGTCTAGCATTACTCTGTACCAATATGATGCAGAAAGTTGTCTTTTTACAGAAAGTACTTTCCAAAATTACAAATATATTCAGGGAAGATGTCAAAAACAGCTCTGAGGTGTTGGTACAACCAGTGGTCACCTTACCCTGTGAAGAGCATCTTGGCTTTTACTGTTGAAGTATTGAGACAGCTTTCAGTTCTGCAGTATTTATCGCTGAAGGCCAGAAACTGACTTGACTGTAGTCAAGTAGCAATGGATGTAAATTGCAGTGCAAGAGGTTCCACCTCAACACAAGGGGAACTTCTTTACTATAAAGGTCACAGAACACTGGAGCAGGCTCCCCAGAGAGGTTGTGGAGTCTCCTTCTCTGGAGACTTTCAAGGCCTATCTGGATGTGTTCCTCTGTAACCTGAGCTAGATTTTATCGTCCTGCTTTGGCAGAGGGGTTGGACTCAATGATCTATTTGGGTCACTTCCAACCCCTGACATCCTGTGATCCTGTGAGAGTGGGGCTTGTTCACAGTCACACAGAGTTTCTTGACTCTTGAGAAGCCTGCCAATAAATGCTTCATTGGAAGGTGCTCTTTTCTTTCAGATACCTTTCCTACATGTCAGCAGGATTAACCTTAGACTGAACAGTCACCTAGAAAGCTCTCCATTGCTCTTAAAATTATATAGATTAACCTTGGACTGAACAGTCACCTAGAAAGCTCTCTGTTGCTCTTAAAATTATATAATATGCTAACAGAGTCTCAGCTGAGTCTCTGTACCTTCTGACTCACATCTTCAAGCAGATGCTTCACTGATGGCTAAAGGTTGTGTGGTGGGTTAGGAACTTCCCCCTGCCCCAGTTAAAATTTACCAGACAAGCTCAGATGGCTTAGAAGTCAGATACAGGTATACTATACAGTAAAGCTAAATTTACAAGCACATATACACAATATATTTACATGTATTTACAATTATATACAATTTACAAATAATAAGAAAATCCAATCTTCACCCTCCCAGACAAAGAAAAGCCTAGAAGGGACCAGCACTTCCCTCTCTCTGCCCAGACAGAAAACAATCATCAAGGGTTGTGCATTATCTGCTCAGCCAAAGTTACTGGAAGAGATTAGAGAGAGAAGTGAAGACAGCCAGTGCCCAAGAGCCAAGAAGAAGGAACTGCTTATACATTAGCTCTTAGCAAACCAATGAATGATAGAGAGTTTATCATTCTTATTCTTTTACAACCAATGATCGAATTTACTTAGGTTCTGTACTGACTTTCCAGGAGAGTACCAGTTTCTCTTATTAGAATATTCCAATAAGCCTTAAACCACCACAGGTTGTGCTAGGACAAGCCCCATGTGCTGTTTTCCTCCTCTCCCTGTGCTTTATGGGAAGCAGGCAGGCATCTGTGAACCTGGAAGAGTGCAGGATGTGCTCTACAAGTTCTCATTCTCCTGAGGATGTTTTGTTTCTCTGCAGCTCGGATTTGGGTTGCACTGTGCAGGTGCAGTGTTACTGATTCCTGTTTCTTGTTCCCTGTGTGAAAGAGTGAAAAAGAAACTTAAAAAAGTAATGTTGCTGGCAGTTTGTTGCATTAGGCATGGGAAGAGATCTTCATGGTGTTCTGCTGTCCCATGCCACGAGCCTTGCCCTTGTCTTGTACTTGGCTCTGGTGAGGCCACACCTTGAGTACTGCATTCGATTCTGGGCACCTCGATACAAGAGGGCTGTGGAGGTGCTGGAGATAGTGCAGAGGAGGGCAACGAAACTGGGAAAGGGCCTGAAGAATAAATCTGATGAGGAGCAACTAAAGGAGCTGGGGCTGTTTAATTTGAAAAAGAGGAGGCTAAAGGGAGACCTCACTGCTCTCTACAGCTACCCAAAAGGAGGCTGTGGAGAGCTTGGTGCTGGTCTCTTCTCAGAGGCAATTAGTGATAGAACAAGAGGGAATGGCCTCAAGCTGCCACTGGGTAGATTCAGACTGGATGTTAGGAAGAATTTTTTCCCAGCAAGAGTGGTCAGGCATTGGAAGGTGCTGCCCAGGGATGTGGTGGAGTCCCTGACCCTGGATGTGTTTGTAAGTTATTTGGATGTGTTACTTGGGGATATAGTTTAGGGTGTAGCTTGTCGACTAGGGTTATCAACTGAACTTGGTGATCCTGAGGATCTTTTCCAACCTGAGTGTTTCTGTGACAGTAACTGCTTTGCAAAATCCTTTTAGTAACTTCACAGCTGATGCAGACCCAGCTTTGGATAGCAGCATGCTGCAAAGGCTCTTCACTCTTCTCCGCTGTGCGGGTAGCAGACCAGCTGGCAGTGGGCCACAGCACATAGCCAAGCAGGAGTTTGTGGAGTTTGCTAGTCCCACAGGTCTCTGTGAAGAGTTAAGTGTGGGTATTTTTACTGTGTATTTCTGAATCAAGATGCTTGCTTGTTTTGGAGACTGATTTATTTCCTCTTGTATGTGTTTGGGATCAGAGCACTTGCTTCCTCAGACTCCTGGTGTCTCTGTGGTCTATTTGGACTGCAACTCTGTGAGGGAGGGGCTCTTACTTTGCTATGGAGCTGGCACAGTGAGGCCTATCAACACCACTGTAACCCAGAAGATCAATAATAATAAGTGGCAGAGACATTTCAGATGCCTTAAATTAAACAGGCATGTGGAAAAAGACTTTGTTCTCTGTGGATGCTTAATAGGGTGGGTCAGGTGGTTGTGCTGGGAGTCAAAATGTGAGATGAGCATCTGAAAATTCTTGCTTTTGGATGGCAGGAGATGAGAAGTGGGGGTGTAGGTGGGATTTAAGACCCTTAATTCTGTATAAATATAGCCTTGTGGTTTAATGTGTGCAGCAGTAGCTCTGTGGTTTATCATTTACTGAGAACTATGCTTTTCTAAGAAAATGCTCTCTTCCTGGTGCATATCTAAGCCAAGGCCTCCGCTGTCATTTTGTTAACTGTGAGGATTACTCTTGAAATAGCTGTTTGGCAGTAATATGGCCACACAATCACTCGATTCACCCTGCAGGTGAGTCTCACAGAAAACATGTTGACTAAAGCTACCCTGAGCAAGACATCAGTGTTGCATTTGAACACTTGCCAAGAAAAACCTGAAAGTTCCTAAAACTGGCTACAGGGACAAGGGATTAGCCTGTCCTTCCAAGTCTGTAAATAAGGTCCTCAGACACTTTTTCCACTTGGGAACATGAGCACTGACTGCTTATGGATTTTTGAAAGAGGAAAAAAAAAAATCCTGTGATTCTGGAGATTGCAAAGAGTCAGCTTTGCAGTTGCTCAGCTACCAGCATGTGGGTCATTTGATGTTCTTTTCTAATCAGGAATGTGTTGTGAAACTGCTGTTCCTTGCAGTGAAAGGTCACTGGATCTTTAATTTCTCTTCACCAATTGTATTTTTCCTAATAAATCACACCCTCTGATAAACCAAATGACCGAAACCACAGAGCAAGTGAAACTCTGAAACAAAACCTCTCCTTTGGCACACATATAGATCCTAGTGTCTGCCTGAATCTCTAAGCAAGGTACCTTTTTAGTGAAGTGGTTGGTTATTGCAGGGCAGGCTAGATGAAGAAAACAAAGGCTGTGAACTCTATAGAGCTACATGAGTTTGGGCTGCCAGAATATTTTGGGTTGTTTGTAAGCATGGCTATTTAGTTTCACAATTAGTATAGGAGGCCAAGGAGTTGACAGCCCAAGCTATTGATTTGTTATGACAACATTCACAATGCAGAAAATATATCCCAGTGAGAGCTTAACAAAATATAGATTGTTATTTGTGATGCTGATAAAAAGTGTCTTCTGCTGTATCTGTTCAGGAGAGACCCCAACTGTTGCTTCGTTGCTGGGCTTCATGCAGCGCGACTGCTGTGAAATGCTGCCGTATAATGAATTACCCTAAAGTCCTTCATTCTCTTCTCTTTCCTCTTTCCCTTCTGTAAAAACAAACAAACAAATGGATCTGGCTTCTGTAGCTAAGGGATTGCTTGTTTCCAAATAATCGGAATTGAACTGGTGTAAATCTGGAGTAAGGCAATACTGAATCAGTCAGAGCTTTGTGTTTTGTCTGCTAGGACCCATACTGGGACAGAGCTTGGGTGTGGGAGGGTCTGTGGCCAGGTTAGAGCAACCTGGTTCAGTGCAACTTGGCTTCACCTTTCCCTGTCACTCCCCTGCCACTGAAAGAAATACCTCCATTTGCTATCTCCAGGTACGTTGTGGCAGTGCAGCTTGACTGGTCCTCCCTCCACCGGAGGGGCGAGACGCGTGTCCTGCTGTTCCTGATGTGGAACACTGCAGCCTCAGTTCTCCAACCTTTTGAGTCTTTGCAACTGTGGCCTTCTTGGGATTGAAGAGGTTATTTTGGATGTCCTGTTGCTGTAACTTCGGGGTACTTTTCCCTCTTAGTTTTCATGAGTCTTTTCAGAACAGTAAAAGAGAAGACATAGGCTTTGTTTTGCAGACACAGCTGAGACACAAAGGGTGTGTTGTTCTGGCCTTCCCAACACACCAATAAATTTCTTATGTTGGCAAAAAGGACTTGGCCTTCAGAAGTCCTGAGTGCTTCTGGCTCCTCCTGCAAGAGCTGGACCTGCTGTGTGAGCCAGCACATGGTCTGCTGTGTCCAGCAGAGCAGGCAGGAGCCAGCAGCCTGCAGGACAGGGCATTTCCTCGGGCGGCAGGGGAGCTTCCCGGCATCATTTCCCCGCTTGGCTGAACATTGCTACCTTTCAGGCATTGGAAAGAGCACTGTAGGAAATACTTGAGATTCTGCAAGTGCCATGTGTAGGCATCTGACTTTTCGTGCAGTACGCTGTGTCCCCACAACAAATCACCCAATTCACCTCACATGCTGCAGCATTAGGCATGGTACTGCCGAGGACTGGCCCTAAAGCTGCCAGGAAAATGCCCAGCCTTTATTTAGTGTTCTGGACTCCACACATGGTTCAGAAGTGAGCTTGGTACAATAAGGAGCCGCCTCCAAAGCCAGTGGGAATCCTACTTCAGGGCCAGGAATCTCGGCAGCTCCAGGGGGTCCCAGCAGCTGACTGCCCATGGCCGTGCTCAGGGCAGTGAAGACTTAAGCTCCTTCACAGTCCTGGCCCTCTGCAAGTAAAGCCTATGACAGGAGGACCAGACAAAGGTGGCACAAATACAGTGTTTGTTTTCTCCTGGCAGTTGTTTTCTGGCAGCCAAAATGATTCCCTGAAGCAAGAAGTGTCTTTTAAAACAGGGCACAGATCACAGAATCACAGAACCTTAGAGGCTGGAAGGGACTTCCAGAGATTGGGTCCAACCCTCCTGCCAAGGCAGGATCCTCTAGGGTAGTTCATACAAGAATGCATCTAGGTGAGTTTTGAAAGTCTTTAGAGAAGGAGACTTTTTGACCATCACTTGTTACCCATGCCTTGGGTTCAAAGACATCCTCCTACATCTGATGGGCAGAAGAAGAGATAGTAAATCTGATTCATTCACACAAAGGAAGCAGCCTGTCCTTGAGCAGAGTTTGCTTCCCCTCTGGGGAAGCGTCGCTTTAAGCTGCTGCCTTGCTTTTTGCTTGTTCTTCAAGGTTTCGGAGGGAAGGAAACCTTTGTGAGAAGATGTGGGGCAGAGCCCACAGGCATTTAACCCCATGTGTATTGGCAGGTATTGCGAGAGAAGAGCAAAGGCTGTACTTCCTCTGGTGGTGTTTTCATATGCCACGTGCTCCTTCAGAGAAACAACTTGCTTTTACTTTTCTGTGAAACCCGCTGTCTTACTGTGAAGCACTTTGCCTGCTTCCTCCCTCCCACCCTCTGGCATATACCCCTGCATGCCTGGGATGAAGGCTTTCACTGCAGCAGTGGGAATGTCACAGGCTTGTTCAGGAACCTGTTTTCTCTGCTGGCTGCTTTTGCCTCCTGTGGGAAATCGCAGAACAACAGAATGTCAGGGGCTGGAAGAGACCTCGAAAGATCATCCAGTCCAACCCCCCTGCTGGAGCGGGACCACCTATACCAGATCACAAAGGAACACATCCAGGCAGGTCTTGAATATCTTCAGAGGGAGATTCCACAACCATCTTGGGCAGCCTGTTCCCAGAGTTCCATCACCCTCACAGTGAAAAAATTCTTCCTCGTGTTTACTTGGCCTGTAGGGAGAGGCTGAGGGAGCTGGGGTTGTTTAGGCTGGAGGAGAGGAGGCTCAGGGGTGACCTCATTGCTGTCTACAACTACCTGAAGGGAGGCTGTAGCCAGGTGGAAGTCAATCTCTTCTCCCAGGCACCCAGCAACAGAACAAGGGGGGACAGTCTCAGGTTGTGCTGGGGGAGGTCTAGGCTGGATGTTGGGAGGAAGTTTTTCACTTAGAGGGTGATTTGCCACTGGAATGGGCTGCCCAGGGAGGTGGTGGAGCCACCGTCCCTGGAGGTGTTCAGGAAAAGCCTGGATGAGGCACTTAGTGCCATGGTCTAGTTGACTGGCTAGGGCTGGGAGATAGGTTGGACTGGTCTCTTCCAACCTGGTTGATTCTATGAAAATGTTAGCAGGAGCATTGTCAATTAGCAAGGATAGAAGACCCAAGCTGGTCCCTGTTCCCTAGGGCAGACAGGATTCCTGGTCCCTACCTGCTGCTCCTACCTGCTGCCTAACAATAGGTGTCTCCTAGGTGCAAAGTGCTTCTGGGAGCCTGTAAAGAGCCAGGGCAGAGGTAACCATAGATGGCTCTGATTCATTCAGCTTCCTGCCTCTCTCTAAGAAAAGGATGTAAATAGCCAAAAGTCAGGGATTCCGGTGAAGCAAGCAGGCGGGTGCCGTGCCTGGCCTCGCAGAAGGCCGGTAGTGGTGAGAGCTGGCGTTCTCAGAAGCAGGGGAGGTGCGGGCTGGCGCTGCACCACATCACCCTCTCACATCAGAGAGGCTTCCTGCAGATGGAGGAGAGCATGGAAGGAAAATCCTCTGCAGTGACAGTGACCTTGCCCCTGACTGCAGAGCTGATGCACCCTCGTGTCTCTGCCCTGAGTGGCAGCAGTCCCTTCTGCCTCCCTTGGACCTAGACAAGGCACCCCTGTGCTGTTGCCATCTTCCAGTGGCAGGGAAGGTCCCACAGGTCCTACAGCCAAAGCTGCTGTGATGTTTTTTTCATGGGAGTTTCATGGCTGGAGGCCACTACAAGGTAATGTGGGCAGACTTTCTGTCCATACTGGATGCTTATGCCTATGGGTGTTGAACAGCTCCTTTCATATAGAAATACAGCCTCTTATTGCCAGCATTTTCCATGTTCCCAAGACAGACTGCAGAATTATAGAACTTTAGAGGTTGAAAGAGACCTCCAGAGATCATTGAGTCCAACCGCCCTGCCAAGGCAGGATCACCTAGGGTAGTTTGCACAGGAACACATCCAGGTGGTTTTTGAAAGTCTCCAGAGAAGGAGACTCCACAAACTCTCTGGGCAGCCTGTTCCAGGGCTCTGTCACCGTCACTGTAAAGAAGTTTCTCTTCCTGTTAAGGTGCAACCTTCTATATTCCACTTTGTAGCCATTGCTCCTTGTCTTATTGCTGCTGACCATCGAAAAGAGATGGGTCTCATCCACTTGACACCCACTCCTCAGATATTTGATACATGAATCAGATCTCCTCTCTGTCTTCTCTTCTCCAGACATCCTTGTGGCTCTCCCCTGGACTCTTTCCAGCAGGTCCCTGTCTCTCCTGATCTGGTGTTAGTAAGTCTGCTCCAAGTAAACAGTTTCATATTCTTGTTCCACCACCTCCCTGGGCAACCTGTTCCAGTGTCTCACTGGCTCCATGGTGAAGAACTTCTTCTTAACATCCAACCTGAATCCACCCACTTCTAGTTTTGCTCCATTCCCCCTAGTCCTATCACTACTTGGCATCCTGAAAAGTCCCTCACCAGCTTTCTTGTAGCTCCCTTCAGATACTGAAAGGTCACAATAAGGTCTCTTTGGAGCTGTCCCTTCTCTGGACTGAACAGTCCCAACTCTCTCAGTGTTCACCCACAAAGAACTTGTCAATATGACAGATACTAGCAAAAACCCCACAAAATTTGACATAGAAGTCAGTTTAGTATTTAGGAATATGTTTGCTAGTAGAAGTCAAAGTTAATACACCAGGTAACACTCTGGAAGAGGTTAAATGCACTGCTACTGGTTGTAATGGAAAGGTGATCTCCTTTCCCCACCATCTTATCTGTGCTTCCCTGCCAGTGCACTCTTTTCCCTTTCAAACTGCTCAAAATGGTTTCTGCTGTCTTCCTGTAAGAAATTCAGACTCCACCTGTGCTTAATTAGATATTGGGTGACCTGGCTTGTTGTATGACAGACATCTAGGGCAAGAGTCTAGAAAACCTAATCAGTCCTAGGTCAAGGAGCCATAGTTCCAATTTTAAGGCAACTGAAGAGTTAGGAGCTATAGAGCACAAGGTCCAACTCGTCCAGAACAACTGTTTAAAGAAGAATAATTAGGTGAGCTCTGTTGCTTCTGTCTGCTGCCTTCTAATGTATCTGTGACTGCACAAAGAAACAAACACATAAAATTGTCTTCCTCAAAGACATGTGAAAACTTTTAATTTTTACAGGAGATCCTTTACGTTCATCTCTCATTCATAGCTTTAAGAATGGGGACTTAGATTTGTTCCAAAGGAAATGTTAGATACATAAGATAAAGCCTCTGCAAAAGCAAGGAATAAAGGAATTATTTTCCCTTGACTGCTCCTGCCAGCTTTCAAAGAAAGGAAGGAAAGCACAGTTGCATGCCTCTAAAGGAGCTGCACCAGTGATAACACAGCATTTTTATGGCCCCAGGTACCATGCAGGGCTTGTTGGGCTTTGTCCTTTGCTACCTACGCCAATGGATGCTAATGCTAGAGAGAGATGGGGTTTGTAAGCAGAGATGATGTCTTTGGCACCTTCCTGCTTCAGTGGGTGCTGGTGGTGAACAGATGATTTTTTGGCCATGCAGCCCTTCTTTGGTGCAATATATGCTGGATCTTAGGACTGTTTCCTGGGTGAGGGCATCTGCTGCTTCATCACAGGCCTTGTTCCTCCCTCTGTCTCAATAATTTAGCTGTGAGCTGTTGAAACCATACAGCAGGAGGGGCTTGCTGCGTTTTCACCTCAGGATAACCCACAGTGTTGCAATGAAATGAGATAGTGGTCTGCAATCCCTTTGGGCTGGGAGAGGAATGATCTCAGGTCTCCCATATCCCTGCAGAGTGTGGTGAGCCCAGACCCCCAAAGTTAGATCAGAGAAGTAATTTTGGAAGGAAGAGGAATGTACAGGCCTCTGGGTTATTTTCTTCTTTGAAGGAAAGTGTTTCCAAATGTAAGTGGCTAAACTCCCTAAGGACAAAGGCATTGCTCTGCAATCCTAAGTTAACCCCACACTTTGGCTTTGGGTTGAGGGCATGGTTTGTCTCCCATGTTTTCTTCGGCCTAGCTCTTTGTTCAGCCAGCTGACTTCCACTAAATCCTTTCTTAGATGTTTGAAACTTCCTCTTCTCTGAGCAGAGAAGCCCCAGCATCAGGTGTGGGGTTGTCTGGTCTCAATGCTATTGGTGAGGTGCTTGCAAGACTGTCACGGGTAAGCCTCTCCCAGGGCTAGGTGGGGAGGCACATGTAGTATCAGGAGCTGAGTAGAAAGCCTGTGGCTTCGATACCCTCTGCTTGGATATGTGAAGATGTCCTTAGTTATAAGAAATATTTCCTAAGATCTCCACAGAAATCTTTCTCAAGAGCTCCATGCCACAGTATTTCATTTTTCTATCTGCTGGCTCAGTGCAACCCATGCCATGTCTACAGCTGATGATCCCTCAAGTTCATTGCAAAACCTTTCAGCCTTCAAATGTTACAATATATGACTCTTTCCCCACTGTGAAATTTCAGCAGTCCAGCAGTACTGTATAGCAGTGGTGCTCCTATAGCACCAATGAGATTCACCTTCCTCACAGAGGTTTCTCTCTTGATGATCTATGGCTGAACTTTCTTCCCATTGACTGTTTTTTCCCTGTCAGTGAAAAGGGACTCAGCTCTCATGACAGAAGCTCTGATGGTTATAAACATCCTCTTCTACCCTCTCAAGATCTCTCCTGCCATGCCTGTACTTCTTCTTAGGAGCTTGTGGTCTCCATTTTCTGCAAAGGCTCCCAGAGTAAGGAAAGCTCCTTGGAGTACTCATGTACCTTCACAAAGAGCTTTGTTTCTCAAAACAGCCAAGTAAAACCACCTCCCTGGGCAGCCCATTCCAATGGCAATCACTCCTTCTCTCAAGAATTTCCTCCCAATATACACCCCCAGCACAACCTGAGACTGTGTCCCCTTGTTCTGTTGCTGGGTGCCTGGGAGAAGAGATTGACTTCCACCTGGCTACAGGTAGTTGTAGACAGGTAGTTGTAGACAGGTAGTTGTAGACAGCAATGAGGTCACCCCTGAGCCTCCTCTTCTCTAGGCTAAACACCCCCAGCTCCCTCAGCCTCTCCTCACAGAGTTAGTGTTCCAAGCCCTTCACCAGCTTTATCACCCTTCTCTGGACACATTCCAGCACCTCAACATCTCTCTTGAATTGAGGCGCCCAGAACTGGACACAGTACTCAAGGTGTGGCCTGGCCAGTGCTGAGCACAAGGGCAGAATAGCCTCCCTTGTCCTACTGACCACACTGTTCTTGAGCCAGGCTAGGATGTCATTGGCTCTCTTGGCCACCTGGGCACACTGCTGCCTCATCTTCAGCTACTATCTACCAGTACCTCCACATCCCTTTCTGCCTGGCTGCTCTCCAGCCACTCTGTCCCCAGCCTGTAGCGCTGCTTGGGGTTGTTGTGGCCAAGGTGTAGAACCCTGCACTTGGCCTTCTTAAATCTCATCCCATTGGCCTCTGCTCACTCATCCAGCCTGGCAAGGTCCATCTGCAGGGCTCTCCTAGATATAATCCAGCTTGTGTTTGTTAGGACTGGTGCAGTTCTTCTGCTGACAGACCATCCCCAGTGTGGTATTGCATCCTTCTGCCCCGAGTTGAAGACTGAGTCTTATTGCATTGCCACCTGCCACTGGCTGGGAGAGAGCTTGCTGGAGGCTGGTTAAATATGCTTCTGATCTGTGGGAAAGAGTAAGATTCTCCTTGGAGGCACAGTGGCTGTTAATTCATCTGGACTGCTGGCCTTGCATAAATTTCACCCATGTGATAAGCCTGAAAATTACAGTGTTTGGGGACACAAAGAGAAGAGAAAATGAAGTGTCACTAAGTGGCTCAGAAACGTTGGACAGATGATCACAGCAGGTAGATAGATCACAGTGGTAGCCTTGTCTTCCAGCCCCAGATTGTTTTTGTGATTCTATCTTGAGTTTTCCCATGGGTCTCTGAGCTGTGGAACCTTTCCAAACCGTGCCGTGCCATTATTGTGTGGGCTGCAGCGTGGAGACTCCAAGCTAGCTATGGGTCCAAAATCACAAGAGCAAATCAGGGCAGAGAGAAATGCAATTTTCACCATGCCACATTTCCTCCCCTCACCCCAGCAGTCTTACACGTGGCTCCCAAATGTGGTGATTCCCCCCCTGAATAAGCCTCATACTCCTTTCACTGGGCTGGGACCATGGAAACAAGCATTAGGTTTTTCACACCAGGCTCCTATGATGATTTCTAGATCCTATACTAACTGAATTTGTGGCTGTTTGGTTTTCCCCCCGTCATCTACAATTCCATGGTTTAGCACTGCTTCTATCTCTGTTTCTTTAATAGAAATATCATTCTACCTAGACTAATAGATAGGCAGGTGGGGATCAGGCTCTTCTCCCAGGCAACTAGTGACAGCACAAGAGGGCATGGTCTGAAGCTGTGTCGGAAGAGGTTTAGTTTGGATATTAGGAAGCATTTTCTTCACAGAAAGGATGATTAGGCACTGGAATGAACTGCCCAGGGAGGCAGTGCTTAAACACATCCCTGGAAGTGTTTAAGAAAAGTTTGGATGTGGCACTTAGTGGCGTGGTTTAGCTGGTGTCATGGTGTTAGGTCATAGGCTGGACTTGATGATCTCGGAGGTCTTTTCCAGCCTCAATGATTCTGTGATTCTGTGGTGGTTTTAGGCTTTGCTTGTTCATTTGTTTTGAACTTGGCTATGGAATTGTTTTTATCAGTTCTTTTTATTGCTAATTTTTGTTGTCAGTCATCTATGATAGATGCATTTAGGGATGCTGATGCATTTAAATTTCTGACATACATTTCCTTGGTTGGTGCTGTATTCTCATCCCCATCTCCTCTGTGACAAGGTATCCCCCCTAGTGGATGAGGGGGAAAGGCTGCGGATGCTTTCTACCTGTACATTAGTAAAGCCTTGGACACTACCACCCACAGTATTCTCCTGGAGAAACTGACTGCTCATGGCTTGGACAGGTGTACTCTCCACTGGGTAGAAAACTGCCTCAATGGCTGAGCCCAGAGAGTGGTAATAAAAGAAGTTAAATCCCATTCGTGACCAGTCACAAGTGGTGTCTCCCAGGACTCAGTACTGGGGCCAGTTCTGTTTAATATCTTTATTGATGATCTAGATGAGAGGGTTGAGAGCACCCTTAGTAGTTTGTACATGGCACCAAGCTGGGTGGAAGTGTTGATCTGCTTGAGGGTAGGAAGGCTCTGCAAAACAATCTGGATAGGCTGTATCAGTGAGCTGAAGCCGATGGTGTGAGGTTCAACAAGGCCAAGTGCTGGGCCCTGCAATTTGCTCACAACAACCCCACGCAACACTACAGCCTTGGGACAGAGTGGCTGAAAAGGTGCCACAGTGGAAAAGTACTTGGGGGTGCTGGTTGACAGATAGCTGAATGTGAGCCAGCAGTGCATTCAGGCTGACTTTGTCGTGGTCTGTATCAGGAATAGTGTGGCCAGCAGGAGCAGGGAAGTGATTGTGCCTCTGTGCTTAGCATTGATGAATGAGACTGCACTTTGAACACTGTGCGCAGTTTTGGGATTCTATGTGGGCCCTTCACCACAAGAAGGACATTGAGGTGGTGGAGCATGGCCAAAGAAGGTAAACAAAGCTGGTGAAGGGTCTAGAGCATAAGTCTTAGGAGGAGCAGATGAGGAAAGTGAAGTTGTTCAGTCTGGAGAAAAGGAGATTACCTGAAAGGAGGTGGTATTGAGGTGGGGGTCTGTCTCTTCTTCCAGGTAACAAGTGACAGGATAAGAGCATATGGCCTTAAATTGCACCAAGGGAGGTTTAGATTGGACATCAGGAAAAAAAATCTTAACTGTAAGAATGGTTACACATTGGAACAGTGTGCCCAGGGAAGTGTTTGTATCACCATCCCTGGAAATGTCCAGAAACATGTAGGTATGGCACTTAGGGACTCAGTTTGGTGGTAGACTTGGCAGTGTTATGTTAATAGTTGCAATCAGTGACCTTGGAGGTCTTCTCCAAGTTCAGTGGTTTTATGATTCTATGGCCATCAGTATGCAGAGCCACCTGCGAGTTCTTCAACCTGTGAACTTTTCTGTATCTGAGTGAGGTCCATACTCATCTCAAGTACGCTGGGTGCATGACTGTCCAAGGTTTGAGGGTTTTTTTAATGACCACATGAGATTTCCTGCAAATATCTTGGTGGCTGAAGTCACTAGCACTGGTAATTCCTCTCTCTACACATTACAAACAGATGGTTGAGGAGATGTTCCATTCACTGGTAAAATTTGTTCTGTGACAGATGCCTGCCAGCTGCTATTCACTGCCCTGCTACATAATTTTATAGAGCTAACAAGATTAAGAAACTGTTGAAATTGATTTTTGCTTCTAAATACAGCAGATCTGAGTCTGGAAACACAGAGAGGGCTGTGCTCCAGGTGGTACAAGCTGGTGCAACTCCAGTGAAAAGTCAGCAGAGCTCAACCACTTCACACCAGTCATAGCTCTGTCTGATGACACGGGTTAGGAACTTCCCACACACACACTATTTGAAATGTACCAGACTAGCTCGGGTAGCTCGGAAGGAAGATGAAGCTGTATTTGCAGCACAGCAAAATTCACAAGCACATCTACACGCTGTATTTACAAATATATACACATTAGAAATGATACAGAAACCCAGACTCCCTCCCAAATAAAGGGCTCAAAACTAACCCCTCTTTCTCCCTCTTTGTCTCAGACAAGCAATAAAAACAAAAGCCAGCAAAGCTTACATGTTAGTTGTTAGCAGAGACTGAAGGAGAGATATTAGAGCAGATCAGAGTTAAGAGGAAATGATTAGATCGAGTAACACAGCCCTAGGTGAGAGTGATTGTTTATACTTTGGCTTTTTATCCCTCTCAGCAAACCAATGAATGATTTAAACTTCATCAGTATTTTCTTTTCATAACCAATGATCTAATCTAAGTAAGATATTCCCATTAGCCTCAAACCAGCACACTTGAATTGCAGCTCTCTTAAATGAAAATGTCAGCATTTAAGAAACAAACAGCAAGAAGTTTCCAGAGTAGAACAGCAGCACAGAAGTGGGAAGAGGGGAGAGTTTGGGACAGTTTGAAAAACTACCTTTCACTAATAACAGCAGTTCTAAACTGCTGATACTTCTTGAAAGATGCCTTTTGTTGGAAACTCCATGACAGCAGTCAAGCAGTTTACTGCTCAGCTACAGTGTCATGGCAGAAGGTCGTTTTGCAGCCTTCAAACTTTCTTGCTAATGAATCAGCACTTCCCACCTGTAGCCGCCAGGGCCAAGGCCACAAAACCTCCCAGGCTTACTGATAAAAATCTCAAATGAACTCAGCATGAAGCTGTGGAAAAATGCAGATGTATGTTTTGAGAATCCATGGTCAAGCTTTGAACAATCAGATGAGTATTAAGGGGGGGGGGGGGAAGCAGTCGTTTAAAAATAACAGCTCTACTTCATGGCAGCCATAAAAGGAGATTTTTGAGGAAAGAAACAGCAAATCGTGCCAGATGAATGCGTTTGGAACAGCAGTTGATACATCATGTACAAGTGACAACATATATATCCCCTTTCTCTCCAAAGCACATATGAGAACCTTACAGGAGCAGCCAGAGCAGAGTGTTGAAACTTGTTAGTACAATGTTCACCACATCTTTTTATCACCATAGGCTTTTGCTGAATGCTACTGATCTTGTTTATGTCTCCGGCCAAGATTTAAACTCAGGTCAAAACTTCAGCAGTGCTTAACCGAACCCTCTCTGGAAATATTCAAGACCTGCCTGGATGTGTTCTGTGTGATGTGGTATAAGTGATCCTGCTCTGGCAGGGGGGCTGGACTGGATGAGCTTTTGAGGTCCCTTCCAGCCCTTCACATGCTGAGATTCTGTGAAACCAACGTAAAGCATTATGTGCTGTTTGAAAGCATTTCTGACCCAACAGTGAATAGTGAGAAACATTCAGCATGGTCATACCAAACCAGCAGGTTCAGCTGACACACCTGAAGGCTGTGCAGCCATTCAGAGAGACTTGGACAGACTGGAGAGCTGGGAAAGAGGAACCTAATGAGGTTCTGCAAGGATAAGGGCAGAGCCCTGCACCTGGGAAGGAATAATAAACCGCATGAAGAGGAGTGTGTCCAGCAGGTGGAGGGAGGTTCTCCTCTCCTTCTAATCTGCCCTGGTGAGACCTCACCTGGAACATTGTGTTCAGTTTTGGGTTCCTCAGTTCAGCAGGGACAGACAGTCCAAGGAAGGGCTACAAAGATGATTAAAAAGATGGAGCACTGCCCTATGAGGAGAGGCTGAGGGACCTGGGGCTTTTTGGTCTGGTGAAGAGAAGATTTAGAGGGGATCTAATCAACGTTGTAAATATCTGAGGGCTGGGGGGCAAGAGGGGAGGGGACAGGCTCTGCTCAGTTGTGCCCTGGGATAGGACAAAGGCAATGGACATAAACTACAGCACAGGAAGTTTCTCCTCAACACGACGAAGAACTTTACTGTAAGTCACAGAGCACTGGAGCAGGCTACCCAGAGAGGTTGTGGAGTCTCCTTCCCTGGAGACTTTCAAGACCTGTCTAGATGTCTTCCTGTGTGACCTGAGCTAGGTTCTATGGGGTTGGACTCAATGACCTGTGGAGGTCCCTTTCAACCCCTAACATCCTGTGATTTTTCTTTCCCTACTGCTCTAGTAGTTTCTTTCTAGAGTCTGCTATGCTTAGTTGCTGCCTCCACCACACCAGGACCACTAATTGCAGGGTGATTTATTCCCTTTTCTCCATTTTGTAAAGGGACAAGAAAGAAGAGACAGGTCTTAGCAGCATCCCCCAACTAGACACTGTCACAGGCTTTCTAAAAAAACCCTTGTCCCCAGAAAGCAGGACTCTGAGAGCTGTCATGGTTTGAGCTAATTGACAAAAGAGTTCAGGCCTGCCGCAGATGTCCCCTGCCATCACCACCCTACAAGCCCAGCCTGTCTTAAATCACTGTTTGCCGGCTGTCTACATCAAAAGTCCTTTGTGAAGAGCACAGTTGCTCCTCTGTAACTGATCTACATGGAGCAGGTCATCAGCTGCTTGTGAGCTTTCCTTTCTTTGTTTTATCAGTTTGGCTTAAAAAAAAATCCCCACCCCAAAAAACACAGAATGAAGTCATATTAGAAATAATCAGTCTCACACTTCTCCCCTAATTATAGAAAGAGGAGCTTTATTGGGCTACGTGTGACTGTCAGAGTCAGCTCCTCACCCGGGAGGATGAGTGTGTGGTTTCCATGCTGCAGAACAGGTGTCTCTGCGACTTTCAGCAATTCAATTTGGCAAAACCTGAAACCAGATGCTACATTTTCTCCAAGTCCAAAGGATGATCTTGGAATTACTGAGTCTTTCTTCAAGGTGACTTTGAAAGCCATCTTCCTCACCCCAGCAACAAGATCTCTGTGCGTGGCATACAGCAGTCCCTGGAGAGTTTTGTCCAAGCCAAGAAATGAAGAGCCTCCTCTAATGGGGTCACCAGCTGCTAATGAAGTTGCATGTTCATAAACTACTGCCACAGCCCTCAAGGGAAGCTCTCTGTCATGTCTGCTTCGGGAGATGCAGTTTCTCTGTGTCACAGGAGCTCGCAGGACCTGTAAGAGCTGCTGGAGGCAAGCTGCTGTGTGGGCTTTATTCTTTACCCCCCACTGCCCCCTATCAGATTTTTTCATTCCCAAATTTAATGAGCAGAGTTTTTATTTCAATGCTTTTGACAATCTGTCAGCAGTAGCCATATGAGACGGGAGGCATTCAGCTTTTTATCTCCTGTGGAGTATCAAACGACAAATCTGTACAAAGAATTCCTGATGGAGAAGTTGAAAGTGATGAAGCCGAGATTATGAATTTTCAAAGCTGCAGCCTTGTAAACCAAGTGCCTCTGCAAACACAGAGCAAGACCTCATTAAGAAGAACTTGTCTGAAATCTCTGTAGCTTTTCTGCCTTACACCAGATGAGGATTATGTTCCGTTCACCTAGTTTTGAGTCCAGACACACTCTCTTGGCGGCACAGACAGAATTTCCTCTGCATGCTGTAACCGTCGCTTTGCTCTGTGACAAGCAGATGCTTGTTGGGCTTTGCATGGCTCAGCAGGAGCTTGTAACACTTTTCTCGATGGCGTTTGCTTTGCCGTACGTCATGTACGCTTTGGTGGCTCTGTCCCTACGCTCTCTGCCGCTCGAGGTGGCTCATTTCTGAAGCGCAAGCCTGACACCTCGGGAAAAATAACCTCCACTCAATACCAATAGATCATGTTCACTTTATTTCCGTCACAGCATACCGAAAGCAAACAATTTCCTCCCACTCTGCTTTTCAACTAAATGCCTTCTCCACAAGGCTAGGGAAATGCTTGTGTCACGGAAAAAACAGAATCCAGTTGCGCAGGAAATAAAGGAAGGGATGCAGTGGATCGGGCTTAATTGAGCACTTAATAGGTTCAGTCTAGCCTGAGCTTACGTTAACTGAATCACTGAAGCCATCCAAGCTGAACAGATGTAGAGCATTTTGGCTGTGCAGTCACAATGCACTTTAGCATGGTGTTCTTTATCTGCAAGTAGTAGCACATAGCTACCTGGGCAGCTGTGCTGAAAAAACAGTCTGCAGCACAGGTAGGAGAGAGGGGCATTTTGCATCCACACAAAGGAAGCTGCTTTGGAGGGCTCTGCCTCTGAAGGTGCAGCTAAGGAAGCTTCCAGGCTCATCTTTCTTTTTTCTTTTTTTTTTTTTTTTTCCTTTTCCTTTCCCTTTCCCTCAAGTGTGTGTTCTGGGAATCACAGAACCTTAGAGGTTGGAAGGGACCTACAGAGGTCATTGAGTCCAGCCACTCTGCTAAGGCAGGATCACCCAGAAGTGCACCCAGGCAAGTTTTGAAAGTCTCTGAAGGAGACTCCACAACCTTTCTGGGCAGCCTGTTCCAGCACTGTCACCCTCGCTCTAAAGAAGTTTCTCCTCATGTTGAATTGAAACCTTCTGTGTTCCAGTTTGTAGCTGTTGCTCCTTGGCTTATTGCTGCTGACCACCGAAAAGAGATTGTCCCCATCCGCTTGACACCCACCTCTCAGATATTTGCACACATGGATAAGATATCCTCTCTATCTTCTCTTATCCAGACTAAACAGCCCGAGGGCTCTCAAGCTCTCTTGGTAGGGGAGATGCCCAAGTCTGCAGTCATCCTCATGGCTGGACAAAAAAGGTGTTGGGGCTGTTCTTAAAATTTCAGGTGACTTAGAGGCAGACTGAATTACTCTGTCCTCTCCAAAAGAGCTTTGCTCTTGCATGTCCCTGATGCCTCCCTCTTTTAATGATACTTTTTTCTTTATTTGGAGCCAGTATCTCAAAGTCGGTGTAGGCATTGCCCCAGGAATCTCCATCTCACTGGATGCAGTGCTTCTAAAGCTGAGCATGAGTCTTTGCTACCCAGACAGTGTGACTACCACCCCATCACAGCTGCTGGGCATTCTACAGGACTTGCTTCTAGAGAATCTTTTTTCTTTTTGACTTGGGGAAAAAACCTCCTAACCTATCTGCACACCATTATGCTCAGACAGATGAAAATGTGCCTGCCCTAGGTGATCACAGGGCAGTCTGAATCATTATTATGTCAACAGTTAATTTAGAATTGTGGTAGGGTTAAAATTACCCCCCAAAAATAAAATCACCTGACTAGCTCAGAAGGTTTGGAAGCAAGATAAAGCTGTATTTACAGCAAGACTAAAATCTAAAAGCATATAATACAATGCATGTGTACAATATATATACACATATATTTACAGTTATTTACAACTGAGAGAGAACACAAAGATCCCACCCAGACAAACCCAGGTGATTCTAACAGCTACCACCTTCTCCTCCACCCAGAGAGAAAAACAGGCCCCACTGTTACTACTCAGTCAAGGTTAGTGTATCCATGCAAGATCAGTCAGCATGGGGAAGAGGAGGAGGCAGGAGCTGGAACAGGTTGGGCAGCAGACTTCATGCTAGTCCAACACACGAGTGAAATGGTACAGACTTACCTGTTATTTTTTGTTTATAACCAAGCCTCTATTTTATTTGCTTTTAGCTTTTTTTTTTCCTATTTGACATCTCTGGAATTTTCTTATTCTATGTTTATAATTTAGAATTATTAGAGTATTAACTCTAACACAATGATTCATTAAAGCAAAATTTCAGAGGGGGGAAAAATGATTGCAGTTTAAGGTCATGGTTATTACAGCATCCCTGGCTCTAGCAGGCAAATAAGGGACATTGTAGCTCAGCGTTTTCTGGATTGTAGGGGTGCATCTGTTAGCTTAGGCTATGCTACAGTGTAAGTGGTACTTACAGTTGCTCTTGGCCAGGAGCTGCTGCTTTTTGTTATGAGTCTGAATGCTAGGGTTATAATTACTGTGAATATTGTTTCCTGCAATCTGGAAGCATAAGCTCAAGAAGCACTGGGTTGGCCTTCACAGAGAACTTGATGAGAGGCGCAGTGGCCATCCCAGAGGAATCTCCCCATGGCTATGAGTTACGCAGCAAGCCCTCATCTCTCTTGCTTCCTGTCAATGCTGTTTCATTTTGCCTTCATTAACTGTATTGGACATCACTGCAGACTGACTCTGCAGACTGATGCTGGCCCAGGCATAAGATCTGGCATTGATCCTCTTCTACTGACTAATTTTAAAGGCTTAAAAGAAAATGGGAAAGCTTCAATAACCCCCTAAAACCCACTTAAAAAGGGATAGCTTCTTGTAGGTCATCTTGTGGTCCTTCTGGTAAGCAAGGAAAGGAACAAGTCTTTATTCTCCCAGAAAGGGGAGTAGTAGCATGAGGATAATGCAGGTCCTAAGGGATGAATGATTGACATCTCACAGGCTGAAACTAGACTTTGACTCTGTTGGACTCAATGGATGCAAACCAAAGCTAAAACTGCAGCTGAAGCCAGGCTGTAAATAAAGCACCTAAGTAAATTAAGGAGAAGTTGGTTTTAACAGAATTGAGTAGAGGGTGTAACCTGTCTATATGCCTTGCACTCCAGCGTTAAGATACAGCCTGGTCGAGGGGGGTTTTGGGGTGAATAATACAGTGTATGCTTGCAGCAAATACATTTGAACAAACATGGATGCTACACGATGTAGCTGGGATTCCTCCCCTTCTCCTTGTCCTCATAAGGAATTTGCTAAGTTTTTCCTGTGAAATTTGATTAGCAACAGCCTTCTTATAATATGAAATCAGTGAATTTCCTGTGCTAAACACTTTGTCCTGTAAACATACAGCCAAGGAAAGCTAAGAAACTCATATAAAAAACATAGGTAAGCTCATGGTCTTAATTTTATCTGTGAGGCAAAAATCCCCTGAAAACTAAAGAGGTCTCAAAACACCCTTCTCTAGATTTTGGGTTTGCACTGTGTTCTGCATTTGACACAGCAGAAAAATGTTCAGCTAAAGATAGAAGGGATTTTATACAAAGACCACTTACTCTTTCTGTCCTGTGTGTGGCTACATTTATGTGTGTGTGTGTGTATAAGTAGTTGAGATAGATTAAATATACCTTCTTTAGCTTTACAACAAGCTCAAGAGAAGCCAGAGGAAGGCTTTGTCTGTGTACTTGGCGTCTGCAGGTAAAGTCTCATTTCCAGTTTGTTCTGTAAACAGACTCTTCCATTATTTCAACCTGCCTAGCCCCTTCTCTGCGAGGAAACAGCAAAAGAATTGAGTACAGCCTTGGTCACATAAGTGGCTCTTGTCTCAAAAGTAGTTCATATTCAGTGCTGTCCTAGTTTTTGTTTTCTCAGTCCCAATAAAGGTCCTTTTCAGAGCTGCAGAAATTTCAATTAGTGACTGCTGGAATGGATGTGTGAGCAAAAGTAGTACAGTATATAGCATAGTGCTATAAAGTTACATATAAATATTTACGTACCCTTTCACGTCACCTCATGTTCACTTAAGCTGTTGGGGGTTGGGTGTTTTTCCCAGCTTTTCTCTAATCTTCAGTTGGCTATTTCAAGCATGACTGACATATTTTGAATTATTTTTAAACTTCCAGCATCTTCTCTGTAAAAACAGTGTACATGAAGGTGCAGGTGGCTAAGTTGGGTTCAAAGGATTCATTTGCCAAGGAGACCTAGGAAGGACTTTCTGACTGCATTTCTGTGCTTGAGTTTCTTAATAAAGCCACTGCCTTATCCTGAACTTAGGCTAACTCCATGGTTACAGTGGTGTCAATTAACTGTAAGTCAGAGAAGAAGTCAGGCAGAAGCAGCCAATGGAGGGATTTTTGTTTTCCTCTCCTTTCTTTACCAAGCACAGACAAAGAGGCAGGTTGCTACGTATTGTTGTTGCATCTTATCTAAACATATTGATCAGTTTCTCTAGACTCTTATCTGTTTGCTTGGCAATGGCTCTGGTTCATTCAAGCTGGGAGCTGAATGGTAACAGCCATATGAAAGGTACCAGCAAGCTGGTTCAAGCTGGGTGACACTGTGCTTGACTTCTGTTTTGTTTCTCCTGGCTGGCTGTTTCAGATCACCCAGCTTCTCTGTTCATTAAGTTAGCATGATGAATAGGAGGCAGCAAAGGGTAGTTCAGGTAGTTAGGGCCACCTGGTCAGTGCACATAATGAACATCCGTTACTGCATCTCTTTCAGCACTGTGTGTGCATCAGTGATGTGCAAGATGGGAAAATGTATGGGAAAAGGGATGTGAAGATACTCGAGTATCTAGAGTTTCCAGACTCACACTGGGTTCTCTTGTCCTCAACCTTTTTAAGGCCAATGAAAGAACATTTTCAAAGGTGAGGCTCCCGCAGTAACAGAGAGATTTCATTGGTGTAGTTCAGGTTTTCATGCAGAAGACACCTGGTTCTGCTAGTTTTTACAGTGATGTAACTTTATTGGAGTGGATCCTGCCCTGCCCCAAGAGTAGGTGTTCTCAGCAATGTGAGATAAGGGTGGTGCACAGAGTTGGCACAATGGTTTCCGTGTCATCCGTGCACTGCATGTGTGGCACACACAGTGTGCTGGGGAGGGTGGGAGGAGGGGTCTGTCGCACTGCAGGTTCAGAGTGGTAAGGGAGTTCCAGCCCTGGCTGATTTTAAACTCCAGCCTTGTATCTAATAATCCCAGGCTGTGCTTTTCCCTGAGCTGAGTTCTGGCAGTCCCAACTTCAGCAGCTTTAGCATGGGCAGGGCCATAGCATGGGCTGGAGTCAGAACCAGAGGGGCTCTATTTGTGTGCATACCATGATAATTTTGCCTCTTAGAGGCAAGTCAGGACTCAATGCTGATCAGTGTAGGCAGTACTTAGGTTGTATGGGAACAGCCTCACTTTTAACCAGCGAGTGTAATATCTTTAGCAGACTTTACATCATGAAGCAGTTAATGAATTCTTTTGTACTGAAGGGCTGGATTCAATAAAACATTTCTGGGGCAAGTTACCATAGCCTGCCATACTGCAGTGCATCAGGCAGAAACACCACCACCCCCCTAATTTTTTTTTTCCCTTTTCATTTATATTTTCTTCCCCTTTTAATTTTAAATTGAGTGCAGCTGACTGCCCGCAACACTGTTAACAATGGCACTTTTTTCCCTGGGACAATGTAACATTAAAAACAGATAAACGCCCATGTGGGGCTAATAAAAGTTTGCCCCCATCCTCATTCCTGTAGGGCAAGTTTCCCATCGTTAACATTTTAAGTAGCAGGCAACTCAGGATATGAATGTAATTGACTTTTACACACTATTACTCATCACTGGGTAGCTCTGAGCAGGCATCACTGAAGGAACCTACTGAACCTCAGAGAAACTTTGTGTGGCCCAGCGGCAGGGCAGCGGTGCAGAGCCGCATGAGCTGCAGCCTCGGTGGGGACTGGGGAGTTAAGGGGCAAACAAGGGAATTGGAGAGCTGGGTGTGCTAGTTTGAGGATAATTGGAATATGCTAATGAGAGAAATTAGATCTTTGGTTGTAAAAAGAAAATAACGAGAGTCTGTCATTTGTTGGTTTGCTAAAAGTGTAAATAATTTGATCCTCTTTGCTCTGGGATGCTTCTTCCATTCACTTCTCCTTTGCTCTGCTCTAATCTCTCCACTAATCGTGGCTAACAGATAACAAGTAAACTTTGCTGCCTGAGAGAGAGAGGGTGGCTCTGAGCCCTGCTGGGCTTCTTTTTGTGGGGGAGGGAGTTTGGGTTTCTGTATTATTTTTAAATTGTATATAATTGTAAATATATTGTGTATATATGCTTGTAAATTTAGCTTTGCTGTAAACACAGCTTCATCTTCCAATCCAGCTGAGCTGGTCTAGTAAATTTCACTGGTGGGAGGAAGTTCCTAATGCACCACACTGGGCAGGGCAGCCCAGCTGCCCCAGGCCAAGCAGAGTAGGGAAACGAGAAGGATCCACAGATGGCACAGCATTCTAGCCCAGCATGACACCTGTCTGCTCCTTCTGGTGGTTGATGGAAAGAGGGAGCAAGTCACTGGGTTCCAGTTACAAGTTTTCCATCTGAATTGCTTGTGCAGCTTGGGTTAAGGGTCTACATGAAATCTTCTAAGCTTTGTCTTTCCTGTCCATGTTAGGGAGGAGGTGTGTGACTCAAATGCTCTTGTGGATGGAGAATACTCATTGAGTCCTTACAGACAACATTACTGTTTCCAAGGCTTTATAAATGGACCTTGAGGTGGTTTCTCTCCTGAGAAAGCTTTTCTGCATGGCATATTTATATATATGTGCTTCTATAGTGTTTGGTCTAAATTCTCCTTCAGTCAGCAAACTAACTAGTTTCAGAATGTGTGTTTGTCAAGGGCATGTGTTTTGACAGCCCTCCAGAGTTCAGTCCAGAACATGCATGACTGGAGTTTTCCTCTGCCTTCAGTGGTCTTTGGATTAGGCTTTGTATTGCTTTGTGTGTCCGTGTGTCTCTGTAAAGGGCATTGGTTTCATAGGATCACAGGATGCTAAGGGTTGGAAGGGACCTCCATAGATCATTGAGTCATAGAATCATAGAGTCAACCAAGTTGGAAGTCCAACCCCCCTGCCAGAGCAGGACCATAGAATCTAGGTCAGGTTGCACAGGAACACATCCAGACAGGTCTTGAAAGTCTCCAGAGGAGGAGACTCCACAATCCCTTTCATTGGGCTTTATTTGCAAAATGGTCGAGGTGTCTCTATCAGTGCTTCTGTTCCTTTTCTCTGCCTCCTCCTGGTCTCTCTGTAGCTGTAGTTTCATCTGCCTGCCACCAGTGGCTGTAGCTACCAGACCTGCCCATCTGCCACAGCTGAGCCCCTGTACTGCCCTTCCTGCCAAACCCTCACCTCAGTAACAGGACCCAAGAGCTGGCACGGTGTGGTGGACTGCTTCTACCTACACATCTAGAAAGACAATTGCTCCCTGCCAGCAACTACCCAGCAGCTGAAGCACAAATGAATCATTTTGACATTGCTCATAGCAAAGAAAAAAAGGCTTAAACAGCCACAAAAATTGCTTATTCCTCAGGTGTAGCCCCTGGAAGGTTGAGGACAGCTTCTGCCATATTCTCGTTGGATATGCCACTCGCGTGACTGTTGGGAAGCTGGACAGTTCCTAGCAGCGATAGGTGATGTGCAGAAAGCAGGGAAGAGGCCACACAGTCAAAGCCTGAGGATTGTTTTTAAGAAGGGTACTTGACCTCAGGAAGGGCAAAACACGACACATATCGCCACAGCTCTACATGGTGTTGGTGGAATTAAGCTGGTCTTCATCCACACAAATAGGAACTGTGATCTTCTGATCACACAGAATTAGTGAGGCTGGTAAAAATCTGAGATCATCAAGTCCAGCCTATGACCTAACACCATGACATCAGCTAAACCATGCCACCAAGTACCATATCCAATCTTAAAGACCTCCAGGAGTGGTGACTCTACCACCTCCCTGGGCAGTCCATTCCAGTGCCTAATCACCCTTTCTGTGAGGGACTGCTTCCTAATATCCCACCTAAACCTCCCCTGGCACAGCTTCAGACCATGGCCTCTTGTACTGTCAAGTTGCTTGGGAGAAGAGCCTGACCCCCACCTGACCACAATTTGCCTTCGGGTAGTTATAGAGAGTGATAAGACCCCCCCTAAGTCTTCTCTTCTTCAGGCCCTCCTCATCAGACTTTCCCTCCAGCCCCCTCCCCAGTCTCATCACTCCCCTCTGGATCCACTCCAGCACCTCAATATCCTTCTTGCAGAGAGAGGCCCAGAGCTCCCGACAGCACTCGAGCTGAGGCCTCACCAGTGCTGTGTACAAGGGCAGAATTAGATCCCTAGTGCTGCTGGTCACACTGTTCCTCTAGTGGCTCTCTGCAAACCGGTACAGGTGGTCATTTCCTACAGACCAACATGCACTAACGCATCCCAGAAACGAAGCTGGGAATATCCACATTACTCCAGTGTGCCACTACCTCTCATTTCATGCAAAGTGACTCAGAGGCTTGAAAGGACAAAAACATTGATCAAAAGAGCAAAGAGAGATTGACTGGTGCAGGGTGGGCCGAGATGCTGGTTTGGCCCAGCAAACAGTAACTGCATTTAGAGGCGAGTATTGCCAAGGGAGCCCGAGGCGGTGCTTACTTGCTAAATTGGGTAAAATGCAGGGATTTCACCAAATGCAAATGACAATGAACAATATGTATGACTCAATATATCCGCTGTGCTTTCAATTTGCAGTCAGAGGGTGGTATAGCTGACCTTTTAAAGTGATGCTTTGCAAACCACATTGTTATGATTATCAGAGTGTTCAGTTTAGAGCACAATATTTGGACCCGCTCCTGTTAAAATTCTCATGTACCATTTGAAGGCCGTTTTACCCCCCACCTGTTTATAAGAAAGCACTTCCAGGCAGCTCCTAGATTGTCAGTACTTTGATTTCTACGTCTAACCAGGGAAAAAAAATTGCCACAGGTTCTCCGAGGCTTGAGGCACACCTCTGGAATACTTTGAGTTGTGTGTGGAATTAGCTAAAATAAGTTTGATGGTCATTTTGTGAGTCCTTCCTGTGTGCTAGAAATAGTCTCTGAGAACAATGCAGGGTGAGAAATATTCTCTGCTCTTTAGCCTTGGCTTCCTTCTAGTCAAAAGCCATCGATGGCATCACTGGCAGTGCAGAGCAGATCCCACCCAGCTATAGGGTAGCTCTAGTTTTGCAGTACTGTAAATTAAAAAAAAATAAGAAAGAAAGAAAAAAAAAAAAGGAAAAGCCTGGCAAAAAAGTCTGTGGAAAGCAAAATAATAACAATAATCACAGCACAATGTCTCACACATGGTCAGCTCAAGGCCAGCAAGCAGACTGGAAGGAGGCCCCTGCACGCCCAAAGAGAGGTAGTTTTTCTGGGATACATTTCCTCATCCTCCATCAGACAAGCCAAAAACTTAGGAAAAAAATTAAAAGGAAGCTGCATAAAGCAATTTGGCTGCACAATGGTCCTCATTACAAATAAACAGCCTGGGCTGAACTCTTCCATGGTGCAGGGACGCAGCGCAGTGTTCTGGGGCCATGAGAGATGCTGCTGATCTAGCAGTGGTGGCCACCACCCTGATCCCCACAGCCCTGCTTGTCCTTGGGCAGTCATCTCTCTAGCCTGTAAGGGGTCTGATGCAGGCTGAGCTGAAGTGCAGCTTTCCTAAAGCATGACACCAGATCGAGTGAAGAGTTAAGTACTTAAAAAACAGTAGAATTTTTTCTGGGTCGAGGATGCCTTATTTTGATCAAGAGGTCACAGAGAGATGTGGGAATTCCCCCAGGTTGATTTATTTGCAGATTTGTTCAGAGAGTTTCTTTCATTTTTTTCTTTCTTTCTTTTTTACAAATTAGCCTTTTTATATAATAATCTCATCTTGAAACTTGAGAGGAAGGGAATGTATGGGTGAGCAGCTAATACCAGTGAGTTCTGGAAACTCCCTTTTTATCATCTCTCTCGTTCGGCAGCTGTGCTGTTTTGACGCTTTTCGTTGCATCAAAAAAAAAGTTATTTGACATTACTGCAAATGAAGCAACTTCATCTGTTCCAGCAGAATTAGCTTCAGCTCACAGTAATTTTGAGACAAGCACTGCTAAATTATATTAATATACAGATGCAGAGCTCTGCTGTAATATATCATAAAGAAGAAAAACATCAGAGGTGTTAGGATCGGAGAAAGCAAAGCTCCTTCACCGATTATGCTCTTGGTTCAAGTATTATGTTAAGTGTATACATGGAGCATCTAGCAACTGCCAGATGTAAACACTGGCTTTAAATTCATTTAAAAATACCACTTTATACAAGCAATATATTTACTGATTTAAATCATACCCATCTGGACATGTTTACCAAAATCAACCTTGGTCTACCATAAGCCATTTGCTGCCATTGCCACCCACTGGCCAGGGACAAATAACCATCCTGTTATTGACCCAGATCAACAAATGCCCTGATTAAATAGACACATCCAATTGCTTCCTATACAGCATCTTGCCTTTAATACAAAATCTGAGCAGCTTTGTGCAAAATTTGTTTACTGATTTTACCTTCAAAATAGAAGTCATAGTACAGGAGGGGAGCAAAGCAGAGACAGCGTGTTTGTGCAGACCGCAGACTCTAGCCTGGTAGTTTCAACCTTCTGTCTTCTCTTTAAATGCACTACTTAAAACCCAAGGGATCTTATCCTTTTATGCTCCTGTAACACAAGATGCAGTTTTAGCAGTAGACAGTAAAATAATGAAATAATGAATCAGTAGTGAGCTGTTTTTCCTCACGTAGAGTCAGCATACATAGACTAAAGATGAAATTACTACGGGACCATAATAACTAAATTTATTAATCTCTTTTTCTTAAGGGTATCACAGAAAGAAGTATTACAGCAATCAACAGCTCTCAACTTCAGTTACAGTCCTTTATGTCCTGAGATTTTTTGTGCTAACAACACTAACAATTAACTTTATTAATAATATCTGTTGTTGTTGCAGGTTTACCACTCTCTTTCACAAGTTATTTTATGGCCAAATATTTTAGCCTTTGAAACAAAACTGATGGGACAGTAGGTAGAACTGACAGAAAAAAACATCCTACTTAGGGGACCTGCTCTTCACTTACATACATGCAAGGTGCTTACCACAAATGCTGAGGTGGCCTTCTCTACAAATAGTTAATCAGAAACAAAGGCAGGCAGTAATTTTTTGTTCTCTACATCATTAGTAAGGGGGAAGGAGGAGAAGGACTTAGAACAACTGCTTCTTTTGTTTTTAAATTCCTTGGAACAATTCTGCCAGGCAGTGCATTTTCCCTCTGTTTCATTTTTCTTTGTTATTTTCCTGTCCAATTAAAATTCTGCAGTGCTGTCATGAAATTGTTGTCCGTTTAAGGTCACAAACAGCTTCTATCCTAATGAAATATGAATTGCATTAGTTAATTGAATTGTGCACTTATTGTGTGTTGTGAATGGACTTAGTGCACTTACATTCTTAATATATGGTGAGTATGGTCTCAGTCTAGGGGATGCGAGCACACAGAAAATGCTGCTATCGTTCTTCACAATAGGCAGATTTAACTGGCAATAGAAGAGGCTAGAAAGTATTTGTGAAGTACAAGAACTGTAAGATCTCACACAGGCTCGATGGGATGAGATCTGTTCTTCAGTGATGTGGGGTCAGGTCACAGTCCCAGGCAGAAAGCTCAAATAAACCCATGTTATACATGGTGCCTCTGAGATGTCTGCAAAGATAGGACAAACCAAGAAAGAGTAATGAAACATCTGTGGTCTTCTGCAGCAGCAGGCTTTTGGGGTTAAGTGAACCTCATAATTGAAACCCTCAGTGCATGGTGTTGATGGTTCACTTCCAAGGTCTGCCTGCTTTCTGTGCAGATACTACCCTCATAACCCTGATAACACAACAAGCTTTGCTCTCTTATCCTTTTTGCAGGTGGGAGATTTTTCTTTAAACCGTGGGAAAGTTCAGTTTAGCACATCAAGGACCTGATCAAAGTCAAATGAAAACAGGGGGACTCTTTCTGTTGACCTCAAGGTGCTTAAAGGAAGTGCGGGCTCTAGCACTCAGCCTTTAAAATGTCTAAGATGGATATATTGCATCTGTAACCACTCAGTAGTGGACTCTGCTAATGAACTGGCCTGTGTTAGAGGACGGTCATTAGGTGGGAAAACAGTAATGGAATACTAAATTTAGTTTCTTTACACAGGTCTTGATTTTTCACTCAGTTTTTCAAACCATTCAGCACACAAGTGTGTGTACTGTGTCCCTTAACATCCTTATAGATAAGCTCAGGAGATGTGGCATACATGGCTGGGCTGAGAAGTGGATTGAAAACTAGCTCTGCAGCAGAGTTCAGAGGGTTGTCATCAGTGGCACAGAGTCAAGTTGGAGGCCTTTAGCAAGTCATGTTCCCTAGGGATCAGTTCTGGGTCCAGTTTTGTTCAATATCTTTATCAATGACCTGGATGAGGGCATTGAGTGTACCCTCAGCCCATCAGGCTGTGCTGCCATCCAGTGAGAGCTGGGCAGGCTGAGAGCTGGGTGAAGGCAAACCTTATGAGGTTCAGTAAGGACAAGTGCAGGGTTCTGCATCTGAGGAGGAATAACAACAGTCACCAGCACAGGCTGGGGCTGTCCTGATGGAAAGCAGCTCTGTGAAGAAGGACCTTGGAGTGCTGGTGGTCTGCAATGTGCCCTTGTGGCCAAGAAAGCCAATGGCATCCTGGGGAGCACCAGGAAAAGTGTGTCCAGCAGGTCTAGAGAGGTTCTTTCCCCCGCCTCTACTCTGCCCTGGGGAGACCACACCTGGAATACTGTGTCAAATTTTGGGGTTCCCAGTTCAAAACAGATGGAGAGAGTCCATCAGAAAGCCACAAGGATGACTGGGGGACTTCAGTATCTCCCTACGAAGAGAGACTGAGAGCCTTGGGGCTGTTTAGTCTGGAGAAGAGAAGACTGAGAGATCTGATGAATGTGTACAAATATCTGAGGGGTGGGTGTCAGGTGGATGGGGCCAATCTCTTTTCAGTGGTCAGCAGAAATAAGCCAAGGAGCAATGGATACGAACTGAAACATAGAAGGTTTGACCTTAACATGAGGAGAAACTTCTCTATAGTGAGGGTGACAGAGCAGTGGAACAGGCACTGCCCAGTGTCGTCGTGGAGTCTCCTTCTCTGGAGACTTTCAAAACCTGCCTGGATGCATTCCTGTGTGAACTACCCTAGGGGATCCTGCCTTGGCAGGGAGGCTGGATCTCTGGAGGTCCCTTCCAACCTCTAAGGTTCTGTGATTCTGTGATGTATTGATGTACATATATCCATGTATACATATGCAGATACATATAATGCTGTGCATCTATACACACAGATGCCTCCACTGTTCAGCTTGTAGATTTAGTTATAGGGAAAAGCATGTCTGGATAATACTTAGGGAAGACAATAGATCTGAGCACAGTGCCTTCCAGTTACTCTTTAACTTAACAGTCTCCCTTAGCTTGCAGTGATATTTCATTCAGCAGTTGGCTGAAAGAAAAGATAAGTGACTCTCAGGTTGAAGAGCCATTGAGAAATTTCTTCTTAACCATTTTCCACTGGATAACTGAGGAGATACCCAAAAGCAAATGGCAGTCTTTCTTTTACTGCAGGAAACTAATGCAGGGGTCTAAACCCACTTAAGATAAAGACAGAATATTGATTTGCCATGATGCATAATCCCCCAAAAAAAGTTATCGTGATCCTATCTACAAGACAAAAGAGTATTGTGGTGGGTTAGGAACTTTCTTCCCCCCTCACCAATTGAGATTTGTCAGACCATCTCAGATGGCTTGGAAGTAAGCTAAAGCTGTATTTACAGCCAAGCTAAATTTACAAGCATGTATACACAATATATTTACAGTTATATATGATTTAGAAATGATACAGAAATTCAATCTTCCTCAGCACAAAGAAAGACTAGAAGGGACCAACACCTCCCTCTCTCTGCCCAGATAGAAAACAACCAGCAAAGCTCACATCTTACCTCAGCTGTCAAGGTTAGTGTGGGGGAGATTAGAGAGACAGACGAACAGATCCAGTGCCCAAGAGCCAAGTAGAAGGAACTGTTTATACACTGGCTTTTTATACCAGTTGACAAATCAATGAAGGATACAGACTTTATAGTTTGTTTTTTTTTACAACCAATGTCCTGCTCATTCAGATTCTGTACCAGTTTCTCTTATTACAATATTCCAATAAGCCTTAAACCATCCTTGATCTGTGCAGACAGCTTCACTGCGGGGGCAGCTCCCAGCTCTGTGCATGTGCCAAGGAACTCACAATTTCCCACCGTGGGCAGTCCTCCACAGCTGCTGTAGCACTCACTTTCCAGGAACACCTCCCCACAAGCCCCAGTTAAGCACTTGATTACCACCACCCAGAGATGATGTAGCAAGATACAGAGATAGAAAGAGGCATTCTCGCTCGGGTAGGTAGCCAGGACTTTCCCTATGCACTCAGCAGAGAGGGAGAGGAGTTTCTGCAGAGGGCAGACTGGAGGTAGACACATTAGGCTGCTTCACTGAATCATACTCTGGATGGAATTTCTCTGTCTCTCAGTCACTGTATTTACTGAACCTAAGGGGACCCACCTCTGGGAGTAGTTGTTGCTTTGCAGAAGTATTGCAAGCAGATGAGTCCTCTGCACTCCTCAATCCCTCCAAGACAGTCACACTTGCTAAATCTTCTGAGTAAGGAATTTCCCACCTGGTGCCCATTTCACTCAGCTATCTTCTCTCTCGTTTTGAATTTTCTGCATTTACCAGAGTGCCCACAGCTGTAGCTGAGCTGCTGTTGAATATCTTTGCCTGTATGCAAGGGTTTGGGAGGTGAGTAAGCAGGGGTGGGTGTTTGCAGTGGTTTGATGAGGTGCACCCTGACAGAGCCACGGCAGAGGGCAAATGACTGAGAATGAAAGTGGTGGGATGGGGCGTGAAGGGTGATTGATAGTGGTTGCTTAGTGGTCTGAAAAGAGGTGAGTGAAAGTACTCAGGGAGGGCGGAGGAAGACTGGGAAGCAGGACTGACCATGAGAAAGACACCACTACATTACCTGTGCAATTTTAAAAGACTTGATGTCATTAAAAATCACTCATGTACTTCACTCTTAAAATACGCAATGTAGGGATGCATAATTAAGGAGGGGAGGAAATGAAAGGGATTCCGGGAAGGCTGAAAACTGAAAGTAAACTCAGGAGTCCTCTAGGGAGAGTAGAGAAGAAGCAAAGACCAATACAGCCTTGCAGACTGTATCTGTGTTGTCTTCTGCAGTGCCATCATGTGCAGGGAGACAGTCTGAAGCTACTAAGGGGGGGTTCTCACAGAATCTCAGAATGTCAAGGGCTGGAAGGGACTTTGAAAGGTCATCCAGTCCAAACCCCCTGCCAGAGCAATATCACCTATACCAGATCACACAGGAACACGTGCAGGCAGGCTTCATTGCCCTCCTTTGCACTTGCTCCATCACCTCCACATCCCTCTTGTATTGAAGTGCCCAAAACTGGACACAATACTCTAGATGTGGCTTCACCGGAGCCAAGTACAAGGGGACAATCACCTCCCTACTCCTGCTGGATAAAGATAAGCTTTAGGTTAAGCTTTTTTCTCCAATCCTTCCTCTTGTTCTGCATAGTCCCCTTGAAGACTTCACACTAATCCCAAGAATTCAAAGATTGATTTAACACTTAAAGTATAATCTAGTAGTAGTAGCAGCAGCAGTATTTTTATTATATTTTATTATTGTTATTACCACCATTATTGTTATAATTACTATTGCTACTACTACTATTGCTATTATTTTTGAAAACAGCTTTTCTTCACTACAGAAATATGCAACTATTCTTTGAAGCTTGCTCAATTCACTTCTCAACATCCTGTAGCAATCACCTAACCTAAATACCTGATACAAAGTAAAGCATTTGACACCGTCTCCCATAGCATCCTCATAGCTAGACTGAGGAGGTGTGGTCTGGGTGATGGAGTAGTGAGGTGGACTGGGAACTGGTTTAAGGAAAGAAGTCAGAGAGTTGTGGTCAATGGGATAGAGTCTAGCTGGAGGCCTGTAACTAGTGGAGTTCCTCAAGGGTCAGTACTGGGACCAGCATTATTCAGTGTATTCATTAATGACCTGGAGGAGGGCATGGAGTGCACTGTCAGCAAGTTTGCTGATGACACCAAAGACTGAGACAGGCTGGAGAGTTGGGCAGGAAGAAATGGAATGAAATTCAACAAGGGCAAGTGTAGAGTTGTGCACCTGGGAAAGAACAATCCCAGGTATCAGTATAAGCTGGGGACGGACCTGCTGGAGACCAGTGAAGGGGAGAAGGACTTGGGAGTCCTGGTGGATGGAAGAATGACCATGAGCCAACAGTGTGCTTTTGTGGCAAGGGAGGCCAATGCCATTCTGGGGTGTATTAGAAGGGCTATGGTTAGTAGGTCAAGGGAGGTTCTCCTTCCTCTCTACCCTGGTGAGGCTTCATCAGGAGTACTGTGTCCAGTTCTGGGCCCCCAGCTCAAGAAGGACAGGGAGCTGCTTGAGAGAGTCCAGCGCAGAGCCATGCAAATGATTAAGCAAGTTGAACGTTTTCCTTATGAGGGAGCTGGGGCTCTGCTGCTTGGAGAGCAGATGACTAAGTGGTGACCTCATTCATGTTTATAAATATGTAAGGGGTGAGTGCCGGGAGGATGGAGCCAGGCTCTTCTCGGTGATGCCCAGTGACAGGACAAGGGGCAGTGGGTGGAAGCTGAGGCATAGGAGGTTCCATGTGAACCTGAGGAAGAATTTTTTCACTGTGAGAGTGAGAGAGCACTGGAACAGGCTGCTCAAGGAGGTTGTGGAGTCTCCCTCTCTGGAGATATTCAAGAACTGTCTGGATGCCTTCCAGTGTGATCTGCTCTAGATGATCCTCCTCTGGCAGGGGGCTGGACCAGCAGGGGGCCCTTTCAGCCCCTGACATTCTATGATTCTATGATAATAAAATGGTGCTGCCTCTTACCAGCCTTGGATTTCCTACCTTTAATTACACCACTGAAATGTTTCTGTCTTGTAAGATGAGGACTGTGGGGGCTGAATCTCCATCCCTGCATTTTTCCCTGTCACTTACTCCTTTTCCAGTGAGCTGGTTACTTATTAATGTGCTTAGTTCCTCTGCCCTCCCTATTGAAATTTTTTTTCTACTCATTATAGTTTCATTGCTCCACTTTGATCCTTGTCAAATAAATAGTGCAGAAAATCCAAACACTTCTCAGAAAGTATTCAATCCCCACAATTGAAATTAAATTACTATCAATGCATAATACTAGAATTCAGGAATTCATCTTCTTTTGGCCCTGCTCAAACTGTAGCTTTGTAATGTATTAGTTGGCCCAAGATTTTTGAACCTTGGCACCTGCCTACCTTCAGACAACCAAGGCAGGAGGTTGCCCATATGAAACGCAGTTTATTCACTTAGATGTCTACCTGTGTGTTTAGGACTCTAACCAGAAAGCATATATTTGAAGACTTAGGGAAATGGGATACATTACAGTAAGAATGAGAAAGAAGTCTCTTAGGCAACAGAGTTCGACAGTTACTTGTCCAACCAAAAGCCCACCACTTTATTGAAACTTAAGCCAATAGATTAAAAGACAGTGACTCTTATTTTGACTAGGGAACTGGATAAAACATCTCTTACCTTCTCTTAAGGACCCTTGATCTTACAAAGCTTCTGCTTCTTTACTTTCAAATGTTCTGAAATCCCACAAATATCTCTGAGAAATTGAGGAAGCTCAGAAGCTAGAATGTCTCTTTCCCTGGAGACTTTCAAGACCTGTCTGGATGTGTTCCTGTGTGACCTGAGCGAGATTCTGTGGTCCTGCTCTGGCAGGGGGTTTGGACTCAATGATCTCTGGTCTCTTCCAGCCTCTAACATTCTGTGATCCTGTGGCCATCTATGAGGGGGAAAGCAGCACCTAGGTGTAAACTGATCTATGCTTTGTTTGAAGATGAGTTTCTGGAAGAGAAGCTCAGCTGCAGAGCAGAGGGTCAGATCACACTTCTCAGAAAGAGCAGGTGAGGGACTTTTTAGGCTTTCAGGTCATGATAAGCCTAAGGGTAATAGAACAAAACCAGAAGTGGGTAGATTCCGATTGGATGTTAGGAAGAAGCTCTTTGCCATGAGGGTGGTGAGACACTGAAACAGGTTGCTCAGGGAGGTGGTGGAAGCCCCATCGCTGGAGGTCTTTAAGGCCAGGCTGCATGGGGCTCTGAGCAACCTGATCTAGTATGAGATGTCCCTGCCCATGGCATGGGGGTTGGAACTAGATGATCCTTGAGGTCCCTTTCAGCCCTGACAATTCTATGATTCTAAAATGTGATTCTTTGGCTTTTGCCACCAGTCAGATAAAAACCAGTGGGATAAATGCCCCCTGTTGTCCCAAGGAGCATAGTTATGAAGAATATTAATTCAGCAAGCTTCCTGATTCCAGCCAAAACAATGGGTCTCCTGAGACAC
This sequence comes from Pogoniulus pusillus, assembly GCF_015220805.1. NCBI lineage: Eukaryota > Metazoa > Chordata > Aves > Piciformes > Lybiidae > Pogoniulus > Pogoniulus pusillus. Next base: position 9,148,448 of record NC_087284.1, on the reverse strand, counting down.
TGGATGAGCTTTTCTTACCGTTAAGTAAGAGAAACTGTCTGGAAACTAACATCATTTGGCTAGATAAAAGATGCTGGGCCTGAGACAAGGCTAATGGCTTTGGCTCAGTTGTTCTGGGTTTCATATGCAGTGAGAGATCTATGCCAGTTCTTGAGTGTGGCCAGAAAAGACTGCGCAAGAAAGTGTTTTAATTTGTTAGATGGAGTGAGGAAACCTTTGGGGGCGGGAGGGCAAAGAGCCTTAGAAAATGGAGAGAACCAGAACAGAAGTAGATTCTGCAAATAAGCCAGAGGTTATGAGGACCTAGGGAACATATTAGTCAGATATGGCTATTAAAGACATCTGTATGTATGGTAGCATCTTGTGAATTCAGAGAAGATGATGCCAATTGTGACCATTGGAGAGTCATAATTTTGGTAAATGCATGAAGGGGAATTCACTAATACTGGGAAGGTACCAGAAAAAGGAGTTAAGTCTTAAGTGTTTAGACATCTGTAACAAGCTTAACAGCAAAAAAACTGTCAGTCTTTTGCTGTAGAGAATGCTTTCAGTAATAATAGGTGGTAGGGAAATGCAGTGCAGCAGCATCATTTGCCTACAAACTCTTCAGGAAAGAAAAAACAGAGGCAGAGCTATGTGGAAGGGTAGCATGAACACTTTTGAGCTGAAGTTTAAATGGGAAGGACTAGGCAACTGTATCTCTGAATAGCAATAAATAAATGCTAAAATAGAAATCTCAAAGCATTTTAACAACTTTTGGAAAGTGAAGACATTAGTAGATCCTTGTTGCTAATATCTGGCTTAGGAAAAGGAAATGGAGTGAGCACTATTGAAGGCAAAAGAGCTGTTAACAAAATTGTGTTAATAGAGACTTCTTTGGCTATTTCCCTATGCTTGGCCAAATAGCTCGAGGCACGCAGATTAGGAGAGAGATTTCTTGACACTTGGCATGACAGCATCTTGGAAAAGTGACATATGAAAGGAAGAAAGAAGTCACTCTGGGTGTTAATCACAAACTCATTGTGGCCAGCTTGCTAGCTTCTGGGTGGACCAGAAGGTTAATTCAGTATTGCAGCTCCTCTGTTCATGGATCATCTCTTTTATGTCTGTGAGGCAGTGCTGTTTTGTTTTCCTTACAAACATATTTTAGCATTAGACATAAATACATATTTCAATATCTAAGAAATTTAACAAAGAGCAGCTTCATCTTTCTCCTTCTACATCTACCCTTAAAAATAGGCCAGAAGTGAAGTACCAAGCAGCTTTATGAGCTTCTCCTCCTCCTGGGAGTGTGAAGGTCTTCAGAGAGCTTCTTGTATGGCTCAGCAGCTGCCAGCTTCTTGGTAAAGCACATAGATGTGCTGCACCTTTCATGGACTGGGATTCACTGTGCAGCACTGAACTACAGCTGTGCAGTGCCCAAATCAGACACAACTCCTATTTATACTGAGCCATGTTTCAAACACTCCTACCTGACCCTGCTTGCTTTTAGAGGAACATCACCTTAACTTAGGTTCAACACACAAATTGGGTATTGGAGGTCCTACCGAGTAACAGGCAGGGGTAGTCTTCACAGCAAGCTGTAACAACCTTGAAGAGGAACAAATTCTTTGCTATGAGGGCAGTGGAACACTGGAACAGGTTGCTCAGGGAGGCAGTTGAGGTCCCTTCCCTGGAGACATTCAAGGTGAGGCTTGATGGGGCCCTGTGTGACCTGGTCTAGGGGGATGTCCCTGCTGACTGCAGAGGTGCTGGACTAGATGACCTTTAGAGGTCTTTTCTGGCCCAGCCCATTCCATGATTCTATGATTCTAAAAGTCCCTTTGGCACTATGCCCACGGTGACTTGGCAATTACACTGACCTGGGCTGCACTTAGCGTTGTGGCAGCCAGCTGCAGTTAAAACCTGACGGGACCCCAGCTCAAGCACAAATACATTACTGTACTGTTGTCTGCTAACTTCGTCTCTGCAGACAGGAACAAGCAATATATTGTCAAGGAAAGGCATTACCTATGTACTCACAAATGCTTTGTGGAAACCCTGGCAAGGTAGGATGCTTGAGAGTGAAGAATGAAAACAGGTAATGAAGGAAGGAAGGTTGCACAGGCATAGAAAGAAGGAATCACATATGAATAGCTGAAGAAACAAACACACAGGAGAAGGAAAGCGAGTACGTGAACAAAGCATGCCAAAAATCCAATTCATTCAAAGGGCACAATTAGAGCGTGGACAAAGATGGCAAAATTAGACTAAAAATCAATGTTCAGGGCTAGGCAGGCATGAGAAGAGAGTCACTAACCCTCTCATGATTGTTGCATACACAGGAAGGCCATTGGGATGGGACAGAAAACATTAGGCAAAAAGGATGCAAAGGAGCAGAGTGTTTTATCCAATCAACAGCCCTGCCTGTGCTGAAACTGTCTTTTTCCTTCACTTCAGGCATATTAACAGTTTAATATGCTTATTATATGATAGTACCACTGGTGGCACTGAGAACACTGAGCTTTAATGAATCAATAGATTAATTTCATGTTTAACTATTTTGAACCTTTAATCCTCTTGCTTTATGCAAAATCTTCTTTTTTTAGGTCAAAGTATTAAATAGGCTCAAGAAGTAAATAAGGAAACAAATGCCAGAAACCCCATGAGAACCTTTTCAATTAAAGTTTTCTAATAGTCAAATCAACTTAATGCTGTGATCACCAGCTCAGTTCAGCTTCTTCCCCACCCCTACCTCTATGGCTGTGGGAATAAGTAGCCAAAAAACAACAAAAAAAGGAAGGGGCTTTGGTTTTCTTTCAGTTTCTTGATGCTTGTGTTACTCTAGATTGTTTGGGTTTTTTCTTTCTTTTAATGTTAACTGCTCTCGTTACAGACATCCAGGAACCTTTAAACCACACATTTGTAAAAGTCAAACACATAGCCCAAAACATCAGCCTGCAAGTTTTGCCTCCCTGTTTCAGGCCCGGTTTGCTGTGCCCGTGTTGGTGGTTATGCATCTGACTTTTTTTGACGGATCTAAATTACACTGGTGCAAGCCCTTATGTAGACAAAAATCTTGCTGATAGTTAACTGTCTTCCACCAGCACAACATATTTCAGTTAATGAGTCAGAACACACTTTGATATCTGGATGAATGCTTCCCCTTGAGGGAGGATTGCTTCCTTACTGTTAAAGTGTAGATAACTTCTGAAATTTTCCTCTTGCCTTAACTTGGGCTTAAATCAATCAAACTCATGTCTACTGTTTCTCATCCAGAATAATAGAGGTTCTTTTCATTACCTTTTTTGACTGCTGGCCCCTGTCTGTGCTCTTGCTTTGACTGTGCAGTCCTCAGAAAAGGGCATATCTAAAATCCTCTGAAAGCAGAAGTTCTGTTTCAAGTGACAGCAACCGCAGGATCAAATGGCTCCAATCTTAAAAGAAAGAAAACTGACTCAAAATTTTGAGGCTAACAAATGGTTTATAATTAATATGGAGAAAGCAATAACTTGCGGGCCTTCTGTGGAGTGTCTCCTAAGCAGATGTACAGTCACACAAGGAAATGAAGGCTTAATGCTGTGAGTTTCTTGAGAATGCTGCAGTAAGATCCTGGCAGACTGGGCTCTCTGGGTTCCTGTGCTTACTGCAATGTGAACATCTCTTTTGGTTTGGCATCATGCTTGGCACATTTCCCAATCCTACATTATGGGGGGAAGGCAGGCAAGAGAAACTGGTATATTCAAGGAGCTTTTGGAGAAGGTTCCTCACAGTTTGCTCACAGCAAACCAGTTGGCTGTGCATAGAGGTGTCAGGAGTGCAGCTTAGATTGCCAGCTTAAAAAGAGTGCAAGTGAGTTGCATCCAGCATTGAGATGCTCAGATACCATAGCAATGTGTGTGGTATAAGAACCTAGATAGAGGAAGATTAGATAGCAAATCAGACAGAATTTTGCATGTGATTTCCTGGGTTTGCCTAAACTTATAGTAGCAACAGTTAATTAGAGGAGTTTTTGAAGGCAGCTCCTGGCTGAGTTTTGTGACTTATGCAGTAGATTCCACCCATAAATTGCCAGCTGAGTGTTACTCCTGTAGCAGGAATTCCCTATCGATAGCAAATCTATCCTTGTGCCTTCCCATTCAGGGGTAGAAGCAGGTGATGGAAGTTCAGGGGGAGAAGCTGTGTATTGACAGCAATGGCAGGACTCAAATGAAAAGAGCATCAAGATGGGCACAGGTCATCACCTGAAGAGAGACAGGCACAGGAAGTGGTGCCACACAGGCATTATTGTGGTACTTCTCTAGATGATTGTTGCACCTACTTCCAGATCTAGTCCCTCTCCTTTTACCACACATGAATCTCTCAACTCTTGTAATCACTTCCTTCTACTCTTATGCAAGGGTAGCTCTTTAATTGCAGATTAATGCTTTAATGAAATGCTTGAGGCTACTTTGAAGTGACTGGGCAGGAGAGATTTGCCTTCCAAGAGAAGCTGCTGGGATAGAGTCAGAATGCACATCGTTGTACAGGGAGGGTGGTGCTGTAAGATCCATCAGTTTTTCTCTGGTAGTGCCTCAGGGCACATCTACACAGCACAGTGCAGCTCTGCACAGGGATACTTCAGCAGCCTCTGAACAGTGGTGGCACTGATTTCACAGCAGGAACCTGCAGCCCACCTGCAGGACATTTCCAGTATACCTATAGCATTCACACCCCTGTACCTGCCCCTGTTTGTGCAAGGTCAGCTTCACCTTCCTCTCCACAGAAGTGCCCTCTGCACTGAGACCCGTCTGCACTTAGAGGTGTTTTAAAAAGGACATTCTAAAGCTTAGGACCTGATAGAAAATTTGATCTGCAGTCTGTGGGGTCTTATTTTAGAAAGTGGGCAAGCTTTCAAGACTGATTTCATAGGTAATGCCTTTTTTCCCCCCTCCTTGGCTCATATTCCAGATTCTGTCTTTTTATTCTTTCTTTTGAGTATCTAAACTTTTGCATGAAACTTCTGTAAACTTGGAAGCACCAAAATATGAAGCAATTACCAGTCTTTCCTGCCTAAGTTAACAGCCTTCTCCTTCCTCATGCTGTTAGTTCAAGGTCACAGTGGTAAACTGAAATCCTTCATGAATTTTCATCTGACGGGCTGTCCAGAGAAATTGTTCATTAAAAGATCCAATTTCCATTGGCATCTCCCTTTCAAAGGATGTCAACAGGAAACACAAACACTCAGCCCTTTGTGAATGATCTGCAAGGACATGTAGGCTTATGAAAAAACAAACAGCAGTTAACCAAATCCCTGAGTTTCTGTTTTGAATGACTGGCCATAGGAATGCACACTGAGCTGTAGTTCAGATGTTCCCAAGGATGCCTACGTGTAACTTGTTGATAGTGGTACGTACTTCAGGCTCCAGTGACAGCTATGTAACCACTCCAATGATCATTGTTCTGTGGCAGAACCAGCCCCTGATTCCTATCAAGAACACCAAGCATGCAGGAAAACAAACTGGGATTTGTTGTTTCAATGGACTGGCACCCCTACCTTCATGCTTTTTACTGAAAGAGCGATCCTAGGCCACCTCAGCTCTCACTCTATGCTCCCCACAACTGCCAGGTGGTAAGGAACTGCACAATTTGCTCCAGCAATTGCCATGAATGTCTGATACCTGGGAGAGCAGAGACTTCTGCCCTTACAAGACCTGTAGGGGATCTGACTGATGGGAGCAAAACTCAATACCCAGAACACCAGCCTACTACTCGTCACCACCAAAAAGGAGAGAAGGCTCACCACAGCTTTAGAGGTTCAGCATTATGTGTGAAAAATATTACTGCTATCCAAGGTATATGTTTTTCACAGTAAGAATTACTTGCAGTCCACTGTGAATGCACAGACAGATCAGGGCTGAACATCTGGTTAAAATAAATTACAGTCTTCTTTTGCAAATAAAAGTTCCTGGGGTCTACATGACAAAGTCTGGCCAGCATAACTATCTCATGGGGAAAAAATCACATCCCAAACCTACAAAGATAACTATTTTGGCGTGATTCCCTTCCCCACTATGTAGCCTTAACGTTAGACCAAATAGGGGAGTCCTTTTGCCAGTATAACTCACATTGCTTGGGAGGTACTGCAACCATGCTGGCAGACTCCTGCAGCTCATATAAGACATGACTCCATCAAGGGATTTGGCCAGAATAGTGACACCAGCCAATTCCCTCAAGTACAGAATAACTTCTCTCTACATAATAACTTCTCTCCTGCTAATAGTCTGCAACATCTTTCAGTTTTAAAGTTCCCTATTAAAAGAAAATGCAGAGAATTTGTGCCCTTTCTTGTATAGCAAGATGTTTCTTTTTGCAGAGGAATTAAAGTATGCATATGGGTAGGAGGTGGTTGCTTTTCAGGCATCCCAGTGGTACTTACTTTTGGATAGGAGAAGCTTCCACTTCTGCAGGACACCTGTTGCTTGTTTTGATGTTGGTTTTGGAGGTAGAGAGGCAGAGGTGGTTCACATTTGTTTAAGTAAGTCTTTGTATTTTGGTTTTACTTGGTGACATTTGAATAAATCTAATGGTCATAGTTAATAGATTACAACTGTGTATGCAAATGAAGTGGAGCTGTTTGAAAGAACAAACCAAAATCTTTCAACCTTGTTCATGAGTTGTATTCTTACATTCCGACTTGTCCTTGTTTTTTCATATGGTCCCTATTAGCTCATACCTGATAACATTTGTCAAAGACTTTCTGGCTGAACCCCAAAATTCAAGATTTACCAGCCACTTAACCTATGAGCTCACCATCAGGCAAGGCAACTCATAAAGCTATCTTGGCTTAAAAGCAGGATTCAGCTCATAGTGGCAAGAGGAGGTTTTCACCTGCCCTATTTAGACAGTTGATTTCATCTGAATTCTCACTTGCCTCAGACTCTCCTCATTCCTTTCCCTGGTCCTTCCCTCTCCATTTGCATCCCAAGTCCTGTATTTTTGCGCAAGTGGTGAGCAGAACAGAAAGGACAAGAAGAGAGAGAGAGAGGTGGGAAGGCACCAAAACCAATCTCTTCTGAGCAGATGCAGGCCAGGTACTTCCCCTTATTTTAATTTCTCATTATCACTTAGCATTGAGATGATGAAAACATGGAACAAGCCGCTGAGAGGCTTGCATGCACCAGATAGGAAGGGGGACATTTGCAGCTCACTCCATTAGGCTGCCTAACTGCCAGGACATGTCTGCCTCCCCTACAGCTAACGCTGACACACAGCACCTGGTGGAGCGCAGTGCTCAAGGGCTGACTTAGGAAATGGCAAGAGAAAGCAATAACCAAAACCTGCTGCCTCTTCTCTGCCTCCAATAATGCTTTTACAGGTGAGCATAAATGGTTTGAGCTGCTAATGAGGCTGCTAATGAGGCTGCCAAAGAAAACACCTGCAAATTCATGTTTTCCAGGTGGCTGCTTGTGGAAGCGTAACTGTCCACTGAAGTCTACAGCATGGGCTTCCTTTTGCACTTACTGTTTACACTGCAGGTTTACGGTGAGGTTACTTTATCATGCTAGCTGTGTTGTCTCTTTGCTGCTGTAAAGCAGCTGAATGTCACGAGATTTAGGGGAAGAAAAAAGAGTCTGCTTCAAGCCACGTGAGGAACAGGTGGCACTTCTGCCCAAGGTGCTGGGAGCTGTGCCTGACCTGTCACCGCCGAAACGCCAAGGAGCACCCAGGCTGTCGCTCGAGCAAAACATCACTCTTGCTCAATGCCAAGCCTGAGTTAGTCAAGCCAAAGGGATTTGGATCAGAACTGAGTGTTGAGACAACAAATATGGGACGGAGTGTTTCCCTTAGGGATCTTAAAACAAGCAGAAAAATGCATGACTGGTCCCTTGTGGTTCAGTCAGTGGGACAACCTGCTTAGACTGGTTTGATTCCGCCCTTCTCGCTCACACACACACTCTGCTTTTCTGGCTGCGGCTGCCCTGAGCCAGGCCCTCCTCACCAGGCTGACAGCCTCTGTCTGGCTTTCGCCTCTCTGCCTCCACTTGTACCCGCTCCTTGCGCCTGGCACAGCTGGGCGCACTTGCTGAATAAAACCCTCCCTGGCCTTGACGACAGGCGCTGCGCTACAGCACTTCCAGCCTTGCTACAAGCAGCTACTTTCGGTTCCCATTTCTCAGGCGGTTTGTGTGACTTAACTCCTTCATGGCAGCCTGAGAGCTGACGCGGCTGCTGGAGCAGGCAGGGAACATAAGGGCGCATGTGTTCACGCTTCCTTCTGCTGCCAGCCCACTGCTGCAGCCAGGGCTCTGGGGGCCTTTAAATCAGTAGGCTATTTCCAGTAAGGGCACTCATATAGAAAGTAAATTACGAGCAAGACAGAGACTTTAGACAAGATTTTGAGAGAAACAAGCCTGCATTGTCATTCAGACCACTTTTGTTATTACTGGCAAAGAAAGCCAATAGCATCCTGGCTTGGATTAGAAATGCTGGGTCTAGCAGGAGTAGGGAGGTGATTGTCCCCTTGTACTTGGTTCTGGTGAGGCCACCACTCAGGTGTTGTGTTGAGCTTATTACAGGAGGGATGTTGAGGTGCTGGAGTGAGTGCAGAGGAGGGCAACAAAGCTGGGGAAGGGCCTGGAAAACAAATCTTATGAGGAGCAACTGAAGGAGCTGAGGCTGGTTAGTTTGAAAAAGAGGAGGCTGGGGGGAGGCCTCATTGCTGTCTACAGCTACCTGAAAGGACATTGTAGAGAGACTGTTGCTGGTCTCTTCTCACAGGTAATTAGTGATAGAACAAGAAGGAATGGCCTCAAGATGCCACTGGTAGGTTTAGACTAGATTTTAGGAAACATTTTTTTCCCAGCAAGAGTGGTCAGGCATTGGAATGTGCTGCTCTGGGAGGTCCCCAACCCTGGATGTGTTTAAAAGTCATTTGGATGTGGTGCTTAGGGACATGGTTTAGGCTGCACCTTGTAGAGAAGGGTTATCAGTTGGCCCTGGTGATCCTGAAGGTCTTTTCCAACCTGAATGTTTCTATGACTCTGTGATGCTTTCATTTTAAAGTCATCCTAAATATTTGATAGGGATCTTAATGCATTCTAGGCTCTTTCCAGAAGATGCATGTGTAAGAGTGAAGTTACAGGACGAGGTATATCCCCCTAGCAACTCTGTGACACCTTTTCTCTCCTCCAAAGTCATCCAAAAATCCACATATGGGTGTTTGCCAAATATACTGTTGTATGTGAATGCAAACTCTCTAGAACAAGTTTGATAAATCTGAGTAGATGGAAAAGGAGGTGACCTAAGACCGAGTGCAACTGAGATCTGTGGAAGATGTGTGCAGGGCCACGTTAGTTTTCTAGGTACAAGTTAATACAAGTACCATTTGTAGCACTTAACCTAAGACAAGAACCCTCAGAAAACTAAGAATGCTCAGTATTTGTAGTACTTTAAGGCGTACTGGAATGTTCTAGTATGAGAAATTGGTACTTTCCTGAAAGTTCAGTGCAGAATCTAAGTAAATTGGATCATTGGTTGTGAAAGAATAACAATGATAAGAGTCTATGTCAGTAATTGGTTTGTAAGAGGGATAAAAAGCCAACGTATAAACAATTCATAGAATCTTGGAGTCAGCTAGGTTGGAAGAGACCTCCAAGATCATCCAGTCCAACCTAGCACCCAGCCCTGCCCAATCAGCTACACCATGGCATTAAGTGCCTCATCCAGGCTTTTCTTCAACATCTCCAGGGATGGTGACTCCACCACCTCCCTGGGCATCCCATTCCAATGGCAAATCACTCTCTCTGTCAAGAACTTCCTCCTGATATCCAGCCTATACCTCCCCTGGCACAACTTGAGACTGTGTCCCTTCATTCTGTTGCTGGTTGCCTGGGAGAAGAGACCAACCCCCACCTGGCTACAGCCTCCCTTCAGGTAGTTGTAGACAGCAATTCATTCCTCTTAGCAAACCAATGACTGGTAGACACTCTGACATTGTTATTCTTCTACATCCAGTGATCTAATTTAGTTAGATTCTGCACTGAACTTTCAAGGAAGTACCAATTTTCCCTTGTATTCCAGTAAGCCTTAAACTACCACAGTATTGATGCAAAAAACCAGCAAATTAGTTGAATGGATTATCAACCCATGAAGGTTATGGAAATAGAACAGTGGAAGATTCAGCAGAGCAGCTTTGATGATGCGGTTAGAATGTGGAGGATTTTGTATAGGAGCCCTTCTTGCCTTCTTTCTTTCATGAACACTAACATTCGTAGAGGTGTTCAAGAAAAGACTGGATGAGGCACTTAGTGCCATGGTCTAGTTGACTGGATAGGGCTGGGGGATAGGTTGGACTGGATGATCTTGGAGGTCTCTTCCAACCTGGTTGATTCTATGATTCTATGGAACACCAGGTTGGAAGAGACCTCAAGGATCATCTAGTCCAACCTAGACAGTTGGGTAAGAATAGAGTTTAAATGAGATGGCCCAGCACCCTAGTCAAGCTGGGCCTTGAAACTGTCTGATGTAGGGAAAATCCATCACCTCCCCTGGGAGTTTATTCCATCGTCTAATAGTTCAAATATCGCTCCCTCAAAATATTAACAGTTAGCAGCTATAGTGACATTATGGCTGTTCTGCTGATGCCAGAAATACCTCATTTTAGTGTGGGCCTTTCCAGGAATAAGAAAGCCAGGCGGCAGCCTCCACTAGGTCTGGTCTTTTGCATACTGCAGAGCCACATATAACTGAATTAAGTACAGACGCCAAGACCAAATTACTGCAACTTTTCTCGTGCTGACTTGGTTTAACAAGAATGCAGCCTAGACTGAACACGGCATGGGTTTCCATGCAGGCTGAATTGCCAGCACCTTACAAATCCTGTGTTTAGAAAGGTGCCTTGACCATTTCCCAAAGCCAGGGCTTGTCCTTCCTCTCACAGAGGTCCAGAGGAGTTATACTCTGGGAGGATGGACAGAAGGAATAATCATCCTCATCACTAGAACCACCCACATTTATATATTTCTAGGCATATGCATCAGTTTTCATGAACAAACCTAACCACAATGAATTCTTGCTTCTTAGATGTCTCTGCCTGACTGCCATATTTAGTCAGTCTCATACAAATACTATTTCCACTGATTTCTGTTCACATTCACTTCAAGACTAGAATCTGCAAGATAATCCCTTAGAATCACAGGCTTACATTACACAAAGAGATAGCAAAGACAAAGAACAAAGAACTTTGGCAAGACCACTGTGCTAAGAACAAGTTTTCTCCAATCAGAAACCTCAGATATCACTGAAGAAACAAAAGTGTGTACAGCCAGCAATCTACACATCAGATGACAGAATCACAGAACCTTAGAGGTTGGAAGGGGCTTCCAGAGATTATCGAGGCCAACCCCCCTGCCAAGACAGGATCCCCTAGGGTAGGATAGAGTAAAGAGACTCCACAACCTCTTTGGGCAGCCAGTGCCAGTGCTCTGTCACCCTCACTGTAAGGAAGTTTCTCCTCATGTTGAAGAGAAACACTTCTGTGTTCCAGTTTGTAGCTGTTGCTCCTTGTCTTATTGCTGCTGACCACCGAAAAGAGATTGGTCCCATCCACTTGACAGCCACCCCTCAGATATTTGTACTCATGGACAAGATCTCCTCTCAGTCTTCTCCTCTCCAGACTAAACAGCCCCAGATGCAGACCTAAGGATACTGCAGAAACAAAGAATTCAAAATAGATCCATTTCTACTACAGGGAAAAGTGAGGAGAGAAAAGAAAAATCTGGATGGAGCTTTGAAGTGACTGCCTGGGCAAGTCCTGCGCCCGTGGTCCGCACTGACACTTTCCTTTCCTTCCCATTGTAATTCAATAACGTGCATCTTGCTGGACTGCCAGCACCCTGGCACCCCCAGACATGAAAGATGCCAGTCACTTTAAAGATACTGCCCTCACAAAATGGCATCCCTTGGCACAGTGCAGTTGGGATCTGAGCTGTCCCTATTTGCATGTGTTCACAACTCAGCCCCACGTAAAAACCCCATAAACTCTCTGGGAAAACAACAACTGCAGATTTGTCTAATTTTTGTGTTCCAAGAACTTTTCTTGTTAGCTTCAAGATGACATTTTAATGAGGTTTCACTGCATAGAAGGCATGGGACAGTTTAATCAGCTCTGTCTGTTCTCTCCCTCCCCAAAGTCTTTCTGAAATAAGTTACCATTTGAGAACAAATTATTTACATGTTTACATTGTTGGAGTCCTGATGGACAGCAAGTTCTGCGTGGGCCAGCAATGTGCCCTTGTACCCCAGAACCAATGGCATCCTGGGGTGCATCAGGAAAAGTGGGTCCAACAGGTCTAGGGAGATTCTTTTCCCCCACTACTCTGCCCTGGGGAGACCACACCTGGAATCCTGTGTCCAGTTTGGGGCTCCCCAAGTCAAGACAGAGAGGAACCTGCTGGAAAGAGTCCATCAGAAAGCCACAAGGTTGAATGGGGGACATGAGCATCTACTCTATGGAGAGAGACTGAGAAACCTGGGGCTGTTTAGTCTGGAGAACACTGAGAGGAGATCTGATCAATGTGTACAAGTATCTGAGGGGTGGGTGTCAATGTGGTGTACAGTAATAAGCGAAGCAGCAATGGCTACAAACTGGAACATAGAAGGTTTCACCTCAACATGAGGAGAAGCTTCTTTACAGTGAGAGTGACAGAGCACTGGAACAGGCTGCCCAGAGAGGTTGTGGAGTCTCCTCTGGAGACTTTCAAAAGCTGCCTGGATGAATTCCTGTGCAAACTACCCTAGGGGACCCTGCCTTGGCAAGGGGGTTGGACTCAATGATCTCTGGAGGTCCCTTCCAACCTCTGAAGTTCTGTAATTCTGTGATTGTTTGTGTGGAGTCAGGGGCGAGGGAAGTCATTCAGCTGCTAAGTACTGGCATCAGAGCTTATGCCATTCCCTCTCATTCCACATTATGTGGAAGTGCTGCCTCATCCAGACCTGTGCAAGCGTCTTCAAAGCTAGCATGTGTGTGCTTGTTTGTTTGTTTGCTTCGCAGTCAGAGGGAGGGCAGCATAAAGTAGCCAGAAGGTAATTCCCGTTCAGTAAAATGGAAGTCTCCCTAGCTCTTCATTCAATGCAGCGTGGCTCAAGAGGATATCCTGCCAATCCAGTGATAACGAGGGAAATAAAGTCACTTCCTCACCAGCTGTTTGATTCAGGTAGAAAAAGGAAGCCTTTACTTCCTCATGTTTGCTCTCCCCACTGCCCTCTCAGTCAGAAATGCCAGGCCCTCCTCCCTCCGTATTTTCAGCAAGGAGCCATCAGATCCATAATGCTTCCCTGTGGGTACTTCTCTGCAGTCAAGGAGCTATGTCTTGCCTCTCAGGAGCGAAGGCTGAGCTGCAAGAGGACTGAGACTAAACAAAGTCAGCTCTGTGTAATTAAAGATGCCGTTTGTTTCTTGGACCAGAGCTGCTGAATTTGGGCCAGTGGAAGATCAGGGCAGGGTGCTCTGGATGCTTTAAGACTGCCCTGGCGTAGTGCACTATTTCACCTCTTAATCCTCTGAAGGTGCCAAACTCATTTTTGCCCTGGGCTTCTTTCAAATTCCAGCCAGGAACTCCAGCCAGTACCACCCTGTGTCCTCCCTGCATTTAGTTTAGCAGGCCAGAGAGGAGCAGGGAGTGCCCTCAGGGCAATCTTCCTGGCCTCTGCCAGTCAAGCCCAAGTAAGTTGAGGCAGGCATCTCCAATGCTTTGGTGCTAGTTGTTAAGGCAGAGCATCTTTCCCTTCTCCACTGCCACCTTTCAAGCTTCACAGAAAGAGTCAACATGAAACTGCATGGGCAATCAGCAGGGAACTGATCTGATTTAATAAAAGCTTCTTAAGAAATTACTTTTTAAAGACCTTACAGAGCTGAAGGAAGAGATCTTTGCCATATGATTTCTAACTATCCTAGTGTAATTTCACATCCAAGATTCAACTTCCCATCCAATTTTTCACATCAAGGCCTGCAAACATTTCCTTTCCAATTGGGTAAGGCTTCCAGAAAGGTTGACCAAGAGAGAAATTGGCCCAGGCTGTTTGCCAAGGGGTCCCTTGCTTGCATTTCAAAGAGTGCTTCTCAGAGGACATCAAGTGTTTCAAGCAGTTTTCCTAATCTTATTTTTCCTCCAGACTGTCTTATTTTAAACTGAACCATTTCAACTGAACCAAAAATCTAGTGACAAACACATGGGTTTAGAGAGGGAGACAAACCTTATGAAACAGTTGAGATTCTGTTTCAGGTTCTCTGCTGAAATAGTTTTCAGCAACAGGGCACAGTTCCCTCCCCCCTCCTCCTTGTTTTAGGGCATAAAATGGACGTGTTTATTTAAAACAGGTTTGAAACTTAAACAAATAGTGACAGGCTGTTCAAACAAGCTTCGGAAATAGGCCTAATCAGGATGTTTGAGAAGGGGAGGGGGAACAATCATAAAGAGCTACTTGTAATACATAGTGTGGACACCATTAAGTTGGATTCATGTTATTGTCTTAATATTCTACTGCCTGCTCTGCATTTTTTGGTAGCATTCCTCTTTGGAGCCATAGGTTAAGCTGTGCTTTTGCCTTGTCTCCAGGCTTTACTGTAACTTTTCATTCATCTTCATGCCCAATACCAGAAGCTCTACTGAATTATTAGAAATGTTCTCCCAGACAAAGCTGGGATACTGTGTCTAAGTGGGGACAGAAGTGAGGCAAAAAACACACTGTTTTTTGATGTTCATGCAGTTTTTTGATGTTCATCAGCTGCTGTGAACAGACAGAACTGAGACCTTCCCCATGGAAAGAAACCATGAAAACCTTAATGTTAAAACCTTTTCACATGCCTTGCAGTTTCATGGGTTTGGGGTTTTGTTGTTTGTTTGGTTTTAATTTCCTCTCTTTTCTATCTCTAATAATACTACCAATTGTTGAACTTCACCCTTGTATTTTAAAAAGGCCTGGTCTCCAACTCCCTGTGCAGACAGAGCTCCCGTGGAAGTCACTGAGTCTGCACTGGTGACAACAGGATTTAGCCCAGTTTGTAATATTTTAGGATATTAAGTTACTTCATAGCCTTAAGGAGAAATAAAAGCAGCTTTACAAAGAGCTACACAGCAAACTGACTCTGCTTTTTCATCTCTGCAACAGCACGGCAGAAAATTAAGGCCAGAGTTTGCAAATGTCTATTTCACAAACCAATCAGCTAAGCAAAAGTTGCCAAATCTTTTCCAGAATGAAGAATTTGCACTAAAACTCTACCCCCAAAAGATTAAGCTTGGAAATCCAAGTCTGAAAATGATAGCCTGGAGGAACAAGCACTGAGAAATAGCCGGAGGCACAGATATATTTTCAGGTCAGATCTGCTGGCCAGAGTCTATAGTTATTCTCTTACAGACCCATACCTACTGGCACCCATTCTTACCCACAGTATGCCCCAAGATGATTAACGTGATAGCACATTTTGGAATGAAATCCCTATCATTTATTTCTTTGAACCTCGGCGTCTGGTGAACAGCAGTCCGAATGGCAAAACATTTAAAAACCTCACACGCCCTCCTGTGGTCAACCCACGAATGCTCTTCTGAGGGGAGCTGGAGATGGCTAAGGATGGAAGCTCATTTAACTACGTCTTTCAAAGAAAATTAACCTGCCTGGAAGACTTAGCGTAATAATAGAGACCCTTCTCTCCTTCATTCCTTCTGTAAACCATAACATATGTGCATTTGTAGAAGGAATTGTAGAATCATAGAATCAACCAGGTTGGAAGAGACCTCCAAGATCATCCAGTCCAACCTAGCACCCAGCCCTAGCCAATCAACTAGACCTTGGCACTAAGTGCCTCATCCAGTCTTTGCTTGAACACCTCCAGGGATGGCAACTCCACCACCTCCCTGGGTGCCCATTCCAATGCCAATCACTCTCTCTGTGAGAACTTCCTCCTAACATCCAGCCTGGACCTCCCCCAGCACAACTTGAGACTGTGTCCCCTTGTTCTGTTGTTGGGTGCCTGGGAGAAGAGACCAACCTCTACCTGGCTACAGCCTCCCTTCAAGTAGTTGTAGACATCAATGAGGTCAGCCCTAAGCCTCCTCCTCTCCAGGCTAAACAACCCCAGCTCCCTCAGCCTCTCCTCATAGGGCTGTGTTCCAGGCTTCTCACCAGCTTCATTGTCCTTCTCTGGATACATTCCAGATCTCCAAGATCATCCAGTCCAACCTATCACCCAGCCCTATCCAATCTACTAGACCGTGGCACTAAGTGCCTCATACAGCCTTTTTTTGAACACCACTAGTGATAGCTGCTGATTGGATGTGGCACCATTCACCACCACTCTCTGGGCCCACCCCTCAAGCCAGTTCTTGACCTATATCAGAGTGAATCTGTCCAAGCCACGAGCTGCCAGCTTTGCAAGGAGCTTGTTGTGGGAGACAGTGTCAAAGGCTTTGCTGAAGTCCAGGTAGACTACATCCACAGACTTCCCCACATTCACCAGGCAGGTAACTTGATCATAAAAGGAGATCAGGTTGGTCAGGCAGGACCTGCCCTTCCTTAAACCCATGCTGGCTGGGCCTGATCCCCTAGGCCATCCTGTAGTGCTCTGTGATGGCGCTCAAGAGCACAGTATCACAAAATGTTAGAGGTAGGAAAGGACCTCCTGAGATCAAGTTTGCACAGGAATTCATCCAGGTGGGTTTTGAAAGTCTCCAGAGGACACTCCACAACCTCTCTGGGCAGGCTGTTCCAGTGCTCTGTCACTCTCACTGTAAAGTTTCTCCTCATGTTGAGGTGAAACCTTCTGTGGTCCGGTTTGTAGCCATTGCTCCTTCACTTATTACTGTACACCACCAAAAGCACATTGACACCCACCTCTCAGATACTTGTACACATGGATCAGATCTCCTCTCAGTCTTCTCTTCTTCAGACTAAACAGCCCCAGGGGTCTCAGTCTGTCTTCATAGGGGAGATGCTCAAGTCCCCCATTCATCCTTGTGGCTTTCTAATGGACTCTTTCCAGCAGCTTCCTCTCTGTCTTGAACTGGGGAGCCCCAAACTGGATACAATATTCCAGGTGTGGTCTCCCCAGGGTAGTGTAGTGAGGGAGAAGAACCTCCCTGGACCTGCTGGACACACTTTTCTTGACGCACCCAAGGATACCATTGGCTCTCTTGGCTGCAAGGGCACATTGCTGGCCCATGCAGAGCTTGCTGTCCACCAGGACTCCAAGGTCTTTCTCCATGGCGCTGTTTTCCAGGGAGGTTACCTCCTAGCACAGTAACATTATAAACCAGCTAAAGGCACTGTAATGTAAAAAGAAAATGAAATTCTGCTAAAAGTGGGAAGTCTAGAATAATACAGGGAGAGACAGAACCCCCCACATTGGGTAGATGTTTCACAAGTTATCTCGATAGCTTGGGAGCAGACTTCAACTGGTTACAAGGAGTCACCCTAAAATGATGCAATCAGTTGTGTTAGATTTTTAGAGCCATTTAGCTTGGGCATTTTTACTGCTTTCATGCCATACAGTGTGACTTATCTGTCTCTCAGGAATGGTCTGAAGCTTCATGTTTGTTAGGAGGTACAGCTGTACGTGCTGATCAGCAGCCCCATCAAACCTCTTTGTTATTTATGAGTCACAAAGCCTTTTTATTTGCTACTTAACAGCCTGTCCATTTGGTGTCTACCTGCACCTCCAGACTTTCCTTGGGCACTTTTACAAAGCTGCTCTCCAGACACAGATCACTGCAGCTCTGAGGAGAAACTTTGGGTAGTTTGGGCTGGGCTGAGGGAGAGAACTCCCCTTACGCCTCCCGGTGACTTGTGGACAGCCATGAGAAATGGCACCCCTGTGTGCTTCCCCTCGTCTTCTGGCTGACCACCTTGGTTGTAGGACGGGAGGCAAGTCAGACAACAGGATGGCATGGCCAGACAGCTCTTTTTTATGCAGAGCTATCAGATCATCTGGTTAACCCAATGGGTCATACAGCCAGTTCACTGACACATCCAAGGCATCACCTGCTTTGGTGACGAAAGGCATCAAAGATGTAATACCCCTAAAGCTTCAGTTTACATAGAAGAAATACCTGTGGCTACCACATGTAGCCTTCTGAAGCCACACCAATGGAACCAGATAAATACTGCCTTACCTTCAGCAAAATCAAACAGGATTAGAGATGTCCCAAGTCTAGTGGAAATGAAGAGTGTGGAGAATGAATGTTCCATTTACCTGCTTCGTCTGTACATACCACATTCAGGAGCCAAAACAGCGGCAGTCATATATCAATATTCTGAACCTCTATTTGCTGTTAGTTTGGGGGTGCCTAGAGCAGAAGTCAGGACTATAAATAATTCCAGGAGTATTTGTAAGGAAATAGTCAGGAGAACTTTGTGCTAAGCACTGCACAAACCCCACAACAGCTCCCAAAGCACCATGTTTATGGTAATGTCCTCTAGTGGCCAAGAAGGCAGTGCCACTCTGGGGTGTATTAGAAGGACTGTGGTTAGTATATTGAGAGAGGTTCTCCTTCCCCTCTACCCTACTCTGCTCTGGTGAGATCACGTCTGGAATACACTGTCCAGTTCTGGGCCCCTCAGTTCAAGAAGGACATAGAACTGCTGGAGAGAGTCCAGCACAGAGCCACGAAAATTATCCCTTATGAGGAGAGACTAAGGGAGCTGGGGCTCTGCTGCTTGGAGAGGAGGAGACTGAGAAGTGACCTCATTCATACTTACAAATATGTGAAAAGTGAGTGCCAAGAGGATGGAGCCAGCTGCTTGGTGATGCCCAATGACAGGACAAGAGGCAGTGGGTGGAAGTTGAGGCATAGGAAGTTTCATGTAAACATGAGGAGGATTTTTTTTCCCCATGAGAGTGACAGAACACTGGAACAAGCTGCTCAGAGGGGTTGTGGAGTCTCCCTCTCTGGAGATATTCAAGACTCACCTGGATGCGTTCCTGTGCAATCCTCTCTAGGTGATCCTGCTCTGGCATGGGGCTTTGGACTGGAGGATCTTTCAGGGTCACCTTCCAGCTCCTGACCTTCTGTGACTGATTTGTGGAGGGGGTTTCGTGCTGGTGTGATTGCTGGATGACCACTGAGAGCAAAGGAGTCGCCCTCTCTGTCTGAAGAAGCTGCTGCTATTCTGATACTCCGTTATTCTCCTTTCTAGGATGCCTTCGTGGAGTTGTACGGCAACAGTATGAGGCCTTTGTTCGATTTCTCCTGGATCTCACTGAAGACCATCCTGAGTCTGGTTCTGGTGGGAGCTTGCATCACTCTTGGCGCTTACCTTGGACATAAGTAGAGCCAGCCGGTTTATCGTGGATTACAAAAGCCCTTCAAAATAACAAAATAACCTTCTTTTTTCTTTTCTGTAGCACAATGATATTTTATGGGCAAAACAACTTCCCAGCTAAAGATTAAATCAGCTATTACTGCCAAAGGAAATACCATTTATTTTTACACTGCAGGAAAATTATTTATTAAAAGATATTTACATGTTAACCTGCTATTTTCAGAAACTCTGCAAGTTGTATTCTGTCACCACATCGTGTTGTTATTCTTAACTTTAATGAGCCCCAAAGTCTTGTAGGCTGTTTTCTTTTTCAAATCGATGCAGCTGGCTGGATTATTTTATCTCTGAAGAGCAAATAAACTGACAAAGACCTACCTGCTTACACTTACAGGGCAGTTACTTGAGCTGCTGAAGGCTGCGTAATTGTATTGATTTTCCTTGCATTTTTCCAGATGGCTGGGAGGGAGCTGAAAGACAAGGTCAGCATGGACAAAGTTCTTATTCTGTCCTGCTGGCAAGAACTGGTGGGGTATATGATTCAACATGGTACATACATGGAGTCAAGATGGCAACTTCTTGAAGGACACCTGAGTCTGCCTACAAGAGAACAGATGGAAATATGATTGCCTATGCCTTGTAAACATGCGTTTTCAAGTTATCAGTTGTGCCATCACATCATAATCACCATTTCCTAATCCATGTCAAAGCAAATGCTTTCTAAAATTTAATTATTTTTTTATTTTAACAGAAGTGTGAATTTAAATCTTTGGGGCTTGCAGGAAATTGCCATTCCAATTATTTCCTCAGAAGTAAAACTTTTTTTTGTATGGCTACTGACACAGAAACATCAGGAGACCTTAAGTGCCTGCTTCAACAGAGCAGAGCTGGAGTCTGAAGACCTGACCTGTGTCCCACTCGAGTGGGCTCATATCTGCAACTAATCCTGTTTACTTACTGAGTTCCTCTAGGGGTTTGAAACCAATTAGATGCAGTCTCTAAATCCCTGAAAGTTGAAAAAAGATCTTAATTTTATTTGGCAAGAAGCAGACCTCAGCTGAGTTACAGATTAGCTCTGACTATCCTTGTTTATCAAACTGTGCACCAAAAGCAAGTTCATTTTCACGACAGGAAACGAAAGTGAGCTTTATCCTCCTGCCCTCATCCTCAAAATTATTTCATGTTAATAATGTCCTAAGACTGTCTGCAGAAGAAAAGATGATGAAGAAACTCCAAATCCTCTCTCTGGACAGAGACTGTCTGACACCTCAATCGCGCAGGTACTGTCATTTTGAGCGAATATAGGGTGCAGGAAAAGGGAGGGGAGGGTGAAGTTATTTGCTCATATTGCAAAATGCAATTCAAGTGACATTAACACAGAGTACTCCATATACTGAGTACATTCTACAAGCAGACCTGTGATCTGAAACCAGATGCATCACCGCATTTTAAAGTGGGGCTTTCCATGCACTTGGACAGGGCCAGAAGTCCCAAAGATGTCAAAAAGTCCAAAGGGTTTCCCATGGGCTGCTCTGAGGCATGGAAGTGTCTAGCTTCAAATGTTTAGCTCAAGCACTCCTATTTTTTTTTCTATGAAACTTTTGAAATCTGGGATTTGTGGGTAAACGGACATCCAGACATAACAAGAAAAGGTTGCAAACCTCTGGACCCTACAATACCTAAAGAAGTGCTCTAAGGGTAAAAAAAAAAAACAAAAATAGAGTGAATAAACTGTGGATCCAACCTCATGATTTCAGTCAAATAACTTTGTGGCATTATATGCAAAATATGTCCATTAACTTGGGAATGTAATATGTTCAATGTTAAGGCTGTAGTGGATGTTGTGTCTTCAAAGCTGCTTTTTGTTTTGTTTCGTCGTTTGGTTGGATTTTGGGGGTTTTTGTTTGGTTTTGGTTTCGTTTAAGAGTTGTACATCTCAGCTTTTTTACTGCTATCTAGTTACGGCACCTACACTTTGTATGAGCGAAGATGGAGCGAGCTTCAAGTTCCAAAGGTTGAAAATTGCTTTGCATTTTCTAGAAACATAGAAAGGAAATATTTCTAAGAACTCAAAAAAAAAAAAAAAAAGTGACCTATGCTTCAGGAAAGAAAGGTGAAAAATCCCACCATCAAAATAACAAAAAGGCACTTGTAGTCTTTTCAGAGTGCTTCTGGCAGAAGTGGGCGTGCTCATGTAGGGTTCCTCTGAAAATGATTTTAAGTGGGAGCAAAGGAATATTGTGAATTGAATGTGGGCTTTTGTGGGTTTCTTTTTTTCAGCTTCCAAGCTGAATTTGTCTGTAGCCAATTTCACAACTGGAGTCAGCTGGTATCAAGCTAATGTTTTATTTCACCATCTAGTCTTCATTTCGGTTGTGCCCATATGCCCATTAAAGTTCCTGAGCTATTAGACCTCGAATTGTTTCAATAGTGTTTATTTTGTTAAAGGTTTACATTGTCAAAAGTAGTAAGAGAGTACCTATCAATTCCAGTGCTGCTATACTACCATTAGAATTTGAATGGGGTTTATTTTTTAATACCTTTCAATGGCAAAAGTTTGGGGGTTTTTTGGTGTCTTTGGTTTAGTTGTTTGGGTTTTTTTTTTTTAAAGCTGCTTTAGAAATAATATGAAGAATACACGTGATACACAGTTAAATAAAGACTGAGGATTTTGTGTTCTGATGTGTCTACTCACTGGACTTCCCAGTGTAATTAATACCAGGCAAAAAGAAGAGTCATGCTGACTGTTGGTGAGTTTATTTTATTAAAGAGCTAATGAAGCTTTCCCATCCTGACTGCAGAATAGTACAGTATTGTGGCTGCATTAGGAATAATGATAGTTAATAATACATTTATTAAGAAACATATTAGAAATATTGAATGTATATAAAAGCTTGAACTTCCTTAATAAAATCCTCTCCTTTTCCTCTTGCATTTCTTTTGCAATAATTCCTGTCCTTCCTGTTGTTCATTACACTTCCACATAAAATCATAAGATTTTTTTTCCCCCACATATGCTTTATAGACTTTGATGCTCCCAGACTGGCTCAGTGAAACTCCATCCCCTGTCACTACGTATGCACACACAGCTGACCACTCCCAACATACTCAAGCTGTAAAAGCAAACGATGAAAAAAAAGAAAAGAGAGGAACACTTCTTAAGTTGGTTAGGTGTGGAAGGTCAGAGGACAAAGAAGGAGGAGGTCAAGAAGTAGAAAACAAACAGACCACTGAAATATCTCCTTGGTTAAAAATGGCTGCTACTTGGAATTTGTTCATCTCTCATCCTTTGCCTTAAAAAAAGATGATAGAAGGGCAAAGGAAAACATTACATACTCCCTCAAATTGTTCTGCACTGTAAAACTTTGTTAATTCTGAAGTCAATCTTTTGCAAAGCAGGAAATCTGGAGGAGTTTAAGATGAATAGTTCATTTTGCTGCATTCAGTTTATTTGATGTTAGTTCTTTTTCATTCCACTTAATTAAGAAAATAATGAAAATATTTGGCTTCTTAAAACAAAAAAGACCAAAGATCATCTGTAAGATTGCCTAAGGTTTGTAAGAGATCAGTAACTTAGGAACAGGTTGAAAAGGAATTAAGAAACTCTGTAAGTTAGGTACTCTGAAATCAGAGCTAACAGTTCTCAGTAGAACAAGCACTGGATCCACCAAAGGAGTAGGTGGGGCTGGGGAAGCAAGACAATAGAGAGATAAAAAAGGGGGCTGGAAGATGTGGAGAATGACAACAGTAGGTAAGAGAAATCTAGTTTCGTTTGATGCAGCTCACCATGGTGGCTGGAAAATAACTTAATTAATGTGTGCACTACGTGACTAAAATGATTTAAAATTGCCAATTACAAAATAATTTGTGAGTTCCTATAAAATCATCCAATTACTAGAAAAGCTACATGTGACTGGGGTAGGCTTGCACTAATAAGGAGAAATGATGGGGAGTGGGGGGGAAAGAAATATACCTGAAACCAGATGTGCAAAGAAAATACAAAGGTGATGCAGTTCACAGAACGTAGACCCAGTACCCTCAATCCTTGTGTGTGTGCAGTGTCCCTAGCTGAGGGGAGTCAGCTACACCCAAGGCCTGCCTGCTTTGACCCTGAAGCATGACACTGCTTAGCTGTGCACCTGCACTCCGCAAGCCTCAAAGTCCTGTTCTTTAAAGCTATTCTGAAGTAGCACAGTTAAAGCCTATCTCCTTTCATCCTCTCTCTGTCTTTAAACAAGCTAGCAAAATGATTTCAGTTGTATTAAGAGTTTACAGCTCAGTACTATATGAATAATCTTTTGATTTATGAGTATAAACAATTATTTCTCGTTGCAAATCCTGAGCTTTGTTTTTCATTCCTATCCCTCTTAAAACCAAGGCAAAAATAAAAGGAAGATAAAAAAAGCTACTTTTAATCTCTGTTTGGTTTAAACCATACTCCTATATTAAGTGAATGCAGCTTCGTCACACAGTGAAATCTTGTTTCAAAAAGTTACACAGCATTAAGAATTTCACATAAAAAGTGTATTTTTTTATAATTTAAATAGAAATTTTTTTTCCTTTTTTTTTTTTTTTTCCTTCTGAATATTTGAATTTTAATTATCACCAGCGTAAATGTACATAAGCAGATAGCCTTTATCCAGTACTTTTGGTTGATGTATGTATGGTATTGTAGTTTGTCAGTTTATCATCATTTAATATGGTTACGTTGTTCTCTGTCTTTACAAAATGTTATAAGAACATGCTGCCATTAAACTTTCCGTGTCTGTCTAGTTAATATCGTGAAGAATAATAAAGCACACTGTGAGTTACTTGGTTTGCATTTGCATTCTTTAGGATTTGCTGGTTAAACAAACAACAGAGCAAAACCTACTCGGATGTTTTGAGTGTAATCCCATAAATGAGGTACGAATCACAGAATCAAGCAGGTTGGAAGGGACCTTTGTCCAGGCCAACCTAGCACCCAGCCCTATCCAGTCAACTAGACCATGGCACTAAGTGCCTCAGCCAGGCTTTTCTTGAAATCATAGACTCAGAGTTGGAAGGGACCACAAGGATCAGCTAGTTCCAACCCCCCTGCCATAGGCAGGGACACCCTACCCTAGATCAGGCTGGCCACAGCCTCATCCAGCCTGGCCTTAAGCACCTCCAGGGACAGGACCTCAACCACCTCCCTGGGCAACCCAGTCCAGGCTCTCACCACTCTCACGCTGAACAACTTCCTCCTCACATCCAGCCTGAATCTCGCGTTTTGCCAGCCTTCCTCAAAGCCCTCTGTGCATCGAGATGCAATTACCCAGGTTTGATAAGATGAGCTGCTGGTGTGTGAAATGTGGTCCACAGGTGTGTCTCTGTCCTGGGCTGAGCTGGGACAGAATGTATTTTACCCCCCAGTGTAAAATAAACCCACTGGCACAGAATTGGCGGTTAAACATTGCTTACCAAAGGAAACAAAAAGGACAAGAGGTAGCAGGGCACAAAATATGTCTATGTATCTGTCCCCCTGATGCTAGGCCCCAATAGGCCTGTCTTAGACCTTGTGGGCCCTCCAACAAGAGAGGCCTCAGCTACGCAGTAAGGAGTATCTTGCCAGCCAGGCCTCGTTCCCACACAAACCAGAGCAGTATCGGCAGCCACAGGCTCAGAGCAGAGCTTATGGCTAGATCCGGTCTGCCTCTTCTATAGGGACATGCAGGGTATGGGATGGAATAACAAATAATGATGTCCTGTGTCCTCCCTCTGGGACAGACTGTCAGCCCCTTGGGGTCTGTCTGGGATGGAATAACAAATGACCATGTCCTGGGTCCTCCCTCTGGGACAGACTGTCAGCCCCTTGGGGTCTGTCTGGGATGGAATAACAAATGACCATGTCCTGGGTCCTCCCTCTGGGACAGACTGTCAGCCCCTTGGGGTCTATCTGGTCCTCTGGAGATATTTATCTTTATGGTAGGACAGTCCTAAACCTACACCAGTCACACACTTTGGGAGCTAAGGACAATGGCACCCATTCTGCTGTCCCATACATCTGGTGTGTGGTAAAAAGTGCAGTGAGACTCTTCTTTTTATTCCCTAAAACTATTTTTTTTTCCTTCCTAGGAGCTGAGAATGTATACTGGCAAGTTCCAACAGGAGAAAAGTGTATCTGTTACTACTGAAGGTTTGTGAAAGTTAGGTTTGGTTTCCAGCAGATGTTTAGGCATTTTGCTCATATTAATTTGCCCTCAGATTGCAGTTGCTGCCATGTATCTTCTGTGGCTTTAGTTCATGTAGAACACAGCTAAATGAGCTCAGGCAACGTGTATGGCACTGCTCTGAGGATTTACCCAGCTTCTGGAGTGTGCTGTGCAGCTGAGCACCTGCACTGTGCTGTCATAGATACACTTGTTGAGAGTGCCTGAAGTTAGTAGTTGAATGCCTCCCAAGGGCAGTTCAAATACATGCAAATCATGAACCCCTCTGTCTGTATCTGTATCCCTGAAGACAAAGAAGGTGGAGGAAGCCAGCTCAAAACTGAAAGAAGCAGCAACACCAGCAGGGCACAACTAATGGATTCTGTCCCCTGAGCTCTGGGATTAAACCATCCAGCAGAGAACAAGGTTACTAAATTCACACAGAATCACAGAGACATTTCCAGTTGGAAAAGACCCTCAGGATCACCAAGTCAAACTGGTATCCCTACTCTACAAGCTGCACTCTAAACCATATCCCCAGGCACCATATCCAAACAACTTTTAAACTCATGCAGGGGCAGTGACTCCACCACCTCCCTGGGCAGCCTATTCCAATGCCTGACCACTCTTGCTGGGAAAAAGTGTTTCCTAAGATTCAGTCTTAAACTGACCCAGTTGCAGCTTGAGGCCATTCCCTCTTGTTCTATCACTATTTACCTGTAAGAGACCAGCACCAAGCTCTCCACAATGTCCTTTCAGGTAGCTGTAGACAGCAGTGAGGTCTCCTCTCAGCCTTCTTTTGCAATGCAGAAGGTAAGCAAATTTGCAGTTCTGTGAATACTGCTAATTCCCCTCTGCTCTCCAGCGAGACTGATAAAAGAAGGCAATGTGGATTAAAATAGCCTCACCACTGTCTTTTTTCCAGATGAAATGCAACAAAGTAAGACAGGATTAGAATCATAGAACCACAGAATGTCAGGGGCTGGAAGTGACCTCAAAAGATCATCCAGTCCAGCCCCCCTGCCAGAGCAGGATCACCTGTACCAGATCACACAGGAACACATCCAGGTGAGTCTTGAATATCTCCAGAGAGGGAGACTTCACAACCCCCCTGGGCAGCCTGTTTGAGTGTTCTGTCACCCTCACAGGGAAAAAATTCCTCTTCGTGTTTAAATGGAACTTCCTATGCTTCAGCTTCCACCCATTGCCCCTTGTCCTGTCATTGGGCATCACTGAGCAGAGCCTGGCGCCAGCCACCTGGCACTCACCCTTTACATATTTATAAACATTGATGAGGTCACCTCTCAGTCTCTTCCAAGCAGCACAGCCCCAGCTCCCTCCAGTCTCTTTTCATAACAGAGATGTTCCATTCCCTTAATCATCTTTGTAGCTCTACACTGGACTCTCTCCAGCAGTTCTATGTCCCTCTTGAACTGGGAGGCCCAGAACTGGATACAGTAGTCCAGATGTGGCCTCACCAGGGCAGAGTAGAGGGTCAGGAGAACCTCTCTCAACCTACTAGCCACAGCCCTTCTAATACACTCCAGAAAGGTATTGCCACTCCTGGCCACAAGAGCACATTGCTGGCTCAGGTTTTCCTAGGGAGGCCAAGAGAGTTCAGCAAAACCAGAGAAGTTAGTTCAATGATTCTCCTCTTTCTGCCTGATCAGACAATGACTCGTCCAAAAAGCTAACAGATCAGCACCCATGATTAAGTGTCTGCATTATCACTGAGACCAAGCACACTGAACAGGTGGGGAGAATAAATCTGGATAAAGACAAAATGAACATTAGACCTGATAACTGAGGTGGGTTTTGGCTCTAGCGGAAGGTTGAGAAGCACCTTTAAAACAAGTTTTGCTGAGCCAAAACCAGATGGTTCCTTTCTCAAACTCTGCTTGAATGGTTTCAAGCACTCTAAGTCTCCACAGATGCTGCATTGCTGGCAGTGCACTACAGTCCCTCTGCAGCAGGAGGCTTTCAGTCCCATAGTACCTGCAGCCCCGGCTTTTATTCCCTGGCTTCTATTTAAAGGGAAACGGCAAACAATACAAAGTGAACCGAATGGCCAGGTAAGTACTGCATGCCATTTAAGTTTCCCATAACAACCTGACCATAAGAGAAGTTAAATGATATGCTTATAAGTAATTTTTTTTTAATCAAGAGCTGCCATTGAGGACATTTCACTCAGGCAAAAGACCAAGTTAAGATCTGATGCTGGTTTCTTCTCATAGATAATTAGTGGTAGAAGAAGAGGGAATGGATTCAAGCTGCAACTGGGTAGGTTTAGACCATTAGGAGACATTTATTATCAGCAAGAGTGGTCAGGCATTGGAATGATCTGCCCAGGTGGTGGAGCTACCAACTATGGATGTGTTTAAAAGTGAGTTTGGCCTTTGTTTGTTTGTTTTTCCCCACAAGAGGCTAGCAGGGACCATAACCAAGACAGGCAGCTAAACCAGCTGATGGGGTACTTGATCTCCAGCTGACATCATGCCCACTAGACAAGGGAAAGGCTGGCCAGGGGCAAGCACAGTTTTTTTGAGCAGGCATCTTGAGCAGGCAGCTGCAACACAGTGGGGCAGGATCAGGGTGACAGGTCAGGCTGGGCCCTCACAGTTAGTACTGCATTTTGTGTGACTCACTTTTCATACTACTTAATTATTATTATTGTTATTCCTGTTTGTTTCTTCTCTCTGCACTGTTCTATTAAACTCTCCTTATCTCAAGCCTTAGGGTTTTGCCTTTTCTCCTGATTTTCTTTCCCATGCTACTAGGGAGCATGTGTATGTGGAGGCAGTTACCTGAGCAGCTGCATGGGGCTCGGCTGCTGGCTGGGCTGAAACCCACAACACCCTTGCATATCCTGCATAAAAGTATTAGGGTGCCCTCTTCTGCATGCATCCTCCAGAACTCCCATTACATGCATAACCACAATGGTGAGGACATAATGCCTTAATTATAGTGAGAAGTTCCAAAATCTGCACTCAAATTCAAACAAGGTCCTGGTCATACTGCTAAATATGCATCTGGAGCAGACAGTACTGGTGCAAAGCTTTGTAGAGCCACAGGTGGCAGAAAGGAAAGACAGTCAATGTTTATTTGGAGGTGAAATGCAAAAAGAACTATCTTCCCTTTTTTTTCTCCACCTGGCAAGCTACAGACACTTAGCTGTCTATATGGTCAGAGGTGATGCCCAATTCCCTAGTTAGTGGTTTAAGTTGGGAGGGACTTTCAGATACCATCTAATACAAAGTTCACCCCCTTGGCCATGGGCAGGGGCATCATCCACTAGATGACATTGCTTGTCCAACCTAACCTTGATCAATTCCAATGACTAAACATCTAATTCTCAGAGCAACCTGTGCCAGTATCTCACCACCCTCAGAAACACTTTCTGCCTTATGTCAAATCTTAACATACTTTCTTAAATAATCCTGCACATCTCAAATCTTAGAGCATCTCAACACTATTTAAAAATATAGGGAAGAAAAAAAAATGACTTGTGATTCCTGAATAGTTTGGAGAGAAAACAGCAAGAGACTGGAAAGTGAACCCATGATCCACCCTAACAGGTGACAAGGCAGTATGGAAATGTGTTTCACAGAATCACAGAAACATTGAGGCTGGAAAAAACACTTAGGATCACCAAGTCTAACCAATATCCCTACTCTATAAGGTGCAGCCTAAATCATATTCCCAAGCACCACATCCAAATGACTTTTAAACACATCCAGAGCTGCGGACTCCACCACCTCCCAGAGCAGCACACTGCAATGCTTGACCACTCCTTCCATAAAAAAAATGGTTCCTAATATCCAGTCTAAACCTACACAGTGGCAGTTTGAGGCCATTCCTAATTGTTCTATCACTATTTACCTGTGAGAAGTGACCAGCACCAGTCTCTCCACAAAGTCCTTTCAGGTAGCTGTAGACAGCAATGAGGTCTCCCCTCAGCCTCCTCTTTTTCAAACTAACCAGCCCCAGCTCCTTCAGTTATTCCTCATAAGATTTGTTCTCCAGACCCTTCCCCAGCTTTGTTGCTCTCCTCTGCACTTGCTCCAGCACCTCAATGTCCCTCTTGTAATGAGCTGCCCAAACCTGAACACAATAGTCAAAGTATGGCCTCACCAGAGCCAAGTACAAGGGGACAATCACCTCCCTATTGCTGCTGGACACAGCATTTCTAATCCAAGCCAGGATGCCATTGGCTTTCTTTGCCATCTGGGCACTGCTTGCTCATATTCAGCTGCTTGTCAATTACAACTCCCAGGTCCCTTTCTGCCAGACAGCTTTCCAGCCACACTGCCCCAGGCCTGTAGCATTGCTTGGAGTTGCAGTGCCCAAGTGCAGGACCTGGCATTTGGCCTTGCTGAAGCTTTAACATTGGCCTATGAATCCAATCTATTCAAGTCTCCCTTTACAGCTTCCCTACCCTCATGATGATCAACACTCCCACCTAACTTGGGTGAACCCACTGCTGACACACTCTATGTCTTCATCAAGGTCATTAATAAAGATGTTAAACAGAAGTGATCCCAACACTGAGCTCTGGGGGACACCTTTTATGACCAGCAGCCAGCTTCCCTTAAGAAGCTATTTTTCCTTGGAAAAATAGGGGTAGGCATCACACCTCCACACCTGTTACTCTGTGATCCCACAGCACTGCAGTCAGCAAATCAAAGTGAGTTTGGCTAAACAGCCACTCTCTGTGAACTGTGACACATCCAATGCCCCCCCCCAACAACAACAACAGCAACAGAAACAACTAAGGAACCACCAACCAGCAGAACCCAGCAATGCAAAACATATCAAACAACCTTGAGCCCAAGTTTTGGCAAGCCCACTTTCACAGCATGAAGATAGCAACACCCTGTAGTAGACCCAGCAGGCAGATGAGAAGCGGCACTGACGCAGCATCATTAATGCAGCGTTTGAGTGGGGAGCTGGGGTGCAGATGCGCTCAGTAATGCCTGCAACAGAGCCCAGCCAGCAGCCGGTGCCACCTGCCCCACTGCCCAGAAGGTGTGGCCTGAAAGGGACCACTGCCTGCACTCCTCTGTCCTTTGATAATGCCACTTGAAGCCAAAACTGGCAGTAAACCAAGTTGTTCTCTCAGGAGACTGTAAATTAATGCTGCAGGAAACTGGCTGGTAGTTCATGTGGCTCTGGGTTTGCTTTCCATCTGGCATGAAACTTTGAATTTCCTCCACAGCTAAGAATAAAGCAGGTGAGATGCCTGAGCCACTCTGCAATCCCTACGCACTACTAATTTCCTTTCATCCAGGGCTTTGGGGAAAAAAAAGTCCCTGGTCTTGCTACAGTTTTTACATGTTACAGCTTGTTGGTTTTGTTTTTTTTTTTTTTCACTTGAAAAAGGCAGCTGCTATTTCCTTCCAGGCCTTGCAAATTTTCTTCCCATTAAGTAACTCACTCCTAGCAGCAGGCCCAGCTTGCTCCAACACACGGCTCTGAAAGAAGCTGCTACATTTTACACTTTGATAATGTGGCTCTGGAAAAGAATTAAAAGTGTTTTAAATGAAGGTGCTCATCATCAACACCTCCTCACTCCTCTGCCTCACAGAGTATTTAATAAGCCCTTCTCTCTCACCACATGCCACCTACACCAGCCCAGCAAACCCTCCCAGGGTTTTCATTAGGGACATAAAATCCATCTTTAATCAAGGACAAACAGCACTGATGCCAGTTATACCCAAGCCACAGCTTCCAGTTCTGTAATTAGATGTCAATTCTATTGCTTTGCAGCTGCTTTCTTGGTTTCTGCTAAAATGGAGGGGGAAAGGAAGTCCAGTCCAGAAGTCATAAAAGATATTCAGGAAGTAGGAAAGGAAAGAAACTACACAGCTACCTTCAACAAGATGAGATGGCATCCAAGGTTCATCAGATCCAGGGTCCTCTTCATATCACATGCTTTTCAAAGCATGACACCAACTGGAGGACTACTCCCGACACCATCTACTGGGAAACTCCCATTAATATCAGCTGGACCTAAGAGGAGATACTCTGTAAGTACCTGTGAGGACAACTATGAGAGACTTAGGGCAGTTTAGTCTGGACAGGAGAAGACTGAGAGGGGAATGTAATAAATGGATATAAATATCTGAAGGCTGGGAGTCAGGAAGGAAGGGACAGCTTCTGCTTATTTGTGCCCAATGATAGGACAAGGAGAAATGGATGTAAACTACAGCACAGGAAGTTCCACCTCAACATGAGGAAGAACTTCTTTACCTTGAGGGTGACAGCGCACTGCAACAGGCTCCCCAGAGAGGTTGTGGAGTCTCCTTCTCTGGAGAGTTTCAAGTCCTGTCTGGACGTGTTCCCATGGGACCTGCACTAGATTCTGTGACCCTGCTCTGGCAGGGGACTTGGACCCAAAGGTCTCCAGAGGTCTCCTTCAGCCTCTAACATCCTGTGATCTGTAATCTAAGCAGAGACATTGATAGCTGCAGAGGAGCTTTAACTGGTACTCAAGGTTATTCATATACCTGAGAAATACAACATGGATCTCTCTTCAAATATCTATTTTTCTTAAGTTCAAGTTGAAAGCAACACCAAAACTCATAATGCAGTCAGAAACACATTAGGGAAATGGAACATGACACAGAGCACAACATATACAAACACAGACCTACCCTGGCCTAAGCAACATAGGCTTCTTTGCTTCTTTTACATGCTGGACAAATGATCTTCTCCCTCTTGCTTTCCAAAAATCTTTCTGGAAGTGATTTCTTTGTGCATCTTCAGAATGCCAGCAACACGATCAAAAAGTCTCCAATTCACAGAATCACAGAAGGTTAGGGGGCTGGAAGGGACCTTGAAAGATCATCTAGTCCAACACTCTCTGCCAGAGCAGGATCACCTACAGCAGATCACAGTGGATCACCTCCAGGCACATCCAATTCACTTGCCCTAAAATGTTTAATTTGGGAGAATATTTATTTCAAAAAGCAAAGTTCCTGTTTCAATTTTGTTGTCATTATTTAGTAGATACCTGTAAAACCAGCTAGTCAAAAAATAAGTGATTTTTGGCAAAGAGAAATATACAGAATCACAGAATCATTCAGGTTGGAAAAGACCCTCAGGATCACCAAGTCCAACCCATATCCCTACTCTACAAGCTGCACCCTAAACCATATCCACAAGCACCACATCCAAACAACTTTCAAACACATCCAGGGTTGGAGACTCCACCACCTCTCTGGGCAGCATATTCTAATGCCTGACCACTTGTGCTGGGGAAAAAGTGTTTCTTAATGTCCAGTCTAAACCTACCCAGTCACAGCTTGAGGCCATTCCCTCTTTTATCACTATTTACCTGTGAGAAGAGACCAGCGCCAACCTCTCCACAATGTCCTTTCAGGTAGCTGTAGATAGGGATGAGGTCCCCCCTCAGCCTCCTCTTTTCCAAACTAACCAGCTCCTTCAGTCACTCTTCATAAGATTTATTTTACACACCCACACAAAACCCCTCAACTATCCTTTGTTTTCAACTGTCTGCCCACTGTGCAATCATCCTGTCTTTAATTGTAGCTGACAATTGCACAGATGTCTCTGCATTCAGTTTGCTCACACACATCCACTGCAATGAGAACATGACAGACTTCACACTTTGCAGCAGCAGTGTAACTTTGTTAATGTGCCTTGAGGATCCATTTGCCCACCCACCCACTTAAAAACCAAAAGGAAAGCCCACTTTTCTTCATCACACCCTCCAACCAGTACCACCACCCAAGTGTTAGGGAAGTAAGTCAGCACTTCTTTACCGCCGTCAACAAAACACAAGCAGCGTACAAACTCCAGGTCATAAAAGAAAGGAGCCATTTTCATTCCCCAAAGACCACAGACATTCATCTTATTGACCCATCCAATTAAGCAGTATGAATCACCAACGACTCACAGCACAAGCACACATTCAAGTCATCAGTTCTGCCAAAACATGACAAAGTTAGCACAGGGCAGCTACCGTTGTCACTGCAAAGATGTGGCTGTGATGACTGCAGCTGACAAAGCAAATGTTACAGTGGCATTTGAAATGCTTTCATACATAAAGTATTTCCTATAAAAATAAGCTTGCATACTTTGAAGATAACAGAGTGCTAGAAGTCAGTTATAAAACTTATCTTTGCTGGGTAGAACTAAATGTTCTCACTTAGGAGTGTCAGGCAAGCTTACCTTATTCACATGTGGGGCAGCAGCCCCATACAGTATCACAGTATTATTAGGATTGGAAGAGACCTCACAGATCATCAAGTCCAACCCTTTACCACAGAGCTCAAGGCTAGACCATGGCACCAAGTGCCACGTCCAACCTTGCCTTGAAGTGCCTCAGGGACGGCGACTCCACCACCTCCCCGGGCAGCCCATTCCAGTGTCCAATGACTCTCTCAGGGAAGAACTTTCTCCTCACCTCCAGCCTAAATTTCCCCTGGCACAGCCTGAGGCTGTGTCCTCTCGTTCTGGTGCTGGCCACCTGAGAGAAGAGGGCAACCTCCTCCTGGCTACAACCTCCATACAGAAACAACAAAGGCTATGGGATTCTAAGCAAGAAGAACACTTGTGTTTCATATTTGTCTGAGCAAAAGCTGAACACATGATGAAACTGCCTACTGACCACAGAATCAGTCTGGTTGGAAAAGGCCTTCAAGATCATCAAGTCCAACCTATCACCCAGCACTAGCTAATCAGCTAAACCATGGCACCAAGTGTCACATCCAGTCTCTTTTTAAACACTTCAAGGGACGGTGGCTCCATGACATCCCTGGGCAGACCATTCCAACATTTGATACTCCTCTCTGTGAAGAAGGACTTCTTAACATCCAGTCTGAACCTCCCCTGGTGCAGCTTGAAAGCATTTCCTCTGGTCTTGTCACTTGACACCAAGAAGTGGCTGCCCCCTCCCTGCTCCACCTCCCTTCAGGTAGTTTTAGAGAGTAATGAGGTCTCCCCTCAGCCTCCTCCTCTCCAGACTGAACACCCCCAGCTCCCTCAGCCACTCCTCATGAGCCATGTGCTCCAGGCCCTTCATGAGCCTCGATGCCCTTCTGTGGACACATTCCAGCATTTCAATGTTCCTCTTATAGTGAGAGGCCCAGAACTGAACAGAATACTCGAGGTGTGGCCTCACCAGTGCCAAGCATAGGGGGATGATCACTGCCCTGGTCCTGCTGGCTACCTCCCTCTAGTACAAGCCAGGATGTCATTGGCTTTCTTGGTCACCTGGGCACGCTGCTGACTGATATTTAGTCAACTATCCACCAATACCTTCAGGTTCCTCTCCCAGGTCACAGTCTTCCAACCACACACACACATATAAATATATATATATATATATATATATATACTTATGTCTACACACACATATATATTAATATATATATATTCAAGATTGCAGACAAGAACATCACTCAGAAGCAGTTATACTGACAAAAGTGGAGTTTAAAAATAAAAAATCAAAAAGTTATTGACAAAAAACCCACCTAAGTGCAACCTCTCAATGTAATGTTAACTGTGGTGCTGCTGCTCTACCTGTACAATCAGCTTAACGCTTCTAAAGACTTAGAGAGCACTGCAGCAATTATGTGATTGCATCTTAATGCCAGCTTTAAAATGAAGGGACAAAAATCACTTCTTCATGCCTCACAGAAACAAGTAATTACTTTAAATCCTCCTTTCTTGAAAGCAAGTTGCAAACTCTCTAGTTTCAAAACAGACAGATGAATGTTAGGCAATTTGTCTGGTTTCTAACTATTAAGATAATTCACAACAAAAAGCTGGAGGGGAGAGAATTAGGTACTAGGAAAAGACGTTTGGACACACATCAACCACAAAATGAATTGAGATCAGATGAGAAAGAGAGAACAGAATGGCTGTTAAAAGCCTGCCTGCCTAGTCTTCGCCAGGGCTGGTGTTACAAACTTCTGAGTACAGCTGCACTTAATGACTTTGTGTAAAAGCAGACATCACACGAGTGGGAAGAAGCAGGAACTTCATCCAATTAGATAAAAGAATTGGCCAGCAGCCTCCAATGCAAACTGAAAAGTTCTTCCAACTTGAGGGATGAGAGTTAATTATAACTATTTTTGTGTGTGTGCAGTGCTGCTAAATTATTAAGAAATATTGCCCTGTCAAAAAAAGATGTCATAGCCACTGAGCTTGATTATTATAGATAGGGCATTTGCCAGAGACAGGGCTGGGAAGTGATTGAAGTCATTCTGCCACCAAACAAAAATGGCTTCCCCTCTTCTTCCACCCAAAAAGTGGGCAACAGAGTGGAATGGTAGCAATTTCTATTTCTTCTTCTTGATAGTGAGGATGCAGGGAAGGTGTTTTGACAGAGATGGTTGTGTGTCTGTTTAAGAAGTATAGCTCAAGAGATACTCACTGTTGAAACCAATACACAAACTGGGAGATTCCCCCCCCCTCTTTTTAGCATACACTAAGAAGAAAAATCAGAACTGTGCTAGACATGAGTGGGCAGAAAGGTTCTCACTGTTGCTCCATAACAATAATTACCTTGTCAAGGGAGTGGACGAAGTTATAAAGGAAGCAAGGAGACTGTTCCTTCTCCTCCTTCATCACCTTCAATCATGTCTCCTTAAACTATGCTGCAACTACTCAGGGTATGTTTCTGCCAGCATCCATGGCTCAAGCAGCCTTCTCGGATCTTTGACCAAGTGGGTCTCCCAGACATCTCAAGGCAACACTGTCCATCAGGTTAGGCAATTTGACATTTTATGTAAGGAGAAAAATGTATGAGAGCATGTGCTCATTTTGTAGAAGTACATGCTGAGGGCAGCTTGAAGTGAGACAGAAAATGGAGTGTAAAAATAGAAAACAGGGAGTGAAAATAGAGAACATCAATTAGTAAACAGTTTCAACCTCTGGAACTTGCTATTCCACTTCACTCATGTCTCTTTGGAACAAGTGCTTACAGCCACTGCCAAACAATGTCCTGATAGCCTAACTCTTGGGTTCTGTGCTACTGAGAGACCTTATTGCTATTGGGAGACCTTATTGCTGTCTACAACTACCTGAGGGGAGGTTGTAGCCAGGAGGAGGTTGCCCTCTTCTCTCAGGTGGCCAGCACCAGAACGAGAGGACACAGCCTCAGGCTGCGCCAGGGGACATTTAGGCTGGAGGTGAGGAGAAAGTTCTTCCCTGAGAGAGTCATTGGACACTGGAATGGGCTGCCTGGGGAGGTGGTGGAGTCGCCGTCCCTGGAGCTGTTCAAGGCAGGACTGGACGTGGCACTTGGTGCCATGGTCTAGCCTTGAGCTCTGTGGTAAAGGGTTGGACTTGATGATCTGTGAGGTCTCTTCCAGCCTTGGTGATACTGTGATGACCTGTGCAGACCATCTTTGTGAGTAAGAAGCATAGCCTGGTTTTCTTTCCAAGACAAGGTAGACCCTCTAGGACTCAGTGAAAGAAACAAGACAGACGAGACAAAAATCCCAGGGCACACTGGAAGGATGAGACTGCTAATGGGACAAGGATAAAGACTCATATATGGGATAAAAAGGGCAGTGAAAAGAACTCAGAAGAAGGATGTGTTTGAATCCACCCAAGCCATACTTCCCAACAAACATATTTGAATTTGATTATCCTTGAAGCAAATAAACTAATTAACTTAGGTTTATATAGTCAGCAAGACAACAGAGACAAAAACATCTCAGGAGACTTACAGCAGTCTGTGAACAAAAGCTATCACTGTTGCTCCTACAACTAACACAGACAAGAGAGAGGTTTAAGGCTTCTAAACACAGATGCAGCATGTCAAATTTAGAAGTGCTAAACAAAACTAGAGGTGCTTTATTACACAAAGAGCAAATCACCAAGAAATCAGCTTTTGGAGATCAGCTGAACTGTCACACTGTGCTCGCACTGAAAATTACCCAGCAGCTTTTTCTGAGCAAGACACAAATGAGTTCTGCTTGTTGAATGCAGGAGCCAAACTTTTCTATTGTGAGGGTTTCAAAGGACACTCAAATAACTCTGACAGCGTGGAGGGGGAAGGGTGTCTCTGACCCAGTTTCTACAGAACACTGTCGCTTGGGTGATGGTGGTAGGAGTGTTCACAGCAGAACCTCTTCTCTTTAATTCTTCTCTTCTGCTTGCCTACCATCACTCTGAACAATCCACAGATGTTATTGTGGGCTCAATAAAAAGCTTAATTGATCTTAATGATTGCTAGTGACATCTTATATGCATTCAGCTAGTGATGTCTTCAGTGTTCAGGCTCTTTACGCAGTGCCAGAGGAAAATTTCCTTTTTTCCCTGTAGCTTTCTTGTTTTCAGCCATTCTGAAAGTAGAGCTTTAATTTCTTCCTGATATCTTTGCCCTAAATATCTTAACATGCCATGAGAAATTTTGCAGGTCAGACTCTCTTCACCTGATGGAACCTAAATGATTTTTTTTTCCTAGTCTCTCCACCAAGGAGTTTCTTGCTGCTTCCCATGCCACTGATATGGGAGAAAATGATGCAACTGCTCCTTTTTGTAGAAAACTAAAGCCTGCAGAGGCAGGGAAATGGATTATTGAGCAAGGGGATAAATGCCTGAAGGGCTTTACATGAACAAGTGGCAGAGAAACCAAGTGTCTGCACAAAAAGGCAGTGTCCCCTTCAGGCACCCAGGCAAAAGATGTGACAGTTGAACTTGGATGAAGACACTGAAAACCTGAGTAAGAGAAGCAAATCTCCAGTGGTGCAGGTGAAGCTGAAATGACAGGCTCTTCCTCAGCAAGGGCTGAAATGCACTTATCAGTCTCAGCACTCACAGTAATACTTTTCTCTTTAGAAAGCCCTCACTGCCAGCCATGTTTCAATCTGATTTTCAGCAGATCTTGAATTATGATGAACCCTTGCTTGTCTGCTTTGATACGGCACAAGTCATCACTAACTTGACAGCTCCCTGGCAGACTTTCAAGCACCTTGAGAAATACAAACCCAATCTTCCTTCTAGTACTTCTCCCACTGCCATCTCCTAAACCAAAATGTAATTCAGGGGCTTGAAAAGAACAAAATCAGAAATAAGGCTCACCAGTGCCCTGACAAAGCTGAAACAAAAAGAGTTACATGGTCAAAAGCAATGGAAAAAAAGGGGAAAGTGTAAGAGGAATAGTTTTATGGCAGCCTGTAGGCTGCACAGTGGTGTATACCACAACAGGGGTAAGTAACCCTCAAGAAGCACACAAAGAATTCTGATCTGCTTCAACTGGGATTATACTAGGTGAGTGCCAGCACAGATGCATGAATCTGGGGCGCACCATGCAATCCAAACTCAAGCAGTGGAAGGAGGTGAGCCAGCAAACTGTAAAGGAGATCCCTGTTCAATCCTATCAGATAGTAAAGCAGCCAAAGACCTAAGGAGCTGCTGTCATCAGCCACAAGACCTCTTCCCAACTCTTTCATAACTGCCCTTGGCTAAGGAGTGTTGTTCTGTATGCAGGTGCATGTTTTTTAGGGTTTAGGAGACTCTTACACTAGTAAGTCACTCTTACACTCAGAAGACAAAAGGAGGGGAAAGCCTGAAGATACAAGGTACTCTTTATTTCTCCATCAACAATACATTTGTATTCTCATTCCATCTGAGAAACCAAATCCCACTTTTGCCTTCTTCCCAGGAGGGTTTTCTTCCTTTTTGCTTTCACTGGAAAAGAGTAGATCTGTTGGAACATTTACATTATGAACCTTACTCCTTCTGGTTTGCTTCCAACAATTTTTAATCGACTTTCTCAACATGCATACATTTTCTGCAAACATCTTGTATAATGTCTTAAGAAAACCATTTCTAGTGATTCCCTCGTAAGAATTGTGTCTCTTCCCTGGAAAAAGTTAGCTAGTATGCTAACCTCAGGACTCTTACATTCACTCAGATGACAGAGACATAAATCCCTCTGCTGTCAGAGGTTTCCTTTTCAACTTCAGGCTGTTGACTTTGCCTCTGTGCAGCTGAAATCCAGCTGTAAAACTTAGAGAAGCACCACAAGCACACAACCACAGCTCTTGCATACTGTGAAGGAACATGGTATAGAATACATAATAACCTACATGAATTAGGCTCTAGAAAGACCCTGCAATGGGTGATGGCCTTGACTGAACTATAATGTACAACTGAGTAAAGCAGTGCTATTTTCTGAATGACCAAAGCCTTAAGGAGCTCTTGCAAATAGCACCACAAAATCTCTAATGGGGATAGGAAGGACTTCTGTTTTATCTCTCAGCTAGAAGACAAGAATCATACTGCTGCTCAACAGACAAAAAACATGCAGTGGGTCAAAGAGACCAAAAGAGAATGCAGCCAGTACTGGTGAGTCAAGACCTACGGAATAAACACCATCACTCCTCAGGCACTTGAATTTTATCTCCAGTGGAAAAACCAGGCTTGGCATTGCTTTGCTAATGGCATAGGAGGAGTTCACTGCCTGAAGTCATAAGCTTAGAATGTTAAGCTTCAGTGCTGGACGTTTGTAGCTCCCCTTCTGCCACGAAGAACATGTTTTCTGAATGCAGCCCTAGCTAAAATCTTTTCCTGACAAGAAGTGATCTCCTATACTTGTTGGTCTTGTACATCCCTCATCTAGATTTGGGGCAGTTTGTTTGCCGTTCTCTGAAGGCTGCCTCACTTCACACCCCAGAGCTGAGCGGGACACTGAGAAGGCAGCAGCATCCCATTGCAGATCTATGCTAACAGGGACTAGCCCAGACCCTAGTGCCCTTTTCCTCCTCCGCAGGTTACTAGCAGAACCTGGTAATAAAGCTGGCAGGGAAGGGGAAAAGGCAAAACACTGAGGAAAATGACCCAGATGATTAAGGAGTAAAGAACATCAGATGAAACTAAAAATAGTCCCCTCGGCAGTTGTAAAGGAAATTCGTTTGACAGGAGGCTGCTTCTTTTGTCAAGAGCGGTTTGTTATGCAAGAGACAATACCAACACAGGCTCTTCTTATCTTGGCTGTCAGTTCAACTGACAAAAAGAGCAGGAGTTAACATCACTGGAGACACAGGCAGTCTTAACATGTGTTTGCTTTCATGCTTTAAGAGGCAGGCCAGGGATTGATGCTGGCAAGAAACTGGTGGCAAGCTCAGTTAAGCAATTTCCTAAAAATCACGAGTGCTCACCCGTTATTAAAGGCAACAATTAAGCCCCTGCCCGATGCTGAGCCTTCAGTAGCATACAAAGGTAAGAAGTAGGAAAGAAGAGACCTTAAAACACTTCAGTCCTACCTCTCTTACAGAAGAGAAGGCTGGTGTAAAACCACGAGGAAAAGATGTGAGGCCCTCAGCAAGCTGCCTGGTAACTGCCCACAGGGCTGCAGGTGAGCCTGTAGGTTTCTTGTTGGCGTGCCGGCAAGCTCCCAGAGAGCCTGGTAGTCACTGCTGCCAGCAGCTGCTGCTGAGGGGCTGAGCAAACCACAGTCTGTCCAAGCACAGCAAGTAAAGGCCAGGACCTTGGAAAACTCAAGAGACACACACACAGAGATGCACACACAGCGTGCATGGGAGCAACCACTTGGATATGATGCAGGTGCAAGGGAAAACAACTCTTATTAGTCTCCTTGCCATCGCACTCTCATGAAACACTCCTTGTTAGAACAAGCATGCCACACTAAACTGCAGGTCAGTTCAAAACACGGCACTCACATTGTCTCTGTTCCTTTTGTAAGGAGGAAATGGTCACCAGCACAAAGGCAGCAACCTGGGAGAAAAATAAATAGCAGAAGGGAAGGTAAATTAGTGGAAAGTCACAGAATTACAGAACTTTAGTGGTTGGAAGAGACCTCCAGAGATCATCAAGTCCAACCTCCCTGCCAAGGCAGGATCCTCTAGGGTAGTTCACACAGGAATGCATCCAGGTGTTTTTTTGAAGGTCTCCAGAGAAAACTCCACAGCCTCTCTGGGCAGCCTCTTCCAGTGCTCTGTCACTCTCTCTGTAAAGAAAGTGTCTCCTCATGTTAAGGTGAAACCTTCTATGTTCCAGTTTGTAGCCACTGCTGCTTGGCTTATTGCTGCTGACCACCAAAAAGAGATTGGCCTCATCCACTTGACAGCCACCCCTCAGATATCTGTACACATTGATCAGATCTCCTTTCAGTCCTCCCTTCTCCAGACTAAACAGTTCCAGGGCTCTCAGTCTCTCTCCATAGGTGAGATGCTCAAATCCCCAAATCATCCTCGTGGCTCACCTCTGGACTCTTTCCAGCAGGTCCCTGTCTGTCTTGAACTGGAAGGCAAAAATTTGACACAATATTCCAGGTGTGGTCTCACAAGGGCAGAGTATAGGGGGAGGAGAATCTCCCGAGGCCTGCTGGACACACTGAAAAGTCCCTCCTGAAAAGCAGATAACCACCAAGTTGAAAATATGCACTGGTTTACTGGAGACTTCTCTTTTTTTGTAAGCTAACTTAGAAATAACTTGATCCATTTCCCACTCGACTCAGAAAGACAGATTCCGTCTAACACCAGACCCACCTGCCATGAACTGCTTGGGCCACAGGATGCCACTGTTGGATTTCTTTTTCAGGAGGTCAAGAGAAGCTGTGACAAATCGTTTGCCTGAACTAGACACCCAAATTTAATGCCTCTTTCCCCTTCTCAACGCATGCAGTTGCCAACATTACAGACCTAGACAGAACAACCAGATGTAAATTGCTCTGAGGTGCACTTGACGAGGAAGAAAATGTTGCGATACCTTTTAAGGTTACTGAACCCAGCTCTTCATGCATTCATAACTTTTCTATGCAGAAGAAATATCTCAAATGACTGCCAGGAGTGAAGACTCCAACTCTGGTACTTTGGACTACAAAGCAAATATCCCCTACATCCAGATGAGAAAAGAAAAACACTAGATGGGAGAGCAGATTAAATGAGAGAGAAAGCAGACTGCTCATAATTCCCACCTCTTGTAAAAGAAGCAAGAACTCCTACCATGTTAATAAAACTTCATAAACGTTTTACTAATATGTAATGGAACGTAAGGTATCAATGCCA
This sequence comes from Pogoniulus pusillus, assembly GCF_015220805.1. Taxonomy (NCBI): domain Eukaryota; kingdom Metazoa; phylum Chordata; class Aves; order Piciformes; family Lybiidae; genus Pogoniulus; species Pogoniulus pusillus. The sequence continues at coordinate 9,105,997 of NC_087284.1, read as the reverse complement.
AGAGGCAGGGAAGAGGAATGAGCTCCCAGTTAGCTCCTTTCACTGCAGTTTTGTGCGATTTACAAGCTGGCATCCTGAATCCTAAGTCCGGGACTAAAAAGACCTCCAGGTTGGTCACCTCATGAAGATCCAGCACTGTGAATTTTAGAGCAGTCAACATTGCACAAGCAAGTTTCAGTCCTGAAATACTTCTACAGTTAAGTGGTAAATTCTAGAAAGCTAAGCAGAGGTTTGCAGATAGTCTCCAAGATACACTCAGACAAGGGTTCACCCAAGTTCAGCACAATACAGATGGGATTTGAGAGAAAGGATTGTTAAGAACCAAGGGAGAAATTGTAAGGCTGTTTTTCAGATTTCAAAAGCTGTTTTGGGTTTGCTCATCTTTTTAGAAGAGGAAAAATGGCTTCAGAATAGGGAAAAAAAATAATGCTAAAGTTTCAGACATAGCTTGAGTGGTCAGCAACAGCAGAACTTGAGGAAAATCAGCATGAAAGGGAAGGTAGTAATGATGCAGAGCATTACCTAGGCCGGTGTTACAGGTTCATACTTTAAGATCATATAAATACAAAAAAAAAGGAACAACAAATAACAGTCTTACAGGGTTCAATGCTTGAATTAAAACATCCTCACAGCCTTCAGTCTGTTTTGGATGTGTCCCAGAAGCCAGCTCTTCCACAGCCAGAGTCTAGATTAAGTGTGACAAAAGCACCTTTACTTGTGAGCTCTTTAAATCAGAACTACACAATTGATCAGAAGATGCCAGGAAGGACTAAGCCTTAGGAAAGAAACACTTCCCAGTCATAAAAATCACATGTTACTAAAGACAACAATAGAAGTCTAAAGATGATTTCCATTGCTCTTAATTTTTTTTGTATTTCTAACAGCACACACCAAGCCACTATATGAGTATTAAGTCAGTCCTGGTTGTTCACACTTCTTTTGCCGAAGCAGTATTTGGTATAGTGATTTCTTTTTCCACAGGGACAGAAAAGATTCTCCAACACATAGTCAATTACTTAGATCCCAATCTCCCACTCCAAAACCAAGGGATTTCAAAAGCTCTTTAAAAAAGTCTTCAGCCCAAATTCTTTTCTGTTTATCAACAGATTTAATGTAAAAGCAACATCAGAAGTGTAGGGGAAAAAGTGTTCCAAAGCTAATTTTAAGTCCTGCTGATCTCAGGCACTTAGTAATCCTGTCAGCCTGAACAGACTCCAGTGGTGCACTGCCTGCCTGGCTGGAGAAATCTGTCCCTGGAAGGTTTACTTATAGACCTTGTACCTTATATCTACATTAGGTTTTAGCTGGGAGGTTTTTGTTTGTTTGTTTGTTATTTTGGAGCAAGTGTCCAGGACTGCTTTGATGCAAGACACAGTCAATTCCTAGAAATCAAAATGTTTGCACTTCATTTTCTGTGAATCAGTCCCTCTGAACTTCAGCAGCTAGCCAGAATTCAGTCCCAGCAGTTACTTCTATCAAAAGGAGAAACTGATGGCAGAAAGCCACATCTTTGATACAAACCCATCTGCGTATATATAACACAGCATCCTCTTACCTGCAACAAGGTAAGAATAAATGAGGAGACCTTTTTCCTTGATGGTTCTCATCCACATCAGTCATAGAATCTCATCCACATTACCACATAAAATCCCTTCATGGACATCCTATACTTATTTCTCCTCAGGCACACGTTCCTGTTTCTTACCTTTGGCTGCTGTCTTCTAACCAGTGCCATTTTCTATGGCTCGTGTCACTGGTTCTTATGTCCTGTATAGGCGAGTCCAGCAATCACTACCCCAGTGCCTTGTTTTGGCTTTTCAAGTTCCCAGGGAAAATGCCTCTGGTCACAATATTTTCATGTAGATCTCACCATATAACTCAGTTGTGAACCCATCGTTTCAACAACCAGGCTCCATAATGACTTTAATCACTTTTTAAGCACTTACCTTGCCCATTACCTTCACTGAAGTTTGCCCAATCCATAATTGTAACCCTTCAGTTCCACCCAGTTTTCTAGCCAACCTAATTCTTTAAGCCCAGAAAGTGAAATGCTTTAACTTATAGTGTAGGAAGTCGTTGTCGAGGTACTTTCTTACTTCACCCCCCTCCCATGCCTGTTTCCAGCCATTTCTCATTATTTTTCTCTGTAAGAAACCTAAAGAAAGCTGTAATTTTTCATAGAATTTCATAGAATCAACCAGGTTGGAAGAGACCTCCAAGATCATCCAGTCCAACCTAGCACCCAGCCCTAGCCAGAAAACTAGACCATGGCACTAAGTGCCTCAGCCAGGCTTTTCTTCAACACCTCCAGGGACAGTGACTCCACCACCTCCCCAGGCAGCCCATTCCAATGCCAATCACTTTCTCTGGCAACAACTTCCTCCTAACATCCAGCCTAGACCTCCCCAAGCACACCTTGAGACTGTGTCCCCTTGTTCCATTGGTGGTTGCCTGGGAGAAGAGACCAACCTCCACCTGGCTACAACCTCCTTTCAGGTAGTTGTAAACAGCAATGAGCCTCTTCTTCTCCAGGCTAAACAACCTCAGCTCTCTCAGCCTCTCCTCATAGGGCTTGTGTTCCCCATCAAGAGTGGACATCCTCTGCTGGATGTAAGCAAAGAATGTGTTTAATAAATCTTTATCACCTAGACAAGAGAGCAGAATTCATGCAGGCACTCCAATCTTCAGAGTAAAATCTGCCAAGCTAGCCTAAACTACCTTTAAACAGAAACACTACTAATTAGAAACAAACAGACCTACAAAGCAGTAAACCACCCCTGCTGGTAGATTGCCTTCAGTAGCAGGATGACAGCCTCAAACTGAGAAAGTATAGCAACTAACTAATGGGTAGTGGTGACTCAGATTGCAGCTTTCCCATTAGGATTTCAATTACATTCACTAGTCACTGCTATTAAGAGAGGTAGCCCTCCCCATCCATCCCTCTAATTTCTTCGCTGTGTGACACATGCTTCTGCCAAGTCCTGTCTCCTGTGCATAATTGCAGCACAAAGCCAAATCAACTCACTAAAACAGCAGAATGTAAATGGGTTTTGGCTGAAAAACTGAACTGATTTATTATGTGACCAGGCAAGCATTGGGGTTGGTACAAGGCAAAGAGATGAACTGCCACAGCTGAAAGCAGGAACTGTGGAAGTCTTGGAGAGGTGAGAAAGACTAATGGTGATCGAAGCTGTTGACACAGCTCAGACAGAGCAGGGGGTCAGAGTCTTGTCACGGCCCATCAATTTACAAAACATGTCCTGAGCATTCAGTTCCTGTAGATACCTCATTTCAGGAACAGCAGCTCCTCTGATACCCACAGGTATGCAACCACACTAAGTCATGAGTTTTAAACTCAAATTCAACCGCTACTAGCACACCAACCATTCCTGCCTCTGAGGATGATTTTCTGGTCCCAGATCTTGTGCAGGGCAGTGCCATAGCTTAGAGAAGCTTTCCAAGGCTCAGCTGGGCACGGCACGACGTTAACATCGTTGTCCTGCTTCTCTGGCACGGTGCATGTGTACTGGACTGCAGGATGGACAAGTCACTCACTGCAGTACTGGTTGATGGGTCTGCCCCAGGCTCTCCACAAAAATAGGGATAACCATAGCAAAAAGCATCCTTCCCTTGTAAGAGAAACATCACAGACTAGCAGCAAGCCAAGCCCCTGGAGAGCCACCGCAGGGAGGGCTTTCACAGAACACCAAGCAATGAGGCCATAGATAGCCAAATGGTCGCGTAGCTGACATGCAGCTTGACACCAAGGGCGGGTCAGTTGCTTACCTCCCTTTTCAGCGCCTAGCATAAGGCAGCCTGTTCCCGTCCACTCGTTGCTGGTGACGAGTTCCCCCATTTCCTTTCACCTCTATGCTCTGCACATCCCCTGTGGCAGGGCTTCCCGCCCTGGGCACCGCGACTCAGCGAAGCGGGCTTTAAAACGCAGCAACACAAAACCAGACAGCCGGCGGGAGCCTCAACTTCAGCTTTATTGACCCTCAGGTGTTACATACTCTCAGGGCGCCGCTCACCAGATTCTTTTTCAGCGCCACGGTGCACACGGGCCGGGGCCCTTACCCACCCCAGTGCCCCAGGCCAGGTGCCCCAGGCCGGGTGCCGGGCGTGCGGCGGGCGGGGGCAGCAGCAGCAGCAGCAGCAGCAGCAGCAGCAGCAGCGGCAGCAGCGGCAGCAGCCCTCTCCTGCGCCCCGCGCCGCCCGGGCCCCGCGAGCAGGGCGCGCCCAGAGCGCGGGGCTCCGCGGGTGCGGCCGCACCACCTGCGCAGGGGCCGGCCCGCCGCGGGAGGGAGGCAGGACGGAGGTGGGCGGGCAGGAAGGCAGGGACGAAGGGACAGAGGAAAGACGGAGGAAGGGCGAACCCGGCTGCTCCCGGAGCTTCTACTCCGCTCAGGTGAGGGGCGGCAGGGGGTGGGGACCACTGATTCTCGCCTCCCTGAGTGCCGAGCGACGGCAGACGCCAGGCCACTGCCGACTGGCGGAAGGACAGCGAAGGGCTCCTGTGGGGAGCGCAGGGTGCGCGTCGGCCGAGGGGCTGCGCCCACGGCTGCGGCTCCGGGGCCTCAGGCCCGGTGCCCTCCGGCAGGGCCGCCCCCTGGCCGCGAAGGCCTGTGTCGTGGCGCAGAGGTGGCTGGACCGGCACCGAGAGCCCCCCAGGGGAGCAGTGCAGGGCTGCTGCTTGCTGAAGGGCTTTGCTCCGAGCAGAGGACCTGAGCTCCTGCAGAGGAAAGCACTGACGCTTTGTCAGCCACGATAAGTAAAGGAGATGGAAGTCGTTAAGCAACTCCTCAGCTCGATCAGTCAGAATTAAATCGACTGCAGAGCTGCGATGAAACCAAGTGACAATAAAGATCGCTTAGATGTTTAAAGTCGGCGTTTCTGCAGTTTACAGGTTAGGGCTTATGTGGAAAGACACTTTCAGAAAGTAACAACCCTGTAATATGTAATACCAAATGACCAAGAATGCCGTCTCCTGCCCCGCTCAGTTTTCGGCCCGGCACACCTTTGCCCGTACCCAGCGTTTAACCGGAGCGCAGGTGACGCTTCTGGCTGCATCTGCCCGCAGCCAGGGCTGCCCTCCTCTTCGCAGGACAGAGGCTGTGCCCCTTCTTGTGACCTGCGCTCTTCGCTTTGCCCTGCTGTCCGTGGCAGTTGTATGCATTCTCATGGAATGCACTGGCGTTTGCTGGGGTTAATGTTTTATGCCAGAGACAACAGAGGAGCCAAAATCCATGTACTTAGTGGACACCACACCTTGTCCACGCAGTACAGGGTAGAAGATTCAGAGCAAACTCGACAAATAAGCTAAGCACAGTAATCACTGAATACAGAAGCACTCCAATCCCTCAGTGAAGAGAAAAATGCAAGGAAAAACTTCCTCCTTTAATGAAGTTACTTTACTTGTAGCTTAAAGGGTTTTACTTCCTTCTCTTCTTAAGGAAGTCTACTAAGTTTTGTATCGGCATGAAATGAGTGTGAGTGCTGGTCAATGAGTAACTTTAAGTAGAGCTGTAAAATGAAGCAGTTTTATTTCTCTGTCTCAGGAAGTTACTTTAGAAGGAAAGAATACATGTAAGAAAACAAAGATGTCTCACGCTGGGAGGCGACACCAAGAAAAGCAGTACAGGCACCATGAGAACCAGGGGTATGAGGAAGACAGAAGAGGGAGAAAACTTCACCCATACAATGGAAGGTATGTCTTGATTGCCTCAAAGAAACAGCACGGCAGGTCTGTCACCTTCTTAGTCTGCTTTTAAATACCTTCATATTACCATAGTAAAGAAAGCATTTACTCAACCTTCAAATCGTGAAGCACACATCACACTTAGCATCAGAGAGCTACCTTTTTCTTTATATTGAGCTTGAGAGAGAGCAGAAAGATAGGCTGGGTGGCACAGGCAGAGATATGACTTTCCTGGGGTTAACTGAATCACAGAATTAAGCAGGTTGGAAAATACCTTTGAGATCATCGAGTTCAACCTATCACCTTCTATTTAACTAAACCATGGCACTAGGTGCCTCATGCAGTCTCCTTTTAAACACCTCCAGGGATGGAGACTCCACCTACCCGGGCAGCCCATTCCAATGCCAATCACTCTTTCTGTGAAGAACTTCTTCCTAACATCCAGCCTAAATCTGCCCTGGTACAGCTTGAGACTGTGTCCCCTTGTTCTGTCACTGTTTGCCTGAGAGAAGAGACCAACCCTTACCTGACTACAGCCTCCCTTCAGATAGCTGTAAAAAGCAATAAGGTCTCCTCTGAGCCTTCTCTTCTCCAGGCTGAGATCGAGTTGTCCGAAGAAGAGCAATGAAGCTGGTGAATGGTCTAGGGAACACATCTTCCAAGGAGCAGATGAGGCAACAGGAGTTGTTCTGTCTAGAGATAAGCTCAGAGGAGACCTTACTGCTCTCTACCTGAAATCAGGTTGTAAGCGAGGTGTTACTCTTTCAAGTAACAAATGATAGGATTAGAGGAAACAGCCTCAAGTAGTGCCAGGGGAGGTTTAGATCAGACATTAGGAAAGAATTGTTTCCTGAAAGGGTTGTCAAACCCTGGGACAGGCTGCCCAGGGAAGTGGTTGAGTCTCGTCCCTGGAGGTATTCAAAAGATGCATAGGAATGGTGCTTAGTGACATAGTTTAGTGGTGGATTTGGCTGTGCAGAGTTAATGATTTGACTTGAAGATCTTAAAGGTCTTTTCCACCTAAATGATTCTCTAAGTTGGATCACAAGTAGGTGAAGGATTGCCATTTGTTTTAGTACAGTTAGCAAAGAAGCTGATCAGTAGGTGACAGCAAGACATGGCTTAGTAAATATGCATTGCTTAAATGAGAATGCTACAGGATTGAGACCAGCATGGGGATGAACCTACTACACTCTCCAGCTGCTGCAGTTCATCTGTGAACAAATTAATCTAAACCAAAATGAATTGCAGTAATCACAGTTAGCAAATAAGTCCTCGTTTAAATGTCTTAAGGCTGTTTTGTGTCACTTGATAGCGGGTCAGGCCCTATCAGCACAATAAGCAGAACAACTGATTGGTTTGAAGGGACAAATAAATTCTTGGGATATTATGCTGCCTCTTCCAGCCTGGCTATCCCAGAGCATATCAGAAGTGAGCTTAGGCTGTTTTCCTTTAAAGGCTTTCCTTGAAGTGACTGCACTGTGGGAGAAAGGTCCATAGTTCTCAACACCACTGTCAAATTGGCCATGGCAGTAAGGTATTCATCATTCCCAGTTAGTCTCTGGGGGCAGTTTAAGAATAGAGGCAAGGAAAGAGAGGAGATAAATATAATTAATGTTATTGAAATCTGACATACTGCAATACTCCTTCATATTATACATTTAGCAAGAAAATCAGGATGAGAATAAAAGCAGCAGTGTATAGTACTGCATGGACTGGGAGGAGTGTTTATGGCTAAGTATAAAGCATTTGGATGGTGTTAATCTTACTGTATTTTGAAAATAGGTAATGAATTCTTCCTGTGTCTCACTTAAATCTTGAAGAATTGGAGAGAGATGGGAACAAAGGTCAGCCTAAAAATCATCCTTAGAGGCAGAATTACTGCCCTTAGCAAAAGCTGAAATCAGGAGGGGATGTAGTTAAATTATCTTGAACATATTAGAAATCAGGGTAGCAAATGCCAAGGATGTATTAACTGCACTGTGGGGAGGAAAAAGGAAAAGAAAAAGAAATGGTGTTGGGATGTTGGTGTGGATTTTGCATAAGCAGTATAATAGAAACAGTTTGTGCAAGGATAGCTATTCATTAAAACACCACTTCTTAAAGCGCTTCTCTGGACTGCCTCGGTTTGCTGCTAGTTTCAAATTACTCAGCACCTAAGTCTGAAAATTAGTGGACAGCTCACAGAAGCAAACAGATCATCTCTGGCCAACAGATCATCTTTATATCCACGAGAGACTAGAGCAGGGGACACAGCAGCTACAGATGTGTAATAGCCATGGTGGTATTGCTTGAGTGAGGCTGAGAATCTGGGGCCACCAGCCCTCACTACAACCAGTTGAAGTACTTTTCCATCTCTTGTTGGGACGGAGTTTGGCTTAACAAAACAGCATTTCCTGCTTAGCTTTCAAGACAAAACCAGCTGCTTTTGTAAGGCTGATTGACCAAAAGACCTCCAGATACTATACTGAATTGGGTGGGAAGTGTGTAGTGGAAGCTGTAATGTGGGTGCTTTCGCTCCTTATGAGCAAAACTTTCTAGCCAGACTGTTTCTCTTTCAAAACGTTTTTCTGTCTGAAACTCCTATAACAACCTCATTATTGAGGAGAAAAAGTTGGACTGGCCAGAACTGGGACATCTTGAAGGAAAATAGGAACAAAGGTGGCCATTGTGAGGAAAACAAATACATGTAAAAGACACTTCAAAAAGAAAGATTTTTTTTCCCCTAATTATATTCTTGTTGCTGAACATGAGGAGGTTTTTGGTGATTTTCGTTGTTTTGTTTTCTGGCAAGTAGGAGGATACAATAGAGAGAAGCAGCTGCATCAGAAGTACCAGAGGGATTGCTTTCATGTTAACTGGAAGTCTTATAAATCACACAGTTTATTTAATTTATGTGACACAGCTGCACAGGATGCTTTGGTGGTTGCACAAGACACAGGACAAAGGTCAGAAAAATCAGATACGTTTTGGCCAAATAGAGCTGTTGGCAGCTACAGGCAGAGATGTTCACGTTGGGCTTGTTATTAAATATCTTAAAATGTTAAAGTGACAAAGAGCATGATTTAACATAGATGAATGAGATTATATTTGTGAGCTGAATCTGGAAGTGGATTAAAGTAAACCTTAGTGAAGTGCAGGAAACAAAACTACAGTTGAAAATGCTGATCTGTGAATAAGAAATTCAAGATAAAAAATGAGTAGGAAGAAGACTTTTGAAAATGGTAATGCTGAATGAGACTTGAAATACCCTTTGATAACAAAATCATGTAGCTGCCCCTTGAAAAATACATGCTCTGATTCTTCAGATGAGGGGAGGGCATTTAAATCAGACCAGACACAAAACAATTTACAGCCAATGTTTCATTTAACCTGAGTCTTAGCTGACTTTAAAAAGGGCAAATTGTACTTTTCCACTAGGATATCTGAAATCTCACCAACCTTAAAAATCATCAGCCTTCAGACATGGCACTGTATGTCACTGCAGCAAAGTGGACAATGCATTCTGAAGTACACAAAGGAAGAGACATAAGAATATGGGTTTTTTGAGGGAGGATCAGTTTTTGATTCCTCTTTAAATATCAGCAATGACCTAAGGGGGAAAAAAAAGTTAAATAGAGCTTCCCTCCACCCCCATTTCACAATTTAATCTGTTTAATCTATTTCTTTTAATGGCTTTCATTTTTTTTTTCAAAAGACATCTTTTGTGTGCCATGGTAATTTGAAGTACAGACATGATAAAGTGCTTACCCATGATATAGTTGTGCTACTTCACACACTTCAATCCTTATGAGCATGGATTTAGGCAAGTGTTTAGGCAAGCTGGTTCCACTAATAGAAGCATCTTCCAGTTTCTCACATTCTAATGTTCAGGCTAGAGAGCATGAGCTAATTAGTATACATTAGTTGTTTAAATCGTTGTAGATCAACAGAAGACATCCAACCTGGCCAGCACTCCAGGACTGCTACTGTTTGCTCAGATGCTTACTCTAGAACCTCAGGAGCAGCAGGAGAATATTTTGGCCCCCCACCAGAGTGTTATCCTCCCAAGGAAACCTTCTCAATGAAGTGCTCAAAGGTATGCACAACAAGAGGTATGTGAGATTATTACTGCCTGCCATTTACCCTTCTCATTCGAAGGACTTGGTTTTGGTTGCTGTGGTTAGAAGCACAACAAAACAAAGATAGAGGAACATATAAAAAAAAAGATCCAAAACAGAGTTCAACTTCATGACTACAGATTGCTAGCACATTTTAGGCATCTGAGGGCAAGATTTGAAAACACACATCCAGAATATGCATCCAGAGCATCAAAATAGGTAATCACTCAAGTTGTGCAGCAAGTCTTAACCTTTAGGATTTAGGAATACATAATTGCATCTGTAGGCAATTTAAGGATATCTGTTGGAGCTTTGATGCTAGTTTATTTCTGACACAGTCTTCTCAGTTTGGTTTTTTTTTTTATCATCTCTGGATTTAATGTAGTCATCACTGAGACATCTTTATAAAGCAACACTGCAAGAGACAAAACTGTTTCATGGACAGGAATCCAATAAAGCAGCTCTTGAGAATTTTTTTCTTAGCTAGAAAGCAACTACAGTAAGCAGAGATATGAGCATTATTGTGGAAGAAAATCAGCCTTAACATTTAGTAAACTCATTCCTGTAAACCAAGGAAAAAGCTAGAACATCCATTACTCCTTTAAAGTTCTCCTTTTTTCAGGACAATACAAGTTCTCACCATATCCATAGGAAAGGCCCACTGTGGTCTTGAGTTAAAACTTGCAGCTGGGAACCAAGTCTTTGGCTGGAGTCTGTAAACAGCTTTTCAGTGTCCTCCAGTAGAGAAACCAATGAAGAGTTTAGCTGTTGGATGTAAATTAAAATACATAATGTTAAACTATTTCCTTACTCCCTGAGGAAAAGTTAAATAACACACAATTTGGTCTTAATATTTCTCTGTATGTGAGTATGTGCACAGTTTTAAGAGTGAGCTGAACTATTTTCTCTCACAAATAGGTGCTGTGTATTTATATGCAGTTGGTTTTCTATCTTGAGGAAGTTTAACTCCAACAGTTAGTAGAACATATTTAATGATGCAGAGCCATACTGATACTCTATCCCTGATAAAATTGTATCAGAGGTCTCTTTTTCAACAACAGTAACTTACTTAAACTTGTCTTAGGAGCTCTAGAAAATCCCATGCTTTATTTTGAGACAGATTTGGAAAACTAAAGCCACAAGTTGTTTTTAGTTTTCGGTTTCACTGGCTGCTTAGACTTAGCAAATAGCTTACTGTGACTTCCTGGGGTGTTTTTTTTGCCCCCATGTTAACTTCTTTCAGTGCATTAAACATCATTAACATTTTCATAATGTCCTACTTTGGGATGCAACAGTTGATGACGATGATTTCACTCCCACCCGTCCCCTAGGTTGCTCAGTAGTTTCCAAAACTGAATGCCTGATCTTGCAGTGAAAGGGGGAAAATAAATCCTGTAGAAAATAAAGCAGTTTAAGTTTTTAAAATGGAAGTATTTTAAAGGTTGGTAAGATAATGACTGTGTTACTCCCCAGTTTGGTTTGAAAAGATTGAGGATTTCCTAGAACTGTTATGCAGAATTCTCAATTCCCTGCAGTCACAGCAAATGTTATAAATTAAAAGCTACATGAATTGTTTACTACATGTCTGTACATGAGAGCTCCAACTTGCATGTTACATCTTCCTCTAAATACTTCTTAACCACCTCTTTCCTTCACCATTGGTTTATCAGCACACTGGTTAAATCTCCCCTTCTCTATCATCATAATTCTGAAGTAAACTAGTGTCAAACAGGGCAGGGAAATCAAGTGAGATAGCACTGCAACTGAAATGTGAACTTAGTTAGTTTCTGACCATATATCACTCTGCTTTCACTCTGTTTGTTGTTGGTTTTTAGTTTTGCCCAGGAAATATACTTGTGTTCTTTGTGCATGTTAACTGGTTTGGCAAACTGGAGGGGAATTCTAAACAACCAGAGCTCTGAAAAGTATTTGCTCCACCCAGATACTTCCCTCCTCAGCCATGCTTTTTGCCAACAACATCCCAAACCACTAAACCAGAGTTTCAGAAATAGGCAGTTATTTTAGCAGGGATCCTTCAAATGTCTTAGCTGCAAGCAGCAGCAGAAAAAGAACATTCTCCTTGCTGCCCACCACCCCCTCCTTTTTCCTCCACAGCCACATTGAGAAAACAAACCCAATCCAAATACAATGGAAGAAACAATTAATACTGATCTGTTTAGCCAGTGGAGACATTTGATACTAAGACACTTCAAAACGTTCTCCTCCTATTTAATCTTTTCATCTTGACAACAGAAGGGAGCAAGAACATTCAAGTGTTCTGTGCGCAGTATCTGTTTCAAAGCTGTTCAGGTAGGTTCATGTGCACAGTGGTATCACAGTAGCACAGTATTATCAGGGTTGGAAGAGACCTCACAGATCATCAAGTCCAACCCTTTACCACAGAGCTCAAGTACTGGAACACACAAGGCACCTAACCACACATCTTTTCAAACAAGGTACTAGAGTGCAAATTTAGGAGGGCCAGCAGAGGCTGGGCCAGTACAGAGTGAGCTACCCTCAGGAGTGCTCTGCAAACTTCAGATTGGTGGAATTTTCTGAACTGGAAAAATGCAGTCACTTGTGTTACATTTAATACCTTCTTCACAGGTAAATTAACTACCAAGTTAATTTAACCCTGTTCTGAATCCCCTTTTGAATGTTTGGCCTCCACATCATTAAAGTTCTACAGGGTTTGTGCCATTTGAAAAGGTAGTATTTTGTTTCTCCATGAGATTGAGGATTTTAGAGGGGACTCTACCCTTTGTCACTGTGTTCCTATTGCTTCTCTGTAGACTAAGGAACAGTTAGGTTTGGCATCAACAAAAGTTTTCCCAGTTGTTCTTAGCTTGTCAGCCTCGTACCTTTTCCAGATCCAATGTACCTTTTTGAGAGGAGCTGATCAAAGATGCACTCAAAATTCAAAATAAACTCCAAGCCCAATCAGACATCTGCATAAAACATGATGTCTCTCTAGTCCTAGCCTAATGCTTCCGAGCTTTTTGTGTGGTGTTTAATCATAGGAAAACACTGAGCTAGGCAAGGCTAGCTTATGGCTTTCCTGAGTGGAAATGATTTGTATAGAGGCCATCTGTGCACTGTGTAGATGGGTGTGGTTTGTCTACATGCATGAAGTACAAGGTTGCTTAATAAAACAATGATCCTTCAAGAGCTTGAGTTCCCAGCAGCCTACCACTTTTACAGCTGGCAATCAGGAAGACTTTGTTGTGATGGTTATGAAAAAGGATTTCACCATCTCAGCTTTTCAATTCATGAGTTTGTGCATCTACTGTTTTATTTTGGCGTGTACTTTGGAGCCGAATTTCGTTAGAGTCTGCACTTAAAGCTCTTTGAGCCAAGTTGCAGAACAATCTCAGGGTGCACAAACTACATTTACTTCAGATAAAACTAAGTGTGAGGGTGACCCATAACTATGGTCCTTTATCCCATACTTGAGCTAAAATGGAGTACTTCTCTCTCCCCACAAAATGTTTATCATGTAGCCCCTAGGTCTTCAGCTCTGACGCGACAGCTCCACTCCCAGTGCACTGTTAACATAGGCACAAAAAGTGTCAGGCAGCAAACCCCAGAGGTTTCTCTTTTAACTGTTTGAAAACTATCTGTTTCCTCCTACTCTTTGTTTTCTTTTAACTCCTCCTCGTTCTAACCTGTGAGAGCATCTTTATCTCACAGGAGCTTGTGTCATTTAAAAGAACACTACCACGTGGACTGCCTATCTTCATATATCTGCTGCTGCTTTCAGATGACTTCCTTCTAACGAACTTTTGACTCTTCCCTCTTATGCTTTTGCTATCTTTATGTCTAGTTTCTGCGTGTTTGGGGTGGTTTGGTTTTGTTTGTTCGTTTTTTCCTAGGGACGTTACACTTGTGGATTTTATTATGACAGATTCAGGAGGGACCAGAAACACAGAAGTCTGCCACCTGGTGTGTTTCTGTGGTTGTGAGGGAGCTGCTTATAGACTGGTGTCAAGCGGTACAAATGCTCTCTATAACTATATGGAAATCAGAAATAAACTTGATAAAGACAAACGTTTTAACAACTAAGGAGAGACTGCTTGTGGAAAAAAACAGATCCTAAAACTTCTGCACCATAATGCATGCTATATAAAGCAGCACATGTTGAAAAGGACAAGAGTTTTTGGCCAGAGTGTAATGAGAGCAGAAATCCTTTCTGAACAAAGCACACAGCTTGCTTTTAGCAACACAGGTCAATTTTCTTAGTTCTCTTTTCTCTGTAGAAATGTGAAATTTGAAATCATAGTTGGCGTTTTGAAAAGATAACCAGATTCAGTGCTTTCAGTTATCAGAGGGAGTAAGAGAACTGTTCAAGGCTGGCTGCAATGATACTTCCTTCACCTTAGAGCAAAATCTGACTCAAACCCAAGACTGAGTAGCTGATCTTAAATTGGTCGTAAATGTTTGGTCGCTTGACCTTGAAAACTTCTCATTTTATTATACACATTGGTGTGAAATAGGTAGAGCAACACAATGCCATAACAGTACTTTCACAGGATCACAGGATGTTAGAGGCTGGAAGGGACCTCCAGAGATCATCGAGCCCAACCCCCCTGCCAGAGCAGGTCACACAGGAACGCATCCAGATAGGTCTTGAAAGTCTGCATTGAAGGAGACTTCACAACCTCTCTGGGGAGCCTGTTCCAGTGCTCTGTGACCCTTACAGTAAAGAGGTTCCTCCTCATGTTCAGGCGAAACTTCCTGTGCTGTAGTTCATACTCGTTGTCCCTTTGTCCTATCCCAGGGCACAACTGAGCAGAGCCTGTCCTCTCCCTCTTGGCCCCCAGCCCTCACATATTTATAAGCATTGATTAGATCCCCTCTCTGTCTTCTCTTCACCAGACTGAAAAGCTCCAGGTCCCTCAGCCTCTCCTCGTATTTCCTTTAGTTTTTCATAGACACAGAAGGTAAACTAAGTTTCTCCTCTCTTGGGTTAGTACTTGGCTTAGGAAATGCCTGCACTTTTGCCTTGAGAGAACTGTACTGTACCTGGTCATCATTTCTGAGCTAATAACTTTATTTTAAAAAGTCTTCAGCACACTTAGCATTTAACAGAGACAACACTGGAAAGGTCAGAAAACAGTCTGTGGGGGAACAAGTATAATGGAATCTCTGTTCCTTGCTGCCATGAATACAGCTTTGCTCTATGAATAGCATCAGATTTCTTAAGCATGTTGTAGGCACTTCCAAACAATCATGCCTTTAGCCTACACCTTAATATCCATAATTGTTAAAACCTTCAGACCAATTTCCCCTCAGAAAAAGACAGCATTATAGCTTGCAACAAGAAAATTCTCAAATTTCAAGCATAGCCAGGAGGAAATAATAAACTGAATTTATTTGGAGGAGGAAATAGAATTAGGGAATAACAGTGACTTTCTCCAGGATATATTCATGCCTTAACAAGCCAGCATTAATTCAACTGTAAACATGTGTAAGCTTTTGTTTTTTACAGAACACAGTTGATTTTTTTTTCCCTGTAGCCATGTATGCTGGCAAAACCTCATAGACTAGAAAAAAATCTGAGTTGAAAAGTCACCCTAAAGAGAGTTCACACTGGTAGATACTCAGTTTGATTTATCTCATTGTTCATAACCATTATTCTGCTGCTATGTGGCACTGTTATGTCCTGATACTTTCCTGCTTGGAGTTGGATGTAGGAGCAGGAGGGGATAAAGTATTTTGCTGAGCACTTTTCTAGTGCTGTGGAAATACTGGGGAAGACTGGTGATCTAGCAAGAGGCATTGGACTGAAGTAAAAACCACTGAAGGGTCATTAAATGCACATAATGCAGGTAACTTTGTGCATAAACCCGAGCATTGGACAAGTGCGGTCAGCAGCTCACGTTACATCTCTTCAGCAGTGCTCAGAGGGATACTTAGCAGTCTTGTGGGGGCATCCAACAGGATTAGAAATTATTGTATTTTGTTGTCACCTACTTCACATTTTGCCCCTACAGTCTGCCCTATTTGCCTCACAGAATCACAGAATGAATCACAGAACGTTGGGCTGGGTGAGACCACAAAAGACATGGAAGAGTAGAGAAGAAGCAAAGACTAATACAGCCTTGCAGACTGTGTCTCTGTTGTCTTCTGCAGTGCCATCAGGTGTGGGGAGACAGTGTGAGGCTGCTAGGGGAGGTTCTCACAGAATGTTGGAGGCTGGAAGGGACTTCGAAAGATCATTCAGTCCAAAGCCCTTGCCAGAGCAGGATCACCTATACCAGATCACACAGGAACACACCCAGGCAGATCTTGAATATCTCTAGAGAGGGAAACTCCACAGCCCCCCATGGCAGGGTTCTGTCACTCTCACAGTGAAAAAAATCCTCCTTGTGTTTACTTGAAACTTTCTATGCCTCAGCTTCCACCCATTGCCCCTTGTCCTGTCATCAGGTATCACCAAGCAGAGCCTGGCTGCATCCTCCTGGCACTCATTCTTTACATGTTTAGAAACATTGATGGGTTCTCCTCAGTCTCCTCTTCTTCAAGCTTAAAAGGCACAGCTCCCTCAGTCTCTCCTTGTAAGAGAGATGTTCCAGTCCCTTAGTCATCTTTGTGGCTCTGTACTGGACTCTCTCCAGCAGTTCTATGTCCTTCTTGAACTGGACACAGTACTCTAGATGCAGCCTCACCAGGGCAGAGCAGAGGGGGAGGAAAACCTCCTTCAACCTACTAACCACAGCCCTTTTAATAACCCCAGAACAGCTCCTTTAAATTGTACTCAAAGCTGTCAAGATGCTGTTCCTGTGGCAGTTAATTTCAGCATATTTGTGCTGTAAGAAAGGAGCACTAAGGTCCCCTGTAGCCTCATTGTAATTGGATGGCTTCCCACCCCTAGCTGTTACAAAGTGCATTTTAAATGGGATGACTAACAGATTGAATTTGTCATCGAGTGTTTTAATCCTGTAATTGTGAAGGCAGAGGATATTAGTTGTGAGAATTGGATGGAGCCATCCAGATTAAAATAATACCAGTTATTCAAAATGCATCATGACAATTGCACAGTCAACAAGGTAGAGTGGAAGAGCTGCAGGTAACCTTTGTGTTCTTTCTGTTTGCTGTGAAATATAAATAGCCATGAGCACTTAGTTCTATAAAAACATACAGGGGGATCTACACAATCTGCAGATGCTAAATGTTACCTTCAGCAAACCATTACGCTTCCAAAATATGCAACTTCACTCTGCCCAACTCCTTATATCAAGTTTTTTTCATCCCACATTTGGCCCTGTGCTAAGTTGTACACTGTTATTTTTAGAGAGGGGAGAACTACAGCTGAGGAGACTCACTCAAGTTGGCAGGGGTAGGTAACTAGCAAAGTTGATGTTAGCTGTTAGGTATGTGTTAGGTTCTATGGCCTGTGCTTCCTGACTGGGAAACCTTAGTTAAGTGTGCTTCCTATCAATATAGGACAGGACTTGCACCACCTTTTCTGGAAGACACTAGGTTTATCTCCTGCACATCTGACCCAAATTCTGGGAAGCAAGAAAAACTCTTCTCTTTAGGAAGGTGGCTCTCAAAGTTAATTGATAGAGCAGAGTGTTTGTTGAACGTAGCTCCTCTTCTCGAGCAGATCTTAGCTCACTTCAAGAAGGAAAATCCGCCCAGTCAGGAATGTTGCTCACCTAGTGTGACAACTTAGAACTGGTAAAGTGAATGAGGAGCTCAGGTTCACAGATGCCTCCAACCTGGCTTGCCTTTGGCCAGACTATGATTACTTAAAGAGCAATAACTGTCCAATATTTGTACTTTCTAAAGGCATCTCAGTTTCAGTTCAGATGGAGGGAGTGGCTGTGGAAAGTTGACATAAGGAACAAGAGCTTTTCATTGTTTGCTGAACTCTTTTTTCCAACAACTCTGGTAAATTTCTTCTTTACAAAATACTTACTATTTGAAAAAACTGTGGGTACATTAGGAAGAAAAAAGGGCATTTCCTGAAACATGGAATGTGAGCTGGCCATGTAGAGACCAGCCAGCCTTACAAATACACACACAGCCTTTTACAGCTGTTGTATTTAAATCAGCATTGCCAAGTGCTACAATTTAATGGAAGACCTTTTGCTTCCCATCCTCTCCAAGGTCATGGTGACTCATGCTTGATTAACAGGAGAGAAATCAGAAACGTGCTAGAAATGACTCTTTAAGGAACTACTGGGAACAAGTAAACCAAAGCTGTTGTTCCCAGGCAGAGGCTGGGTTGGACTGAAAATTGCCTTGATGGCAAGTAAGTGTCAAACAGTGGTGGGAAACTATGGGGAGAGAGGCTGATGCAGTAGCTCTACAAATAAGGTCCACCCTTTCCTGTGAATATTGAACAGCACTGTTTAGAGGATGGGACAGTATAAAACAGGAGCTTTCCTTTGAGATTTCCTCATGGAGTGATTATTTTCAGTAAAGAGGGGCAACTTAGGGAAAGATAATAACAATGCTTCTTTCTAAAGCACATAAATCACTCAATTTCCCAGTTTTTAACTATTTTCCCACTGATTTCCATTAAGAAGGTTATCTCACATTACTGTAAATGTGTTTGGCATGTAGGTGCCTTTTAGCATAATTCAGTGAAAGTTAAATCCCACCGTGCCTGAAGAACACAGAAGCCTACCAAACTAGTGGTGGGATGGGAGGCTGCAGGGGACCTGTTTGTTTATGACAAAGCTGTGTATTACCCTGATCCTGCATCAGTGAAGTGGGTTGAATTTTTTTTACTGATTTCACTAAGTTTCTCTAAGTTCTTGCTGTGTGCAGGCATGCATAGTGGAACTGATAGCAAGATGTGTTAATCCTTTGCATCCAGATGTAGTATTTTTAATGTTGTGACTGATGTCTCCATTTCATTTCCTTTCTTCAGTTCTTCACCATTCCTTCTCACTTGTTCCATTTTTGTCCCCTTCCAAAAGCACAACACCCACCTTCTTTCCTTTGACATTTTCTCCACCTCCCTCTCTATCTATTCCTCCTGACATCAACTCAATTTAGCAGACAGGTAACCAAAGCTGTGACTTGAGCTGTGCCTTCATTCTGAGGAATGTGAAACCTGCACTAGCAAGAGAATTTCAGCATTTGAGATCCTTTTCAGGACTGGCTGCTGCTTTTGTAAGTCACTATATATATATATATGAGAAAAACACTTCTCTTTTGAGGGGAGGAAAAAAATAACTCTGAAAAGCAGAAAGCTACTCAAACTTCCAGTGAGAATGGTTGGGAGAATGATTTTTTAATGCATGTGTTGTAGCCTCTCACTCCTCCCTTCTCACAGACTAACCCCTAAAGGATATGACACAGGTGCCACTCACCTCTGCAAGTCCCAGTGCTGGGTCCAGGTGTCTGAGAGGGGCATGAGCTGGGCATGCCCTGGGCTGCCAGATGTGTACTGCTGGTCCCATCAGTATGTGGCCTGCAGAAGAAACAAAGGGAGAAGGCAAGCCAGAATGGAGAATAATGAGCATTCAATTTCTCAGAAGCACACAGGGAGGTTAACTCAAGGAAACGGTACCGAAAGAGTCACGGAAAGAACCCACATGCAGTCAGAGGAGAAAAAAGTGGTTACTGTGCTAAGATGCAGCAGTGACTCTGATGGCCTTCCTCTGTCAGGGTAGGTTCAGCACCGTCTCAGAGCTGACTGTCCTATAGTTTGATTCTTGTCAGCTGCAGAAAACAGAGGAACAAACATAGACTACTTCACGCATAGGTGCACATACTGTGATCCTGCCACACTGCTGGGGTGAAAATGCCTCTTCCCAGCTTCTGACACGGGAGACGAGCACAGAATGGAGTTACTAGGTAGCACACATTCAGCTGCAGTGTAATTTCATGAGGCAGAGCACACAGATTTAACAGCTCACATCATCTGAAAAGGAGAGTTTCTGGGTTTTTTTTTCTGTGATCTGGACTGTGTTGTTTTCCCCCTGCTAAACTCGGACCAACACGATTGTTCATCAGATACACTCTGCGTCACTTCAAGCTGCTAAAGTTGCAGGAAAAAACAGCAGCACAAAAGAAAAGGGTTGAATTGTGTCCTGCTATATTAATTTATTTAAATGGCTCTTGGAAGGGCCAAATGCCGGGTCAGAATTATTACTAGACAGGGGAGAAAAGTAGTGACTGCCTAGGCGAGGGTAGAAGTTGTTAGAGTAAGGTCAGTGGTCTGTGGATCTGCAGCCTGTTTGGCTGCTTTGCTGAGCTTAGTTAATTTAAGCTCATTATTTGTCAGAAAACAAAACCATTGATCAGTGGATGAATACTGTGGCAATAGCCCAGCATGTACCTGAATTCACACTTAATAAGTGTGATACTTTGAAGTTACTATCTATTGCAGATTTGGATTTTATGGAATGAATGCAAAAAAGTCTCTGGAAAGCTCCAGCAAAATCCACTGGCTTTTAGATTACATCCATTCTCCTCACCTGAAAAGCAGTGCTGGAAAAGAGCACGGCAAAGGAAACAGAAGTGAGTCCTGATAACTTCCTCAGTATGGAGAGAGTTAGTTCACAAAGTGAACTGTTCACTGTGCTAGCTTTAATGCAAATCAGTAACATTTTAGACAGACCAAGATGCTGAACTTTAAGGAAAAAAAAAAAAAAACAACGAAGCAAAACCAGAACTAACCAAACCAAACACCACCAAAACAGTGCAATTCTGAGATATTCAGACCTTTTGTCCTTTTACAGTCAAGTCTTGCAATGTGTTCATTGTTGCATAGGATTAGGGAATAGCTGTAGAGATAAGTAACTTTCCCAAAGGAAGATCTTTTGGCAGTCTAGTTTCTGCAGCTATAACTCTTAGGATGACAGAGCTAATTGGCCTGTGAAAGCAGGAATGGCAGCACAGAATCACAAGTACGGCTTTTAGCTGAGTCCTTTCAGCTGGCAATATACTGCTAGCTGCAGGTCAGCATGTGCGTGCTAGCGTGCAGTGACAGAGCTAAGGCTCAAATCTTACCTGCCCTTTTGTTCCTTGTTTCTCGTGTCTGTCCATCCTGTTTGTACTAGCGTAGGAGGATTGGGTATCAGCTTGTAACTGTCGCAGATGAAGGTTGCCTGAGGCTGCTGGAGCGTCTCGATCAAGAGCTGAACATACTGCAGGGCTCAGTATTTCCACTGAAGCCCTAATGAATGTGCAAGGCCTTAAAGATTGCCACACATTGCCTGCTCTTTTCACAAACCCTGCTGGCTGTCACTGTAGACTTGTAATTCCTAACTGGTGCTACACACTGCTTACCAGTTGAGGGTTTTCTTTAATACAGGAGGCTTTTCTTACTGCACTTGGACTTTGTATTGTTTCACAAAGTTCAACTATGTGATGTATGTAACTGGTGGAGTAGCTGCTAATGAATCTTTCTCCATTGTTTTGTTACTCCAATCAATTCTGGAAACTGTCTGAGTACATACAAAACCTGTCCAACCTGAATGCCCTAAGGACATTTTTATCAAGTCTGTCATTTCAAGGCATCTTCTGCTGCAGCTGAAAATAGAGTAAACCTACACTGATCATATTTGTCATTCCATGAGCAGACCCATTCCGCCAGCCTTACTGTTACACTGGCAATCAGAAGAATTTATGTCAATCCATAGAAAGAGCTGGAGCAGTGTCACTGAGGACTGGGATCCTTATAAATGTGGGAAGGTTAGCAGCAGGTGCTATACAACAGCACAAGTTTGCCTTTTTCTGAAGCACAGCAAACTAATGTAGAGGAAAAACTGAAGCTAACAGACGAGAGTGCCTCACCAGCTGTAGAGAAAAAGGAAATTCTGAGCACAGTGGTAGAAGACTGACCTGCCAGCAATTTCCAACTTCTGTGTTCCCAAACACTTAAAATTTATGTTTCCTTTAATCAAACAGTCTTTCCTCCCTGTAGACTGGGTAAGAACTGCTTCCTGATGGAACATCTATGAAATCAGTAGTCAGCCCTTAAAAAGGGAGGTGGCCTTCTGTGTCAAAGACTAAGGGCCCTGAGGACCTGAGCTGACTCCCTGTTTTTGGAAGGCATATTGTACAACTCAGCTGAGCAGACAGAAAGACCTGATCCGGTTCCAACGAATGTCCTGTACAGCTATTATTGTTTCACAATATTTTGAGCAGTCCTGGTAAAGTAACAACTCTGTGCCCATTAGAAGTGTTGAGTCTTTTGGCTGCAGTTTGAATTTGGCACAAGGAGTTCCAAATCCCGTCTCATGGGTCAAGATTTAAATTTCTCTTTGCAATTAGCTTGACAAGTATTTTCTTTGGAGTACGTGAAGCCTCCTGAACAGATCTGGTTACCAGCATGGTCATTGCTTTGCTTCACACAAATGGTTGTGAGGAGGCATGAAGGAAAAGGCACATTGCCATGCAGAAATCAACATCACTTCTAAAGAACACACATACATAGAACTCTGTGCTTATTTCCTCCTCAAAAATAGCACTTTGTCTTCTCTGCCTGCTCTCCTTAATTCTTTTTAGGATGTGAAATCTATATATGAATGCACTTGGTTATCACAGTATCACAGTATCACTAAGGTTGGAAGAGACCTCCCAGATCATCAAGTCCAACCCTTTAGCACAGAGCTCAAGGCTAGACCATGGCACCAAGTGCCACATCCAACCTTGCCTTGAACAGCCCCAGGGACGGCGACTCCACCACCTCCCCGGGCAGCCCATTCCAGTGTCCAATGACTCTCTCAGTGAAGAACTTTCTCCTCACCTCCAGCCTAAATCTCCCCTGGCGCAGCCTGAGGCTGTGTCCTCTTGTTCTGGTGCT
Source organism: Pogoniulus pusillus (assembly GCF_015220805.1). Classification (NCBI taxonomy): domain Eukaryota; kingdom Metazoa; phylum Chordata; class Aves; order Piciformes; family Lybiidae; genus Pogoniulus; species Pogoniulus pusillus. The sequence continues at coordinate 9,083,427 of NC_087284.1, read as the reverse complement.
GGCCACCCGAGAGAAGAGAGCAGCCTCCATACACACACACACACACACATACACATAGTGAAACGTGCCAACCATCAGATATTCTGTTCCCAGGTGCTGCCACCATTATCAGTGCTTATCTTTCTATTTCAAGGATAGTTTGCAAGGCCATGATCTGCATGGGCTCAGTACCTACCTACAGCTGCATTAGCAGAACTAAGACCAAGGGGAACAGAGAACCTAGTTTCTGCAGTGGCCAAAGGTCCTTATCCAACTATTGCAAACATCTTTCCATGAAAAGCAAGCAGTGGTAGGAAGATGCTCATTACCTCAACCTGTGAAGGAAATAAAAGGGCAGAATATGCATATCCAATAATCCTTCACAATGTCTGTCACTGGCTTCCTTCGATTAGGAACATCTGGCACTGCAAGAGGAATTTGTCTAAGTACCCTGCATGCTGCTTTAGCCCCTTGTTTTCAAGCCCATACAGCCTTGACAGCATCTGAGCCATCGCTCAAGAGGAAAACAGCCTGCAGCATAAAAAGCAAATCTGTGTGCAGACTGAAGAATCTGCCCCACTTCAAAGACAAATATAGGACCATGATGTTGGGCTTCTGACATCCTTGGCTGTCAGACTGCATGAAATAGTAAGATTCACCATTTGTCATTAATTTAAGAACTCAAGGAGCAACATGCATGATACACTAGGGGTTTTAATTTCCAGAACAGGCAACTCTAGCTATGCTATGGTGCAACATCCATCATGTTTACTAATCTTAGTCTGACCCCTAGTGAGCTGTCATAGAATAATCAGATTTATCTAGCAGATGCTGCACCGTGCTGGCAGAACAAAAAGAAGGCATTTATCCAGTTGTTTTGTTTTTTTCCCCTTAAAAATCCTTGGTTACCTTTAACAGTAGCACAAGAAAAAGAGGAGTCAGCTCAGAAGTCATAAAGCTTTCTTCTGAAGGCGAGAGTGTGCAAGAACTTTGGTTACTCAGTATCAAGGTCACTTACCTCTGCACATAAGGGTTATTTTTTTTCCTTCTTTACTCCCTTTTCCTTTTATTTTGTGCAATCAGGAGCTACTTCAGATTCGTGAAGAAATGTTTATCTCTGAAAGAGATGAAATAGATGTTTCATCTAGTTAGATATTTAAACTTACTGAGGCAAAAATGAGTGTAAATTAAAGCAGTAAACAAGTTGTAAAGAACCTAAATACAGAGTTTAAGCCATTAGAAGATTCCAGGATTTTGTCACTTTTCATCTCAGGATTTTGCTCACGCTGGATATTTCTTGCTTAATGTGTGTCTGTGCCAAGCAGTTACAGACCAGAAGACAATCCCAGTGTGCTGAACTTGGCAATAACAAAAGCACAATATTTTTAAAATGGATTTCTTCCCCCACGTGAAGACTCATTGATCAAGCACACTGACAGATTTGCTTAGAAGTTACTTGCCCAGCCTATGAAATACCCCCACAAGAGCTCTTGCTTTCTATTAAAGCAGAGCTCTTCTGTAGTTCTACCCAAGACCTGGGTTCTCCCTCGGTAGTAGTGCCCTCTGTCTGTGCTTTGGTGCACTTCTGTCACCCTCAGTTTGCACACGAAAGGATTTTTACACTATTCCCATCTTTTGGCTCCTTACAGGCATTTTGAAGTTTGTGGAGATTACAGTTAACATCCTTGTGCTGATTTGTGTGGCTGCTGCCCAAGCCTCTGTTGCGGGCTTCACATCCTTTGGTGGTTTGGGCATCGGATCCTTCAACTTGAATTCAGCCTACAGCCCCTTTGAGGGCACGGAGCTCCAGGAGGTGAGGGAGCTAGACATGCAGTTCACCCAAATGAGAGCTCCTTGTGTGTATGGTGGAGTCTCCTTCAGCTTAACAGCAGCAGTACTCACCCTTGTCTTCCTCGTGGTGGGGGCAAAGCCCATCCAGAAGCTCAGGATGGGGCTGCTGGCAGGTGAATGTGCCTTCAACCTGCTGGCTGGCACATCCTATGTCGTAGCGGTTGGCCTCTACCTGCATTTTGTCAGCCAGGTGAACGCCACAGAAGTCTGCAAGAGGCGTGAGAGACTGTACGCGCGCCGCGGTTACACCTCCATGAACTGCGTGGTCCAGGGCGGCGACGCAGCCGTGGGCCTGTTTGGCGTCGCTGCTGCCTGCTTGTACTTTGCCAGCTTTGTGGTCTGCATCCTTGCTATCCGAACTGTCCGGGCCTTCCACAGCCACATGGCTAAACCTCAGCACAGCCTTCAAGGCAGAAGTGTCAGAAACCAGCATGCCGCCCAAAGGACCTCTGGAAGCTCCCACAACATCCAGGCTCTTGCCACATTGGTGTGAAGTTAGCTCAGATAGTGTACCAGAGGGATGAAGTGTCAGACACCAGGTGTCACATGCTAAACAAGCAACCAGTCCACAACATACTGTCCTGCCAGGTGCTGAAGTGTGTTAGCAAATCAACTGTAACAGTACTGCTCTAACCTGATGTAATAAAGTTAACGTTGAACAGGTATTTTAACAAGGTTCTCTGCATCAGCCTCTCAGGCTGGACTCCAGCATATCAAAGGTGTTTGCGATGTTTTCGTCCTGTACAGAGCAAAGCCAAACAGTAATGAGTTGTTAATAGGCTGCAATCGAAGTGCTGTCGAACTTGTGCTAACAAACACTTGCTTTCCTCTCCCATGACACAAGGAACTGGCCACACAGCTAGGATGGGCAGCCTTCAGCAGATCCTGTGCCTGTCAATGCATCCCATTGCTTTACACCACAGAACCAAGGACGCTCAGGTGCTTTTCTGAATCGCAGCCAAACCCACGTGTGACCTGCTTCACTTGGGCTAGCGAGAGTTGTTTCTCTTTTGAGTCACAGGAGTTGGCATGTTCCAGTTGTGTGCTCCATGTAGAATGCTACTGGGAAGAACTAGCTGTGATTTCAAAAGCAGCGTTTGGCTCCTCCAGTTTCCTACCTCACTGAGCATGGATCAGAACCTAGGCGGCAGCATATTGGTCAGCTCTCAGCTTAACAAACACACCACTTGCTTCTGCAAATACCTAAAGAAGGTCTGGTTTGCTAACTCCACAGCCAGGGGTGGAAGAGTCTGAGCAGAGAACACGCTGCCTGCCCTGGAGCTTTCCATGGCTGTGCTGGAATAATGACAATGCATATGGATCCTTCCAGTGCCTGAACACACGAAACACGAGTGAACAGCAGGAACAGAGGACTAAGCATTCACTGATGAGAGGCTGAGGAAAAAAAGACAGCTCTTGAGGTACAGGTTTATTAGTTTGAGAGCAGGGCAGAGGCCGTTTTTATCCTCACTGTGCTCACTCTTTTCAGTTTTGTCTGGCTCAGTGTAGTTCACAGTATTATCATCACAGTATTATCAGGGTTGGAAGAGACCTCACAGATCATCAAGTCCAATCCTTTAAAAGAATTTCTTCTCTGGGGGTTGGGTTTGGTTTTTTTTTCTTCCAGTTTGACTGCTTCAAGCTTTCAAAATGCTTAAAATAATTCAACTCTGACTTCATTACAGAACTTTTTAACACTTGAAACACTTCAACTCCTCTAGCATGAAATAGGAGAAACAGAGAAGGGCTCTGCAAGCATCTCCCACACTGGGGGTTCTGGGTTGTTGTTGTTTTTTTTGTCACTAAATTAAGCATCCCCTAAAGTCTGGATGTGATTTTTCTTTGTTAAACTAAAGCATTTTACTAAATTCAGCATCCCCTAAACTGCTTTTATTGAAGAATCAAAAAACAAACACATCCCAAACCCAAGTCCAGGTAGTTTAAAATGAAGAATGGGGTTTTTTTTGGGGGGGGAATTTAATATATCTGTTATATATACCTCAACTATATATAAAAAAGAGCTCTAATTTTTTAGTTGCTCAGGTGAGGCTCTATTGAACCATAGCACAGCATACTTTTTTTTCCACACACAGAGATACATCTTTAATGAATGTTTGAGGTAATATATATAAGCCAAACAAGAAAATGTTATGGTTCCAATTAGAAGTGATTGCACAAGCCCTTACAATAAGCATTTGTCATTTATCTAGTGTCTTAAAAGATGTCTTTAACAACAGCAAGCTTCATAGTATTACTACACTTAAGAGGAGCCAGGAGTGAAGAGTTTTTCCAAATTTGCTATGACTCTCCTGAAATTAAGCCACTGTTGTAGGTTTAGGAACCATGGAGTTGAAAAAGAATCCTCTAGGGACTAGAGCAGTCCAGGGAGTGGACCCAAGAAATGGTAATATTGGTGTTCAGTCCCATAATTCTCTCTCTGTGTAAGATATCAGCAAAGCCAACTTGGCCTCCTTTTCTCTCCCTCCTATCTGCTGTCTCTGGCTACTGATCTGGTAAGCACGTAAGGAGTAGGCCTGTTTAGTCCTAAGGGTGGCAGAGGCACTGGTGGGAGAGGGAGAAGAGGAGCATTGGGGGTTGCAGGTTAGTCAGGCTGGGGGAAGGCTTAAGGGGTGTCATGCATCCTGTATGTGCTCTGTAATTTGTCTGTAGCTTTTAAAAAAGTATGTAATTCTGTATTTCTTCCCAATTTGAGAGCATTTGAATTTTATTCTTATGGGGGAGTCAAAACTACTCTGCCCACGTTTTAAAACCCAAGACAAAGGCTTAGATTTCTAGCTCCTAGCCCAAACCCAGACCTCTGGTGGTATGCTGCAGTTGTGAAGTCTGCTAGAGGGATGTCTGGCATGCAGCTAAAGCTGCGGCTAATCACTTAGGCGTTTCTACTTGCACACTTTGTTCCTACATTGCCTCGACATCTTGCACACTTTAAAGAGCAGCTCAGTTACACAGTAACAAACCGTATAACTGAAGCAAACAACAAAAATCAGCACTTTGAAGTGACACAGTAGAAAGAGTAGAAGAGAATGTGGATAAGAATGATTAAATCTTTGCTGAGTACTCTGTGCAATACAAATTTTAAGCTCAGGGTTTCTTACTCTGCCCCATACACTTTGTGAATGCTTCTCTGTCAACACTGCACCATAGCAGTGCCCTCTGTACACCCACTCTATGGTTTTCCCTTGTGTGTGTAGTAAAGGTCTTCATTTGTGGCAAAGTGAAACGTTTAGAAAAAGGTGTGCAGTTTTCCTATGGACTTCAGTGTTCTTCCTCACAGCCAACCCATGCTGGGTCCCTCTGCTTTTAACAGGACCAATTTAATGCATTTTATGGGTAGAGTAAAAAAGTAGCAGCTAGTTACAGGTGCTCTGTTGGGAGAATCCTGGGACCCACTCACTGCACTGAGCATCTGGTTGGTTCCAGTCACCCAGCTGCACTCCTGCACTTGCCATCTGTTCTGGAGTGCTCAGGATTCCTTCCTTCTCCCCCCCGACCCCGTGGGCTTGAAGACAGAGCAGCAAAAGGTGCCTTTCCCCACATGTGTCCTCGCTCGTGTGGAAGCCTGCGCTGGGAATCAGGCTGGTGGTTGACTGGGTTTTCGTGGCCAGTATAAAGTGGCAAATGGACACTCTGTCTAGAAAGGCATAAATAGAGCAAGGGAAAAAGGAGTGATGTTCTCACCTTGAAAGAGTTCCTGCCTTGACAGAGCTCCGGGCGGGACAGGTCCCCATCTTGATAGCGCTCCTGCTGTAACTGAGTTCCTGTTTTGGACCGTCCCCACTTTTGGATGGCTTCTACCTTTTGCACAGCTCTTGGTTTTTGCACCATCCCTGCTTGGGATGGTTCTCCCCACGTTTGCACCACGCTGTGCAAATTTGCAAGCTTGGCAAGTCCTGTGGTTCATTCAAGAGAGCTGTTGGTGACACTCAGACCCGACTACTCTGGGACCATATTGCAGCCAATTCGCTGGCTGCCATTCCAAACTGGGGGAGACCCTTGCAGTTTGGCTCTCCCCTGCTGAGGCAGTGTTGCTTCCATGAATCTCTGTCTTGTGGAGGCCATGTCTTAAGACACTTCTGAGTTCAGCAACTTTTCCACCCACCTTGGACTTCTGCTGCATGGATCCAGACTACTGGATATTGCTTGCAGTGTCAGAAGGCAGCTGAGACACAGAGAACTCCAGCAGCAAGGGATCATCGCCGAACACCTACCTCGCCTTCGTGAGTAAAGCCTGCTGTTCCCTTAATTCTCTGCTCAGCCTGATTGACAGTGGGGTAAAGCTGTGTTTGTGGCTTTGCCTCTTCCATTTCCTGGCCTCCTAAATCTCTGCTTTTGCCCATAACGTCCTGTGGAGATTTTCCCGATGGAATGGAGCCTGTAAGTAAACCTAAACTAATTTTGTATAGAGTTTGGGGGAGGGGGTTTCAGGAAAATGAAATTATTCTGCTTTTGTAATCCCTGACTTTGCCATGTCACCATCCTTTTGTTTCTTACCTCTTGTCATGGTTTGGGAGTTACCTGCCCCCCCCCCCCCCCTTATGAAATCACCCAGACTAGACTCAGCTGGCTGAAAGTTAAGGAATGAAGCTTTGTATTTACAGCTTAGCACAATACACAAGCAGATATTTACAATATTTACAGCTAAACAGAGAAATATACAAGTGAAAGGTATCACAGTATCACAGTATCACCAAGGTTGGAAGAGACCTCACAGATCATCAAGTCCAACCCTTTACCACAGAGCTCAAGGCTAGACCATGGCACCAAGTGCCACATCCAACCTTGCCTTGAACAGCCCCAGGGATGGCGACTCCACCACCTCCCCAGGCAGCCCATTCCAGTGTCCAATGACTCTCTCAGGGAAGAACTTTCTCCTCACCTCCAGCCTAAATTTCCCCTGGCACAGCCTGAGGCTGTGTCCTCTCGTTCTGGTGCTGGCCACCTGAGAGAAGAGAGCAACCTCCTCCTGGCCACAACCTCCCCTCAGGTAGTTGTAGACAGCAATAAGGTCACCCCTGAGCCTCCTCTTCTCCAGGCTAACCAATCCCAGCTCCCTCAGCCTCTCATAGGGCTGTGCTCGAGGCCTCTCACCAGCCTCGTCGCCCTTCTCTGGACACGCTCAAGCATCTCAGTGTCCTTCCTAAACTGGGGGGCCCAGAACTGAACACAGGACTCAAGGTGTGATCAGTCCCCAGGAGGGGCTCCCAGCCACCCTTCCATTTTCTTTTCACCCCCCTACCTTATCCCAGAGTTTGCCTTACATGCAAGGTGAGTTTGGAGGGTTGGCAAAGGGGAGTTAAAAGCAGAATTAGTTGGGTTACACAGTAAAAGCCCAGGGAGAAAAGCACAGACACCGACTCTGTCAGAGAGACTCTCACACTGTCTTATCTATGTTTAAGTTCTTGTTTTCATATGTATCAGCAAACCTATGAGTGTAGGCATCACCATTGTTTTCTTTTCACAGCCTATAACCCAATTAGCCTCAAACTAGCACACTTCAGCAACCTCAAGTTTAGTCCTTATATCTAATTGAAAGCAACCCTCTCTTAGTTTAAAACAATTACCTCTTGTCCTGCCACTATAGGCTCTGGTAAAAATCTCTTCCCATATTTATTATTTGCCCTCTTCATACAGTGAAAAGATACAACATCTCCCTAGAGCCTTCTCTGCTCCCAACGGCCTCAGCACTCTCAGCCATTCCTTCAGAGGGTTATACAAGAGTTCCATCCCTCTGATCATTTTTGTGGCTGCTCTCTGGACCCACTCTAACAGGTCCATGTCTTTCTGTGCTGAGGATGTGGCAGCTGAACAGGATACTCCATGTGGAATCTAACCAGCATGGGGTAGAGGGGGGAACTACCCTCCCTCAGCCTGGTGGCCATGTTTCTTTTGATGAAGCCCAAGATCCAAGATACAGTTGGCATCCTGGGCTGTAGCCACACATTGCCAAGACTATCATCCACCAGTAGGCCTGAGTCCTTCTCCCACAAGGCTGTTCCCATTCATCACTTAATCTGTAATAATACTGGTGATTGCCCCAACACAGGTGTAGGACCTTGCACTTGGCCTTGTTGGAACTTCATGAGGTTCATGTTCGCTCACTTTTCAAAGCCTTGAGACCATGACAGGTCCCTCTGATTGGGATCTCTTCCCTCAAGCACACCAACTGCACTGCTTAGCTTGGTGTCATCCACAGGCTTTGCTGAGGTCCTGAAGCACTGCAAGCAGAGGGACCACAAAAAAGCCAAACCCCAGTGATTACCAGCTTCTTGAAAACTTTGTGCCTCAAGTTTGTTTCCTTGCCTGTAACCATAAAGAAAGATGATCACAGGGTAAATAAATACTAGTGCTGTTTCCTCTACTCACTTCAATGACAGGAAGTACAGGGAAGTAAGGTGGAAATCCCAGAAATAATCCTTAGAGAACAAGGGGAAAACAGCTTTCCTCTGTTTGGGGTGAGGTGTGAGCCATATACCATCACAGCAATCCAGCCACCCAGTCTGACTGTGACAAGACTCTGCTTGATATCCCGACACTGACTTAAAAATCTTCACTGCACGACCTGGGAAGGTGTCATAAAAACAACAGATTTTCTTTGTGCTAAGTGCAATGGAAGAACAGATTTTTCTGCCACACACATCACTTAAGTATGCTACAGGCTGCTGACCCAGCTGCCACTGCAGGTGGTCCAGGGCCCATTAGCCTTCCCATCTTCTGCTGCAGATGGCTGTACCCCACTGTCACCTCTGCACACGCTGCCTATGTGACGACAATCCATATTTGGACCAGCAAGCCAATGTCTCTTCTCAGCTCTACCATTTCTTTCAGCCTTTTCCTGCTGCTGTCCCTGTGCATGCATTCACCACCGGAGTGCAAACTTCAGAGTCAGCGCTGAAATTAACTCGCCTGTTTCTTTGGGGCAGCTCCAGTCTCACTTGCAACTCAAATTGCCACCTTCAGCTTCTTTGTGGTGAGAGGGATCCTCAGGGTGTATCTGGCTTGCCTGCTGTGATACTCACCACTGCCTTGTCACTGTGCTTCTTTGAGGGTGTCTTCTGGGCAGACAGCATGGCTCTTCTCAACCTTAAAGCCTGGAGAGGGCTGTTGTGAAATTAATCGATTATTAATTGATTATTAATTTTGATGTGAATTTTATTTTAATATTCAAAAATTCAGGAGAATTCCCTAAGATTCTTTTGGATTTTTGATGTGAATTTTATTTTAATATTCAAAAATTCAGGAGAATTCCCTAAGATTCTTTTGGATTTTTGGTCCAGAGGAAGCAGTTGCACAAAGGGCCTTTAGAAACCTGGAATTAAACAGTTTTGAACAATCAGAATTTGGAAAACAGGAATGCAAACCCAGGAAAAGTTCCAACTATGCTTATGGAATTGTGCTAGTTTGAAGCAAGCTAGAATGTTTTGGTAACAGAACTAGATAACGGGCAGTGAAATGAAAACAATTGATGTCAACTTCTCTCACAGTCTCGCTGAGAACTCTGGGAAGAAGAAAGACTTTTTCTCCATTTTGTCTCTCACTCTTGCTTTTGCCTTAGACCTGGTCACATCTCATTAACCCTGCTCCCACTAACCTTGCTCCCTAACCTCTTGGCTGCACCTCTCTTCTTCCTGAGAACTGGGGTAAGGTTGAGAGGGCCGGGGGGAGGTGTTGGGGTGGTTGGAGAGCCCCTCCTGGGGACTCAGGTTTCTGGGAGGGGAGTTGTGCTTTTGTATTGTTTATCCTTTGTATATTTCTGTATATAATTGTATATAACTGTATATATTGAACATTTTGATTTTGGGTACCTGCCTGTCCTCCTAGGGCTCCTGCCGAACTCTGTGGATTGTTGTTGCTTTTGTTATCATTGTTTATGTTAGTGGCAGGAACATTGGCCGTGTTCCCAGCACTTGGAGAAGGAGGGGCAGAGGCTGGCAAGGAGGAAGCCGATGACTGTGTTCCCTTGTTTTGCTGTGAAAGAGACTGCTTCTGAGACACAGAATTTTTCCTAGCTCTTACAGAAGCTGGTTTTGAATTTTTTACCAATAATGCCAAAATTAATATGAATATTAAAATCATGAGGCAAATATTAAAAACTGTGAGAAGGAAAACAGTTTTACACGAGCATGTACCTATGCAAACAGTTGGAATTCCTGTCTTAGGCTGAATAACTCTCATTAGAGCCATATTTAAAGCAGAATTTCCATTGATTGTCACATTATTGACCAGAGCTCCTGTAATATCCTTTGTAATATTCTCAGAGATATTAAAACCAGCATAACCAAGAATCAAATCACCCCAGCTCCAGAACATATCTGAAACCTTAGCTTTAGCCTTATTATAAGCCAGATCAATAAAATAAGCAACAATTTGACCTTTTAACCAACTAAATGCCAAGAAAACAAAACCAGACCAGAGCAATGCACCAACCAAATACAATAGCTGCTTGATTAGCTTCATCTTAATTCCCAGAGCTAATTTCCAATCACTCAAATATCTAGCCCCACGTTGGGAAAGCCAATTAAAAAATGTGATGGTTTGGGGGTTACCCCGCCCCCCCACACTTTTGAATTTGCCCCAGCTAACTCAGACGGACCCTGGGAATATAGATGAAGCAATTTATTTACAGCTAGCAGAATTTACAAGCAGCTATTTACACTATATACAGTTATATACAATTATATACAGAAATATACAAAGGATAAACAATACAGAAGCACAGCTCCCCTCCCAGAAACCTGAGTCCCCAGGAGGGGCTCTCAAACCACCCCAACACCTCCCCCCGGCCCTCTCAACCTTACCCCAGTTCTCAGGAAGAAGAGAGGTGCAGCCAAGAGGTTAGGGAGCAAGGTTAGTAGGAGCAGGGTTAATGAGATGTGACCAGGTCTAAGGCAAAAGCAAGAGTGAGAGACAAAATGGAGAAAGAGTCTTTCTTCTTCCCAGAGTTCTCAGCGAGACTGTGAGAGAAGTTGACATCAATTGTTTCCATTTCACTGCCCATTATCTAGTTCTTCTACCAAAACATTCTAGCTTGCTTCAAACTAGCACAGGAATTTTAGCATTAACTCTAGCATATGTACTCATGACACGTTGAGCCCTGAGTAAGTTTCCTGTACAAAGATGCTTCCAAAATCCACGATTTTGATCCTGGGGTAAAATGCACAATATTTCAGGCAGAGGGAAGGAGAACTGGGTTACTCCTAAGCTGCTGGTGCAAGCTGCAAACACATGGCTGCCATGATTCCCAGTTCAATGAGCTGTGCATGGGGTGCTCCTGAGGGGGGAGAGTCAGCTCTGAAAAAGGCTTGGCTTCTAAATCTCCCCCCAGTAAATACCTTCGTTTGAAAATTGAACTGGCCAATAGGCACTAGCATCATTGTTTTGGACAATTCAAAGCTTTGTGCCTCCTGGGACCACACAGGCATGTTGAGAGGCAGCACAAGACACCTGCCTTGGTGGTGCTAAGCTCTGAGCCCTCAGGGCTTTGCTGGGGGGCCAAACTCTCCATTGCTCACCCACTCAACTCCTGGACTGGGAACAGGAGGAGGAAAGAAAGGGTTAAACTGTCCTGGCAGGATTTATACCCTACCCAGACAAGGCTCCCCATACTTGTGCAGTAGGAATCCTTCTTACTATAAAATCTATTCTGAACCTCTAAAAAGATGAAGAAAATGGCCAGCACCCCTGGAGATGGTAGGAAATGCATGCAGGTTGCAGGGTAACCTTGAGGTGCCTGGTAGGGGAAATGCCCCACTGCAGATCATGGGTCACTGGTGCAAGGTGCTGTGAGGTGAATGGAGTAGCTCACTTAATCACCTGTGAGGCTCAGCTGGGACCTTTTGAATTTAAACCACCAATTTGCCCCTGTCTCCTTCCACATGGGAGAAAACAGCTTTAATCATTCTGAGAGCAAATCATACAGCTGAGCTCCCCAGCCATTAATTATCCACAAAGGGACCTCCTCCTGACAAGAGAGCCTTGGAAAAGAAACAATTTCTCTTTGATAAAATGGTCTCTCCCTCCCCTAACACAGAGGGGGAAACAATGGGCATAAGATATTGATGATGACTATATTCCAACAAACTAAAACCAAACCTGTCCCCCCACCCCCAACCCTCCAACAAACCCAACCAACCCCCCCCCCCCCCCCAGATATTACCCCCTTGATTCTGCATGCCACTGCCGAGTAAACGGTCAGGCTGGATTGTGAACCTTTCAGGATCTGTTTTCCTGAATGGCTTCTGCATTCAAACAATAGTTAATAATTCAGTCTGGGCAAAATTTTGCCCAGAACAGGGAAAATCAGCATCCAAAACCACAGACATAATGTTTCAATGTAAAAGACAAAGTGGAGAGCAGTGAGGCTGGTAAGGAGAGAGAAGGTATTTATTTCCTCAAAACAGGCATAACTCTTAACAAATGAGTAACTCAGATATCTGGAACTGTTTTGTTTCCCAAATAACTAATTCAGGTATCTGTTAATTTGGTGCTGCAAGAAGATTTGCACATGTTAGAGCATTGCCCTCCTGCTGCTGACTAGCTGTATGGAGGGACCCTTACACCTACCTGCAGAAAGCAAGCATTCTGGTAAGCACAACTAAGTTGTCTTATTTTCTTGACAATACACTAAATGTTATCACAATTTAAGCTTTTTCCATTCGTTTTTCAGAGGCATTTGAGTGTATCCAATGTGGATAAACAACTGTGGACACAAATTGGTTGTGCAGTGTCAGAAACTGAATTCCAGGCTTAGTGCTGTGAAGAGCTAGGATCTCAGTTTACATGAGAAATGCTTTAAAGTGATGAGAATATACAGAGGGATTAGAGTATCAAAAAACAGTCTGAATGGAAATTGTTCTTTGGATCTACAAGAACATTTAGTTGCTGGAGCATGTCCAGAGAAGGACAACAAAGCTCAAGAAGGGTCTGGAGAACAGGTCTGATGAGGAACGTCTCAGGGAACAGAAGGCTGAGGGTAGATGCTATTGCTCTCTGCAACTACTTGAAAGAAGGTTGTAGTGAGGTGGGTGTTAGTATCTTTTCCCTAGTATCAAGTAATAAAACAAGAGGAAAATGGCCTCAAATGACACCAGGGGACATTTAGATTGGATATTAGGAAAAAAATATTTGCTGAAGGGGTGATTAAGCATTGGAATAGGCTGCCCAAGGAGGTGGTGGAGGTGTTCAAAAACCATGTAGATGTGGCACTTCAGTACGTGGTTTAATGACAGACTCAAGCATCTTAGAAGCCTTTTTCCAACCTTAACAGTTCTGTGATCCATTATTTTACCCCCTGTGCAGCTTCATCTTAATGTCACTCTTGTAGTTTTCCACCCCAGCTACATTCATTGTAAGCCAAGTACAGATACAGAACAGTTAGTCTGACCCCTCAGGTGCAGAACTTGGTTGTTTCCTTTGTCAAGACCCAGATAAGTTACTGAAGGGCCTATGACTGTGTTGTTTATGACAGCTGTGACATTTGTTGTTAGTCATCTATTCACCTCCCAAAAAAAAGCTGCTGCTCTGTGTACTGCAGCAGCTTAATGCCAGCACAGCATAAAAAGTGTCACAGATGCTCACCATCTCCCATCTTAAATAAACCATTGGACTCCTTACAAGGCCCACAGGTTGCCAGGCATGTGATGTAATTGGTTTTGGCATCTGACAATGCAAAATGGGTAGGTCAAAGGATGCCCTTCGTTACTACAAATCACAGAATGCACTGAGTTGGGAGAGACCTGTAAAGATCACCTAGTCCAACACCCCTGCAGGGACAACCCCAAACAGATCAGGTTGCTCAGAGTCCTGTCAAGCCTGACCTTGAGTGTCTCTGGGGATGAGGCCTCCACCACCTCCCTGGGCAACCTGTTCCAATGTCCTACCACTCATGTAATAAAGAACTCTTCCTAATGTCCAATCTAAATCTACCCTTCTCTAGTTTAACACCATTGCCCCTTATCCTAGTGCTACAAACCTTTGTAAATGGTCCCTCCCAGACTTCCTGTAGGCCACTTCAGGTACTGGAAGTCCAACATAAAGTGTCCCCAGAGCCTTCTCTCCAGGCTTAATGCCTGTCTCCATAAGAGAGGTCCTCCAGCCCTCTGATCATTTTTGGAGCCCTCCTCTGAACGCTCTCCATCAAGTCCATGACCTTCTTGTGTTGAGTGCTCCAGAGCTGGCCACAGTAGTCCAAGTGAGGTCTTCGTAGAGCAGAATGGCACAGTCACCTCTCTTGGTCTGCTGGTTACACTTCTTTTGATGCAGCCCAGGATGTGATTTGCCTTCTGGAATGCAAGTGAGCATTGTTGGCTCATGTCCAGCTTTTTGTTTACCAGTTGCCCAAAGTCCTTTTCATCAGGGCTGCTCTCCTTCACACAATTTCCTAGCCTGTACTGATAATGTCCTGAGCCAGGTGTAGGACCTTGCACTTGACATTGCTGAACCTCATGAAGTTCACCTAGACCCACTTCTCCACCTCTGGATGACATCACATCCCTCTTGCATATTGAACTCACCACTCAGCTTGATGCTATCTGCAAACTTTCTAAGGGTGCACTTGATTTTACTGTCTGTTTCACTGATGATGGTAATAAGCAGCACTGATGCCAGGTACAGATCACTGAAGGAAACCACCTGTCACCAGCCTCCATCTGGACATAGACCCATTTACAACTACCCTGTGGATGCAACCATCCAGCCAAATCCTGATCCACTGAACAGTCCACTCATCAAATCCATCTCTCTCCAACTTAGAAGTATGTTCTCCTCATCTGTTATTAGTAACTTCTCAGTCTTGCTCATCATGGGTGTACACTTTCTTGAACTTTCCTTTTCTTCTTGACATACCTGTAGAAGCCTTTCTTATTCTTTACCTTCCTTGCCTTCATCAGCTGTGCCTTGGCCTTCCTGGTATCATCCTCATATAATCATCTCAAGGCACTCAAATCTCTTGATTGCTCTTGGATTACAAATTGTGACTTCCACTCCATCTATATGGATTATCAGCAATGGGTAATAACCCACAGGCCATATCAAGCTGGAAAGTGTCCTAAGGATGTCCTTAACATGAGCTCCAGAGAAACATTGCCATGAGGAGGGTCAACACAGCATGTTAGACCATCTGTTCCACTCAGAAGGGAGTCACCTCCAACTGCAAACCTTCTTTCCTCCCTTGTGGACGTGGGTGTGACACAGGCAGTAAGCCCTCTGTGTCTGCAAAGACACCTCTGGTGTAGATTGTCCCATCTGACAGATTGCTCAACCAGAGGCGCATACCTGTTGTTCGGATGTACTTGGAGGGAGCGAGGTAAGCAAGGAAGGAGTTCGCCTGCTGTCCTCACCACAAAGTTGTCTCCATTCACTTTTCAGTTAGGCTCCTGCCTTCAGCCTGGCAGGGGCAGGATGAAGGTCCCATGATGCTGGGTACGTTCAGACAGGCACTTCCTTTCTTGAGGAGTGCAGAGCCTGACTCCACCAGCCCATCTCTTGTTCAGCCTCCCTGATGCTTCTTGCTTTTCCACCTCCTCTTTCAGCTCTGCCAGTGAGCAGGTAATTTACCTGGTGACACCATACACAGGCGGTGTCTCTGCTGCCCTCTAAGGCTCGGGCACCCCCTGCAGCTGGAGACTGGACTGCTGTATGTTTCCGTGGGAGCTTCGTTCGGGTCGCTACGTTCCGGCTAGCGACGAGCGCTGAGCGAGCGGAACCCGGGGCTGGCTGCTCCTCCGGGCGGGCGAGGACCACTGCTGGAGCTGCCTGCCCTGCGCCTGCGCGCCGGGGAGCGGCGCCTGCGGCCCCTGCGGCGCCTGCGCGCCGGGGAGCGGCACCTGCGGCCCCTGCAGCGCCCTGCGCGCCGGGGAGCGGCACCAGCGGCACCTGCGGCCCCGCGCGCCCGGCGGCTGCTCGCGTGCGGGAGTCCCTCCGGTGCCGGCCGCGGTGCCGCGAAGCTGCCTTCGCCCGGGAGCTCACGACAGATGACACGGTGGCTCTCACCGCGCTTTTGCCTCTCCGGTAAGGTTTCCCCCGCGGCGATCCCCCCGTTCTGGAGCCCTTCGCTTCGACGACTTGCCTAAACTGGCGGCTCACCGGGGTTAAAGCGCCGCCGTGGCTGTTCTCCCCGGGGCCCATGGCGAGTCGGAGCCGGCTCCGGCCAGAAGCTCGCACTCCTCGCTGTCTTGTAGGGGGGACAAGGGACACCCTGGCTCTCCCTGCGCTTTTATCTTATCTCTTTCCGCCCTTTTCCCGCAGTTTCGCCGCCTTCGGAGATCCCTGGCCCGCGGTGCTCCGCGCTCGGGCCCCTCGCCTCGGCCGCGTGGCTGAAATGGCGAGCTTCGAACTGCCGCCGCCTGCCCTGTGCCCGCCCACGGTGAGTCACGGCCGCCTGCACCCAGGGGCCGACGCTCGTTTGCTTCGGAGAGGAACGTGGCGAGTCCAATCTCTGGCTCCCGCGGCCCTGTTGCCTCTTCGGGGGGATTGGTCGGCCCGGGAGCGGCTCGCCTGGGTGGCTCCGCTGCAGTGGCGGCGAGGCAGGAGCTAGCTGCTGCCGCCGCCCCTCAGGCCCCCGCCTCGGGCCCGGAGCTCAGGCTCTCCTCTCTCAGGAGGGCTGGGGACACCCTAGCGCTCCCCGCGCGGTTGCCTTCGCTCTTTTTGCCCTCCTGCTGCGGTTTTGCCGCCAGGGGAAGGTTCCTGCTCCGCCGTCCTCCGCTCTGGCGCCCCTTAGCTTCGGCGACCTCAGGTGGTCTGTTGATTTCCAGCGACGCCATCTGCACACAGACCTGCACCTGCTGCTGGAGGCCGTTTGGAAGAGTTCAGGTGAGGGAAACACATACCATGCCTTTTACAGGCATTGAACGTGTCAGGAGGAGGTAGAAGGGCATATGGGACAGACTTACATGTATCACAGAATCATAGAAGGTTAGGGACTGGAAGGGAGATCATCCAGTCCAACCCCCCTGCCAGAGCAGGATCACCTATGCCAGATCACACAGGAACACATTCAGGTGGGTCTTGAGTATCTCCAGAGAGGGAAACTGCACAGCCCACGTGGGGAGCTTGTTCCAGCGTTGTGTCACCCTCACTGGGAAAAAAATTCCTCTTCATGTTGCCATAGGCTTTACCATGCTTCAACTTCCACCCATTGCCTCATGTCCTTGATATAGATTGTGTTTTAAATAGGCTTTAGAAAATTCAGTTGTTGTTTAGATATACTACAAGAGAAACCATGTAACAGATGTTTAAGCATTTATAGGTATGTGAAAAATCATGATTTTTTTTTGTTCTCTTACTGATTTTCAAGATAATTATGGATAATGGAAATGCAGGAGGAAAAAAGGAGGCTTGAGTTTGTGATACTGTGAATTTGCCCAGCTATTTAATGAAATGTGTCTTCAGCTCTGAAGACACTACATGCACAACTCGAGGGTTACCCACCATACCTAGATTTATAGATACAGGCATGGCTTTGTCTTAACATCTGCAAGCCCACATCAGTTCACAGCAACACCACAGCCTCAAGCTTGAAGGACCCACCATAGTGACTTCCACATGCTTGTTATTTTAAGGCAGGATTCTCAGCACAAAAGTGATGAAAATTAAGGCAAACTAAATGAGCTGGTGAGAGAAAAATCAATGAGTTTAAGGCATTTGGAGTGAAGACACATAAGGGCTGTCACGAGCAGTAAAAAAGGTATTGGAGACTGCAAAAATAATTCCCCAATAACATGGTCCTATGTCCTTGAGCAGCCTGATGGGGATTCAGATTTTTACGTTGTGGATCAGCTCTGATAGTGAAGATTAGGCAATTTATTCGTTCAAATAAGTAAGGCATGCTCTGATCAAGATCTCATTGCCCATTCTCTTGAGACTGCTCAGGAGCTCACTAAGGTCATCTTACCAGGCAGCAACACAGATTACAGAATCACAGAAACCTGTCTGGAAAAGACCATCAGTATCACCAAGCCCAATAGGTATCTCTAGAAGGTGCACTCAAAACTGTATCTCAGTGACTTTTAAACACACCTAGGGTTGGTGACTCCACAGCCCATTCCAATGCCTAACCACTCTTGGCTGGGAAAAAATTCTTTGTAGTGTCCAGCCTAAACCTAGCCAGTTGCAGCTTTAGGTCATTCAGTCTTGTTCTATCACTGTTTACCTGTGAGAAGAGACATGCAGCAGCCTCCCCACAACCTCCTTTCAGGTAGCTGTAGACAGCGATGACATCTCCCCTCAACCTCCTCTTCAGACTAAACAGCCCCAGCTCTCTCCTTTGCTCCTCATAATACTTCATTTTCAGGCCCTTCCCCAGCTTTGCTGCCCTCCTCTGCACTTGCTCCAACACCTCCACATCTCTCTTGTAGTGAAGTGCCCAAAACTGAACACGGTACTTGAGATGTGGCCTTACCAGAGCAGAGATGCTTAGCTGAGCAGGAGCAGGTCTAGCTTCCTCAGCTCTTTCAGTCCCTCACATCCTTGTTTAGGCTTGCAGCAACCACTTCTGAGACTTGGGAGGCTTTTGTGTGCATGAGAGTGCTTGACCTGTACAAAGCAGCTCCTGTGTTGCTGCCTTGCTGCCGTTTGTTCAGCTTAAGGAAGGCTTCTCCAGACCATGGGTGTTCTTGCATAATTCACACAAGGATACATAATGCACTTTGGCATTCTCCAGGGATGAAGCAGCAGCAGTTCTGATCCTGTCCTGCCTAACACGAGGGGGAGCCCTTGCAGTTTTCAAGTAGCTGAGGCGGCAGCAACAGGCCTTTTTCTACCCAATTTCCTCATCGGGATGAAACAAGAAATGGCTTTCAGGCCTCCTGTCTCCTTCACAAGGAGCTTGCTGCTGGTTCAGAGAAGTGCAAGCCATAGATCACTAGGAGAGAGAAAGGTCACTTGCTGCAGATACCCTCCCCCTACATCACAGTTTCTGAAGAGAGGTCAGGAGTCAGGACAGACTGTGGACACATTTTCCCATGTTCTCATCTAATTTGTCATTTCGAAGACTCCAAAAATACCATGGAACTGGTATTGCTGGTACCTGACTTGGATTTGAATTGCCCTCTGGTCACACATTTTGCCCATCAGAAATGAGACAATGGGATAACCTCTGCCTCTCAAATGAATGTATCACAGGTGACCTGTCAATAAGGTTCTAAAAGCTTTAGTTTGGGGAGCTTTGCTACTTTCAGGAGGACAGATCTGGCCACTCTGAAAACACTTTGCAGTTTTTGCACTCTCCTGCCACCCAATTTTAAATGCATCTGAGCTGAGTACTTCACAATGTATTTTGTGCACTACTCTGTGTATGATAAGTCACTGTGCATTCTGTAATTCTGATCACATAGGCTGGTTTTCAGGACCAGGCTAAGTACTAACTGCACCTACTGCAAGCTTTTTAAATTTGGTTTTCTTTTTTACAAAATGCATCTCTTTCCTTAGAAGGGATTACAATGAAACAGCATCTTCTTCACAAGTCACTGAGCCACATAGGTCTGCTACACCACCCTTCCTTTGTCATTCTGTGGCCCCATTTTTTGCATACATTTAACTGGCAGAACAATTCCACCTGTCCTGCGAGTCAGTACTGAGAATTTTACTGTTAAAATACACATTTTTCTTAGTGCAGCTACACTTCCTCTGACAGGGAAGAACCACCTGCTGTGCTCGGTGCATCGTGTCTTGTTACTCAGCCTTCCATTGCAGGGCTGAAGTCTAGCTGACACCAAGGGCTGCTGTAGTCCTCCACAGCCCCATTCATGGGCACTGCTGGCCTCTGAGGCCCCTAAGTCACCTGTGTGCCCTGAACACAGGCCTCCAAAGGCTCTGCCACAGAATCAATGGAAAAACATAACTTTTCTGGTTAAGTTTTGGACAAGTGACTCAGAATGAGCTCAGAAGAAAATCTGGAACAGGTACCAGGGGCTGTGACAACAAACACAACACCAGAATTGAGACCCTAATAGGGAACAGGGCAGTAAGAGTCAGCTAAATCTCATCTACCAGCAGGCAGTACCTCCCAGCCTTGGTACTGCCAGCTTCATCCTCTCTTCTCAGTCTGAGATACAGGAAATCATGGTCTCTGCTTGAAAAAAATCGGACTCCCTGGTTCTCCTACAGCAGAAAGCCTCATGGACTTAACCTAGTCCAGGGTCTCCCTGTTGAGGAGCTGACCAGTGCTGCCTGTGCCATCTCTCATGTTGCAGTAGTTACACGACTGCTTCCTCACTGCTGCATGCTGTCATGCTCCTGACACTTGCAGATTAAGCTTTTCCCTTCAGTTTGTAACATTCAGGAAATACAGAACAAGATGAGCTAGCATCTACTCTGTTTAGATCCTGCCTCAGACATAACATGGAGGGCAAGCTTAACTTATGTGAGAGATAGAGTAAGTATCCAAATCAACTGCAAGTGAATCCTAACTTAGAATTATAGAATCACAGAATTGTTTGTTTGAAAAAACCTCTAAGGTCAAGTCCAGCCATCAATCTAAGACCATTAAATCGTGTCCCAAAGTACCATGTCCACATTTCTTGAAGATCTTCAGGGATGGTGACTCCACCATCTCCCTGGGCAACCTACCGCAATGCCTGACTACTCTATTCACAAACAGCAGGTCCAGCAGGACTTGTTAGCTTGAGAAAGGCTGAGCTAAAGGATGAACTTAATGTTGAACTCAACAGCAAATGAGGAACCTTTTCCTCCAGTGATGTCTTAGACAAATGATACGCTGATTCTGCCCTAGGGCTGCAGTTATCCATGAAATATTTAGGGTTTATTTGCCCCTACACCTTTTGATACAAATGGCTGTGGAGGGTTTTACCTGTTTTCTCAGTCAGCAGATAAATTTTAACTTACATCTTTCCATAGAAGCAGCTGTCCTTTTACATGGGGCATCAGTGTAGGATGCAGCTTACCTCTCATCAAAATGCAAGCAATCAAGAGGAACAGATTTGCTCTTGCATCTCTCCATGAAATCCTCATTGCAAGCAGGTAACAATTCAATCAGTAAGAAACAAATCAGTTAATCCAGCAATTGTGCAGTAAGTTGGTCCTGAAGCAAGTCAGTTGCTTTACTGTCCTGTTTTGTTAATTCAAGTTAACAGAAAACAAGTAGACAGAGTTAGGAAGACACTTAGGACATCCTAGTTCCATCACAGCCCAAAAGGTATTATTACAGTATCACACAGTATCACAGTATCATCAGGGTTGGAAGAGACCTCACAGATCATCAAGTCCAACCCTTTACCACAGAGCTCTCTGGGGCAGCTAAGGCTCTGAAGGACCTGAGCCCATAGCACTGCTAAGAACTGCTCAGCATAAGATCAGAGTGCCTTCTCTTTGAACAGCTAAGCTCTTCCTCAATAGCAGGCAGTGTCCAGGGAAATCAGGCTGGCCAGGCTATAGTTACTGTTCTGTTTACTCCTTTGAAGCTTTCTGCTCTGCATGAATCCGTCTAAGACTTTATGCACCCTAGGGCAGCAAGCTATTCACTAGGTTATCCCAACCAACCCACTCACCTGAGCACTTTGAAGCCCAGATCTGCAAGGCTGGATCCAAAAGACGTCATCCATGACTAGGGCAGAGATTCAGAAATTGCTTCCAAAGGTGTGATGCTTCGTTAACACCCATCCGCAGGCAGATGCGCTTCTCAAGTAGCAAAGTCATACCTAAAAAAAACAAACTCCATACAGTTCCACAGAAACTTAGGCATGAATTCTCTGGTCTGAACCTGGCTGGCAGTCAAACATCATGCAAGCCTCTTGCTCAGCCTCCCCATACTCCAGGGGATAGGGGGGAGAATCAGAGGGGCAAAGGCACAGAAACTCATAGGTTGAGATGAGAAATTTTTAATAATTGAAGTAAAACAACAATAAATGGTAATAAAAATAGAACATACAGACTAGTGATAAACAGTGCAGTTGCTTACCACCTGCTGACCAATGCCCAGCCTGTTCCCAGCTGTGGATCTTGGAAGCAAGAAAATCCTCAAACTGCAATTACTGAAGAACCTTAGCTTCCTGGCCTATCTCCAGCTATATACTGAGCATGATCCTGTATGATACAGAGCATTCCATGGGCCAGTTTTGGTCTGTTAGTCTGGCTGTGTGCCCTCCCTGCACACTAGCAAGGCAGGAGTTGAAAAGTCCTTGATTTCTTAGCGACTGAAAACATTGGTGTATTATCAACATTCTTCTCATAGCAATTCCCATAGAGAATTCAAAAACATGGCCCTGCTCTAGTTGCTAGGAAGGGAAGTTGACCCAGAACGAGTGCAGTGAAGTGCAAGTATAATGGCAAGTGATCAAGCTACCTTTGAGGAGACTATGGGTAACACAAGGCACTGCAGTAGCAGCACATCCTCTAGTAGTGAGAGACAACCTGCATAGGCACAACTGGTGCAACTCCAAAAGCAACAAGGGAAAGGCAGTGCCACCATGTCGCTGGTTGTCAACAAGGTGGTGGTGCCAAGCACTGTATGCACAAACAGAATGCCAAGAGCTTGTTCATGCACAAAGAATGCATTATGTTGGAGTGCCCTGGCAGAAAGCTAGATGCTGCAACAAAATCTTGTGTGTACAAGCACAGAAACAACTCAGTTACTTCTCAATAGCATCATAGCTTCCTAAAGATATCTTGCAGAAAATAATGTAAATAAGTTCATTTTTCTGCAACCAGCCACCTGCCTGTTCACACATTTCTGCTTCTCTCAGATACAGGTGTTGCCAAGTTTCAGAGAACAAAATGTTTAATTAAAAAGGTAATAAGGCTCTATACTTTTTCCCAGCTGAAAACCCTTCAGTTTCTTTTTAGCCCCCAGCCTTTGCCCCTGCCACAGCTAAGTTCTGCAGACAAGTTCACTTCTCTCTTAGGGTGAGATGGTTCCCAGTAGATCAAAATAGTGTAAAATGTTTTGAGCACATAATTTAAAAACAATACATGACAGTAATGCACCTAGATGAAAGCAATGACTTCAGCTTCAGTCCTTACAAGAGCTTACTAAGCCCCCATTTGTGAGAGAGTACAATGTCCAGAAGAGTCAGAGATTGTAGAAACTGCTTTGTGTTCCAAGTCCAGTTTAAAGCTAGAACAAAATACCCTTTTGCCCTTGTTTCAAAATAAATGCTGAACTTCCTGAAGATGCTCCCAGCCACTCAACCTACTGATCTAGTTCAGCATGTTATGGAGAGTGTCACAGAGGGACGAAGTCCCTTGTGAATTCTTTGGATTCTGACTTCAGACAGGCTGCTACCACAGATGCCTTCTTTAGGCCAACCAGAAAATCTGAAGGTACAGCTCCTCAGCCAAAATCCTGTCACTTTGGTATTACAGAAGCCCCAACTCCAGAATGTCATTATTAACTTTACAGAAGACATCATGCTGATAGTGGCAGGCTTTGGTGGGTGGTCAGTTTTGACCATCTATGTTCCAAGGTAAGGGCATTAGGAGAGAAATGACATTGTTGCCTGTAAACTGCTAATGCCATGGGGGCTGACAAGTTCTTGGTTTGTCTTCAGACAAAGTCTTTATGAAGCCTGTATGTGTATACTCCACATGACACATCAGGGAGTGCCAGTTCTCACTGCTGGGCTGAAATTTAGCTCCTGTGAAAGAGCTCCCATTGGAGCCCTACTTTCATTTCTGAGTACAACATGTACAGCACACCAGAGACACCTCATGAAGATAGAGACCATAGTCAGTAGCAACATGGCTACTCCTCTATACCAGTGGGAAAAAGTTGCCTGCCTTTATTTTAGGGAAAAAAAAAAAGGTTGCAGAGAATTTCCCAGCTTGCTCAGGAAACCCTAAACTTGTAACCACTTTTCTAGGCCATTGTAGTGTCCATCCTAAGTATCATCCACATTCTCAAGCAACATCTGAACAGAACTAAAAAAGGTAAAGCAAAACACACCAAGAAAAATGTGATTCAACAAAATGTGAAATACTAAAGAACACTCAAGTTACTAGCCAACAAACCACAAACTTTTTTTTGTTCTTTAAATACGTTATTTAATGAGTTTTAAGAAAGATGTATTTTGAAGCTCAGACTCCAGTAAGATGGCAATGAAGTAGTCTTCTAGATCTAGAGTAAACAATGCTGTAACACTTACCAAATCAGGTATTTTCACGTTTGCTTCTCTTCTGTTGCTGTTATCTAAAGAAAAAACAAACAAACTCCATCTCCTAAACAGTCATCTACCCTCACATGGCTATTTTGCTTTAGAACAGAATCAGGACAATAGCTTATTAAGAGCCTTCTCCCAAAATATAAACAAAATGTTGAGCAGGAGCAATACACTGTCATGAGCAGCTGCTGATTGAGCTTTTTAAAGAGTGACAAAATGGAACAGCTGGTTGGAGGCATATTCACAGAATCACAGAATTAACCAGGTTGGAAAAGACTCTCAGGATCATCAAGTCCAAACTGTCACCTAACACCTAATTAACTAAACCATGGCACTAAGTGCCTCATCCTTTTAAACACCTCCAGGGACAGGGACTCCACCACCTACCTGGGCAGCCCATTTCAACGCCAATCACTCTTTTTGTGAAGAGCTTCCTCCTAACATCCAGCCTCAATCTGCCCTGGCGCAGCTTGAGACTGTCCTCTTGTTCTGCTGGTTGCCTGGGAGAAGAGTCCAACCCCCACCTGGCTACAACCTCCTTTCAGGTAGATGTAGAGACCAATAATATTGAAAAATAATGCTGCCCCTTTTCCACAGCAGCCACCAAAAAACGTTTTTTTGCTACTGAAGTCAAACTGCCATGGAACTAATGTTCATTCAGTACATTTGAGCACATCTGAGTTTACATAGGTAGGTCCGAGTTCACTTCTCCAACTTCTCCTTATATTTTCCATCTTCTCTCCACAGCCCATGCTTTATTTGTCCCTTTTCTTAGCCTGCATTATACCTTCATCACTTCTGTCTCCAGCTACTTGGTCCCAGTGGGATAGAACCAGGGAACCTCATCTGTTCAGTCTTCTGGCACTGTCAATACTGTGGCAAAGGGCAAATCAATACAGCTGAATTAGAACTCAGAAAGAAAGAAACAAGTCAATTCCTCAGACAGTTGTTTTGTATCTTTTAAAGGCCATTTTGCATGGCCTTTAAATTCCAGAAGTACATGTGAGCTGCTGCAGTTACAGTAAAAACGTGACTGAGCTGCAAAAATTCTGACACTGGGTTTTAAACTCTGCTGATGAGCCACAGCCACAGCCAGCTACTCTGTGGAAGTTGCTGCTCAGCTATTCAGACATAAAAGCAGACAATTAGGTGTAAATTTCATGTTTATTATAACAAAAATTATGACATGTTCATTTTGCATTCAGCTTTAATATAACTCTTGGTATGTAAATGTTCTACAGCAAATG
Source organism: Pogoniulus pusillus (assembly GCF_015220805.1). NCBI lineage: Eukaryota > Metazoa > Chordata > Aves > Piciformes > Lybiidae > Pogoniulus > Pogoniulus pusillus. The sequence goes on along the minus strand of NC_087284.1, from coordinate 9,058,223 downwards.
AGCTCTATACAATCATGCTGGTTGTGGCAGCAGTTAAGGAACACAAACAAAACCTGTCTGTAAAAGTAAGGAAAGAAAGAGATCAAAGTGGGTTTCTTTAAATGGCCTACCCATCTCGGCTCTAGCTAACTTGTATACAGCCACTCAGTCCATCAACACTCAATGACCATGGCCCGAAGCATCACTTAAAAAAGGTCAGTTGTTCAGGTTGTGTCCTTAATGCCAAGGCTAAAAAACATTTAAGCATATCACTATACAACACTGAACTATTTACAGGAATTTCCCAATCAACTGTTCTCTCAGAGAAAATTAGTGAATCTCAGTGACTTAGGTCACCTGAAAGAGTAAAGCAACTCCTAGGAGTTAGTCTCCATATTCTACAAATGTCTATCATTTTCAAGACCAAAAAAAGCCTTTTCTCTCAAAGAAATACAGTATTACAATATTACTTAATATCATTTAGCACTGGCTACTGCCCTGCTTTTCAAACAAAACAAGCCATTTTAAAAAATATTACATCATCATCTGTTTCTCAGCAATATATTAAACCTTTTTATTATTTTTTCTGTCTGTTTGTTTTTTAACAATTTTACACTTGATATGTTAAGGGATGGTTAACTATTTGAAACTTTACCGGTCAAGCATCTCTAGAAGAAAGTCAATGAATATTAAACCTAACGAACTGAAAAGCTGCAGTTATCTGTAGTGGCAGGATAAGGAGGAGGAAATATATAAAAGGGAAAAGATAAGGAAAACCCCTGCTGTAATGCAAGCCCACTGTGTCCTGCACTCAAGTCTCTGTTAGTCTGTTTCTGAGCAGTAAATAGAGTGGGTCATAGTGGTGTATCGTAATAGTCTGCCAGGTGGTCCATCGGATACTGTCGCTGCTGCTGCTGCTGTTGTTCCTGGTGCTGCTTCATAATCTCCTTGACTTCTTCTTCAAGCTCAGGTGGGATGATGAACTGGTCATCCGGATCAGGCTGTGCTGGAGCAGCAAAGTAGCCCCCTGTTTTTCTGAGTGGAGCATCTGTTGCAACTTCAATTAAGTTATGGCTCCTCTCTTGTGGTGCCACAGAACCATTGCCCCGCCAGCGCCCTATTGTGCCCGTGGCAGAATGTTCAGCTTTCTTGGGAAGGCCGGGCTCATCTTCATTGGCACTGATGACAATACCTTCGTCACTGCCCTCCATCGGCACTTGCAGAAGCTGTTTCTCCTTGGCTCGGCTGCAGTGGATGTCTACCTCTACTTCCACACGGCTGCCGTTGGTGAACACCCCCTCAATAGGCTCCTCATCATCGCTGTCAAGGCCATTGTCAGAGAAGGCGCTGGAGAAGGTGGCACTGGAGAGCTGCCGCTGGAAAGAATTGGACAGGCAGACAGGATGCAGCATGCAGCGCTGCTCCCCTGGGTAGGCTGAACTGTTCTCATTCATGGTTACCTGGGGAGGCTCATCAGAGGCTGTGGACCCCACCTCACTGCTCATTTCAGAGGTGGAGATCTCGCTGCTGATCTCCGATGCCATACCGCTGCTTGAAGATGGCATCCCAAGTGCATCTGTGGGCCTGTCTTTGATGACCACATTAACAGACTGAGGGAAAATGCCCGGGCTGGGGGGTGGGACTCCATTAAGTTCACAGCAGCAAAAGCTGTCCTCTGTCACGTTGAGCTGAACCACAACAGCACTGATGCTGTCATTGCAGCCGTAACTCTGGGCCAAAGTGCAAAGCTTCTTTGCAGCTGCCAGCGCATCAGGCACATTTCTGACTGCCTCCACTGCTTCATTCATTGAGAGGCTGTCCCACAGCCCTTTGCTCCCCAGAATGAAGAACTCATCTTGTGGAGTTAAGGTGATGGACTGCACGTGAGGACGTGGCACAACACTTGGGTGAAGGAAGGTGTACCCCAAGATTCTTGTTGAATCTGTCACACCATTCACTTTGCCATCCTGAAATCAGAAAGGACAGGAAATTGGAAACAAAGCAGAAAATGATACACAGCACCTACATCTCCTTGCATTTCACGGATGGCTGTTTCTGCACTACCTCCAACACTGCCTTTTACAGAGAAGATGACAGAAAAACAAAGTGACTTGCAAGGAGCTGACAGAGCTGGGATCAAAGCACAGCAATGGCTGGTTTGCAGTTTTGCACTGAGCCTCAGCCACCCTACTGATTTGCCATCAACATCACCAATGCACAGACCAACAAAGCAGAAGTCTGCAACAAAGAGCCAGCTATTTTGCTCCTGCAGCTGCAAAAGCCCACTGGACTAATGTTTTACCAGTGAGTCAGACTTATCCCTCCTCCACCCACAATATCTGGCTTTAAACAGGGCAAAGCCACACACAGCTCAGTTTGATATAAGAGCTGGTTATTACTTTTGTGGCTGTAATAATCATGTTGCACCTTGGCTCATCATTTCAGATACAAAAGTTCATTAAGAAAAATTAAGCATGCAAGTCGAATGCTGCAGAGAAGTCTTGCATTTCTCAATTAGCTGAGTTGTAGCAAAATGGTTTATGTGGCCCAATTACTTACACTTAGATATGACATTTCCAAGGGAAGGAGGAGTAATATCTAGGGGGAAGACATCAGTAGAAATTGACGCGTATGAACAGTAAATCCCATGCACTTCCAAATCCCAGGATCCTGTCCTGGTTAGAATCCAAGCTGACAGAATAATCAGAGCAAGTGTCTGAAGCAGCAGGCCTGCCTATCTATCAGCCTCCTGGGGATAGGTGTACCCTAATTGCATGTTCGAGAATAACAAAAGTGAAGATTTACTCTCTTTTGGTCTAGTTGATGACTGCAGTTGTTGTTATAATCACAGAAAAGTGAACCAAGACTAAAAAAAAGCTTCTCCTTTAGAAACACTCAGAACAGAGAAAGACCCCATAACCTTGCTGGCTTGTTAACTCCCCTATTTGAAGGCTGACAGTAGTGATAAACTATCAGTGTGTATGAAATCTGAGTCATCGTAAGACTCACTGCAGAAATTTCTCCTCTCCGAACAATACGAACGTGCCTCAGTGATGCACAGTATGTTGGAGTGACTCCTGGCTTGTCACATTTGAGTTCCCAGTTGTCACCTTTCCCTGACAAGATCAACAGGTATGTGACTTACTCCACATGCGTCCATGCACACCCTGCTCATGGGCACACAGCAGTGAGTCTTCTTTGTCCCTTCCTCCACCATTAGGAAGATTCAGTATTTATTTATTCCTATGCATGTGTCACACAAGACAAAGCAAAACTGACAGCTTGTAAGCTTGTAAGAAGGGAACAAAGAGTTTTCTTCTCTCATGGTTCACTTGAGCACAGGATGAGTTTTCCTTTTGGGGTAGTGCTCCCTTCAAGAGTTGCCTGTCAGAGGACAGCTCTAGGAATGCAGGAGCTCAGACAGCAAAGTCAGTCTGCCAGGAGCAAAGAGTCTCCTGAGGGAAGGATGGCATTGCTCCAAGTGCTCTGCTCTCTCATCCTTTGAGTGGAGAGTCACTTCATGACAGCTCCAACACACCAGTTCCTCTCCCCACTAGGAGGAGAGTGTCTGCTTTCCCATTTCAATGCAAAAACCTCACAGATGCTCATTCTCTAGAGCTAACCAAAATCCAGCCTGGCAGTCAGATATAAAAGAAATTTAATTGCCTGGTATGAATCACCTTGAAAAGTGCAACTGCGGAACCCACATCCTTAACACTGCCTCTTATTGCTTACTAATAGCGATATTGTAGTTTCATGCACTGCTGTGCAAAATACTCTCCAAAGAAGCTGCAAGTTAGAACAGTTCCTAACCTCTGTGATAATGGCCTTATGTTGCTTAATCCTCTTCAGCTCTTCTTCACAACTCATCATGTAACACCTGGACAAAGGCAGAGGCTTCCCATTCCGGCAGAGAACAGTTTGGCACTTGCCCACATTTGCTGAGGTTAGAGTGAAGCACCCACCAGGATCCATGGGGTCATGTTTTATATGACAAAGGACAGCAGAGCCTCCAAGTTTTTGTCCAGCTGTTCCAAGTTTCCTGGAATTTAAACAAAACAATGATAGTTCTGTAATTGAAAAGCAAGTGTTGTGGGTTCTATGGACAGACAGCCACTGTTCTGCAACCACAAGCATTCTGGGCATTGACTCTGTTGGATCACAGGGTCAAAAACACTGCAAACTGTGACACTACAGCGACGCTGCGAAGAAATCACATGCAGCTCTTGGGCAGCATGGTACTTACACATCTGCAGGTAACTCAGATCTGCTGAATTTTAGAACAAAAATCATCTTTCACAGAATTACAGAAAGGCAGGGTCTGGAAGGGACCTTGAAAGCTCATCCCGTCCAACCCTCCTGTCAGAGCAGGATCACTTATACCAGATCACACAGGAACACATCCAGGTGGGTTTTGAACACCTCCAGAGAGGGAGACTCCACAACCCCTCAGGCAGACTGTTCGGTGTTCTGTCACCCTCACGATGAAAAAACTTCTCTTTGCACTTTTAAGACTTGTACAGTTGTCTTACTCCCTCTACATCTTAAAAGACATTTGTTTTAAAGGTCAGATAGAAGGAAACACAAAAGTCTAGAAAAGTACTGAGGACTATTAAATAAGTACAGGTAGAGCTCAAAAGTAGATTCATGTTATCCAGCTTGTTTCTTTGGCTTCCAAAGTCATAGATTTTACTATGCAAATAATATTTCTAAATGCAAACACTATTTTTTTAGCAAAACCTCAAGACAGATGATTACTTGTTTGAGATGTCTTCAGAATAATGTTCTTAGAGTATCAAATTATGACCAACAAAAGCAGAGTGGCTGTTACAAGTGTGCACACTTCTGATTTATCCTGTCAGTTACTAATGTGTTAAATGATGTATCTCACCCTGCTGATTCTGCAGGAGTCACAGTGAAAAAAAAAATATGGATAAAACTGAAGTTTTCAGAGCTCTGTCATTAGAAGGCAAATTCATTTCAATATTGAACTATGCAAATCCATCCATACCCCTCAATATCTTGTTTATTAGGGCCTTCTCCTCCAGCAGTTAGGAATTACAGTAATTAGAAAGCTAAATTTCATGGTTACTAAAATAGATATTAAGGCTAGGTGTAACTGGCACGAACTTTTGATCCAACATCCCGGGAAGAGAATATACAACTGCATTTGTAACAAAGGTGCAATGTGCTTTTTAAGTGTAGTTTCTAAAACTACAGTTCAGGAGTGCAGTATATTCTCTGTAATAATCCTCAAGGAATGCTTAAATGCAACTAGAAATAACACTATTTCTAGTTCTCTAAATAACTGGTTAACTTATATTGACTTGAGACAAAAAAAAAACCCAAACCCCATCTTTTTGTAAGAATTGCTGTGAAACTGCATTAGTAGTTAATGAAAACACTTAATAGGGTACTTCTGATACTCAGATGTGTTCCTGTTTTAAGTAAATGGCAATCAATCACCTCAGCTATGAGGCTGAGGCGCTGTTATGAGCAAGAAGCATTTCCTCTCTTGTGTTTGTGAGGTTCGATACTATCCTACTGCTTCTGCATATTTCCCAGTACCAGAACTTCAGTGTTTTTTCTTTCCAAAGATGCAGCCATTGAGCAGTGAGCAATTCTGCTTTTAACTTGATCCATTTCCTCAGTCTCTAAGCTGCTTATTTTGCTTTCTCCTTTGTTTCCCTGACCTCTTCGTTCTCCTTTGTTCAGGTCCCTTCATACCCCTCCTTCACTCAGAGTCTCTCCAGGCACAATTTCTTCTTCTGTCAAGAACAGCATGCATGCAGGTTTCCAAAGCACTAACTACACAGAGCTACTATTACACTCGCAGCTATCATATCACAATGTCTTTGGATGGGTTCTGCCCAAATAATACTCTAAAGGCAAAGGGATGACAGGAGAAAGACATTTCTAAGGAGTCAGAATACATGTTTTAAATATTTCTATAGCCTTAAATAACCTGAATTGGTACACAGAAAGGCTCAAGCTTTGTGGCCAGCAGTAGCAGAAAAAATTAAGAGATGATCAAGAGATTGATACCACTGACTTGGTTATGGCCAACTGTGAATTCTAAGATTTAAAGATGATACCAGAGAATGGAGTAAACTCCACTCACTGCTTAGTCAGGAGCATTTAGCAACTTTGTAGGTGTGTTAGGTTTTTTTTTGTTTGGGTGGGGAGGTGTTGGGTTTTTTCCACTCTATACCTGAGAAGAACAGAGGGCAGTGTTCACAAAGCAAGCAATAAAAGAAAACGCTGTAGCCAGATACTAAGGCTTTTTTACCTCCTTTCACATTGAAAGAAGGATAAGGTTTCTGACCTGAGAGTGAACAAACTGCCCAGCAAGCACACACAAGGCAAAAAAAGGCTTCAGATCCAAGACTCACCTCTGCATAACAATGAAAGTGTTGATCATGTACTCCTCCTCATTTTTTGTTTTCTGCAGCTCTTCTGCTAAGATGTCACTCATTGTGCACTGCAGCAGGTACGGCACTTCCACGTTGCGATCGCCATCGAAAACACCATAAAGTGCCTCCCGGTTGTCGCAGAAGTTGTTGGCTGAAAGTGCTGCCACACATAGCCTAGTGAAAAAATGCAGTGTTACCCATTACTAGTTTCTCACCTTGCCATTCTGGCCAGAGAGATGCAGCCTGGCCTGAGAGCTAGTTTAACCACAAGCATTTCAGGACTGCTTTCTGAGGTGTAGTGCTAAGATACAGAGAAAACTAAACTCGAAAAGTTCAAACCAATCCAGAAAGATTCTTCCTCCCTCTCAGAATGTAAACAAGTCCCTTATTTGTAGAAGTAGAGGGAAAAGGATGTTCTGAAGCAACATCTTGCACTTGCCCCTCCAAAGGCTATCCCTGCAATTTAACATGCTGATGACTAGGTTGTGTGTTAACAGTTAAGTAAAGGCTTACTGGCACTTGCTGTGGAAACCTAGGTAGCAGAAGGTATCTAAAAAAGCATTTTAAGGAACAAAGAAAGATTCATCACATTGCCAACAACACAGAGACTCGCAGACTCTTGGTACATTACTTGTCAAGTGCTGACTTAGTCAAAAGGAGTCCCGCACACTATGAATATTCAGAGTTTTAGCCATTCTGCCTCTTCCTTTAGTGTTTCTGATTTGCTTGGTAAACATCCTTTGGTTGAAGATAAAGAAGCTTTGCAAAGATGAAAATGCTTTTAAACACTCGGATCTTTTGCGTGTACCAGAGTCTTGCACAGACAGAATGCATCGGTTACACTTGTATCTTAGCAACTTCCCTAACAAAGCCCGAAGCAGAGAGCCAGGCAGGGGCCCAGCACACAAACACAGAGTCGTGGCATGCCCTCTGCCTTTGAGAGGCCCAAGTCGTCCCCAAAGCTTTCACTGAAGAAAGGATTTCTTTCTATCAGAGGCACTCTGCTGCTAGGATGGTAAGCTAGGAAATACCACACTGGGTCATACTTGTTCTTGATGCCTGACGCTTCTGTGTAACCGTGGCTCCACACTGCCGGCGCTCCTGAAGCATCACCGGCTGAGGGCTGGTCGATCTTGAAGCAGCGGATATTGCTGCAAGGAGAAAGCAAAGGGGAAGGCTTCAGTGGATTGAAGTGCTGACACAATCCAGTTTAATATATATGAACACCATTTCCCCCTCTTCCCAGTTCTTAGTAATACAGTTGATAAAGTGCAAGACAAAGTGGTTTCTTTTATATGTCTGCATACAAAGAACAAAAAAAGTAGTAAATAACAACCTCCATGAGAGTGTCAGCTGCATTGCTTTGCTTGGCCAACTTCTCTTTCCCTTCCCTCACCCCTGGGCTATATGTTTCTAATCTGACCCAGCGGAATACAAGATTGGCTTGATGAAAGCCAGTACAGGACAGTGATTTTTTTTACCTTCTACATCTCTCCCATCCACTTTAACAACTCCTCTCTGGGACCTTTTCATTGTACTCAAATGAGCATCTCCTGTATGACCCACATCATCCTCTAAACAGGGAATACAAAGTGTTCTTTAGAAACGACAACATCTAGTAACAATCTTCCATGAAAATGCCCACAGAGCAGAGATTGGCTCCATCCTGGTCCTGCATCAACCTGCAGGAGCCAGCCCACGGTCTCAACAGCCGCCACAGTCCTGCCTTCCCCAGTTGTACAGCTCAGTTTTTCATGGGCCCTTGATCTTCTGCCCTCCAATTTACTACCAACACAGCCTTTAGACACAATTTCAAATATCTCATGCAGTGTAATATAGACTTAAAAAGAGCCTAGCCTTCTCTGTTTATACCCTTCCCTTCAGCACCCTGCTTTGCTCTGCAGAGATGATCTCCCCTCCTGCTCTTTGAAAGGCACAGAAAGCGAGACACTTCAAAGGCATCCACAGGTTTCATGAACCAAATGAATTGTAAAAGGACACAAGCAGAAAGGTCTGTTTAAGCATTCATTTTTCTCTATCCAAACCCCCCACCTGACCTGAACACACAGACAAATTTATTCAGCATTGCACAGCCTTCCTCAACCTGAAGTACTGTCACATCCAGTTCGATTTTTTAGACTAATAGCAAGGATGTACATCAGCAAGGGCAGCTTCAATGCAAACAGATTACATAAACAACATTAGAACTGCTGCTGGTTTAAGCCCTTGGTTTTGCAGCCCTCTGTGTAACCAGAGGCAAACATCTTGCCATGAGCATTAGGGAAAGATTAACCCCAAATCGAATTGGAAATTTGGACCTCTTCTAAACCAGCAAAGATTTCAATTCTGTCTGCACCTGCAGAAGGCTGCACACACAGGCAATCACACTTTCTTTGCAGGCTTTTCACCCAAGGTACTTATCCTCAAGGGCAGAGGAACCTGGATCAAAAAGACTTTTCTGTTTGCTTCTTTTTTAACTGGGTTGACTGGCCCTTGGCTCCTGGGCAGATCAGAGATGAAGAGCTGTCTCATGGCTTCCCAGCAGTGGTTAAAAAAAAAGTTACCTCAATTCATTACTTTCAGCTTTCTCAGTGGCACCAACACAAACAGACCATGCACCCAGAAGTGAATGACACCCAGCAGCACATCTGATGCACAGAATATGGGCTAGGACTTCCAGACAGCATGGTTGAATTTGAAATGACAACTCAACTAGATGCTCTTTCCTAAAAATCAAGAGCAGTGGTATCTTCTATATTCCTTCCCCCTCCCTTTTTCATTGTAATTGCTTCTAAAAATTCTTACATCCAATACATCACTTGGCAACATCCTAAGAATGCCAGACTGTCCTTAAAGATCTCCACACATACTTAAAAAGCAAGCATGCATGACTGGACTCTTTTCATAGGCAGTGAGAATACACATTAACCTACTACCTGTCTGAATCCTGTCAGGGCACAAATAGAGAGCTGCCTTAACATTCAGAAGGAAGACATTAAAGCACCAAGTATTTTTGTGTCTGCCACAAAAAAAAACAAGTGAAAGGAGCACGCCCTCCCTCACAGCCAGTAACAGCAGTATGCTGCAAGTCAGCAGAGTGCTAAGTAGGGGCCTAAGAAGTTCATCAGCAGACCTAAAACACAGAATCACATAGAACTACAGAATGGCCAGTTGGAAAGGAACCCAAGGATCATCTGGTTCAACTTTTTTAGGTGATCGTGTAGTTGAAATACGATGGCCCAGCACTCTGTCAAGCTAACTTAAAACAGGCTAATGTGGAGGAATATCCACTGCTTCCCCTGGGAGATGATTCTAGTATCTGACTGTTCTCCTGGTGAAAAACTGAAATCTCCCCAGGAGTAGCTTGTCCACATCACCCCTTGCCTTTCCCTTGTGATTCCTTGTAAAAAGTGAGTCTCCACCCTTCTTTCTGTACTGGTACATGGTAATAATGTCTCCCCCTAAGCCTTCTCTCAAGGCTGAACAAAGCCAGTGCTCTCACATGGCAGGGCTTCCAGTTCTCTGCTCATTCTCTTGATGCTTCTCTGTCTGTCTCATTCTCTTGACTCTCCAGTCTGTCCACATCTTGTATAGCAGGGACCAGAACTGAAAAGTGCTGAGTAGAGCAGGATAATGACTTCCTAATCTCTGCTGGTAATGCCATTGTTAATGCAACCCAGCATCCTGTTGGCCTTTTTTTTTTCCTGCTGCAACACATTCATGCTGAGCTTGTTACCCACCAAGAACCCCAGGTCCCTGTCCACAGGTTGGCTCACCAGACAGGGGGATTCCAGTCTGACAAGAGCCTACACTTGACCATGTGGGACTTCATAATAGTGGTTAGTGAGTATTAGGGAAGAAAACAGACCTGAGGGCTTAAGAATAATTAAAAAACAAACACCAAAATAGAAACAAAACACACAAGATGAGAAGGCTCTGAGGAGACCTTATTGTGGCCTTCCAGTACCTGAAGGGGGCCTACAGGAAAGCTGGGGAGGGACCTTTAAGGATGTCAGGTAGTGCTAGGAGTAGGGGGAATGGAGCAAAACCAGAAGTGGGTAGATTCAAATTGGATGTTAGGAACAAGTTCATCACCATGAGGGTGGTGAGACACTGGAACATGTTACCCAGGGACGTAGTAAAAGCCCCATCCCTGGAGGTCTTTTAAGGCCAGGCTGGCTGCAGCTCTGAGCAGCCTGATCTAGTGTGACGTGCCCTTGTCCATGGCAGGGAGGTCCGAACTAGATGATCCTTGAGGTCCCTTCCAGCTCTGACAATTCTGTGATTCTAAGAACAGTGGTGATTCCAGTCCTTCAGGACAGGAAGCAATGCATGAAGTATCAGTTTCTGACCTGTCCACATAATCTGTTACTTTCTGATCCACCAATAACAGGAAGCCACACTCCTTGAGAGAGGTTTTACACTTCCATGCATTGTCACTTTGCCACATTCTAGTGACAGCAGTCATTCTGCCTCCCTCCCCACTCTCTAAGGTAACTTACTTCAGCAGCTCCAGAGTTTTGTGATCCAAGGCTAATCTGGGATTTCCAGTCAGGTCCAGCTCTTGCAGTTTTGGAGGTAAGTTTTCGGGCAGCGTCACTTCACTCAGTTCATTGCAGCTTAGGTCCACGCACTGCAAAAGGAAAGCAGCCACATAAGCAAGAGAATTCAGCTGTCATCAAAAGCTTACAAATGTGAACTGGAAGTAGTACTGCATGTTTCATGAACCAGAAAGGTTGAAACCACGACCTGAGACCATTCATTTATCTAACTGGAACACTAGAAATAGGCTCCCTCCATTTTCATCTCTGGCCAGGTACATCTTGATACATCACTAGTAAGCTTCACCTGCTCTTCACACAGACCAATAAAGTAAATGGAAATAAATACAGCTGAGGCTTCTAAGTCATTGGTGTAGCAGTCCCTTCTCCACAGTCAATTTAAACCAGAATGAGTATGAGCAGATTCTCCAGATCTGAACAATTACTGAGACATATAACAAGCAGGGTTATAAATGGAGTAGAAAAACACAGAGAGGAAAAAATACTGGAGCAGTTTTAAATATATATTTATGTAATCTTAGAGTTGTAAAATCTATTTGGTTGGAAAAGACCTTTAAGATCAGCAGATCCAATCACTACTGAGTCTGGCACACTCCTGAAAAAATAGGGGGAAAAGAAAGTAAAAACAGAGCAGTATTTGACAGAGGACTATGCACACCTTTCAGATAAAAAACTTCTACTTGTGAAGGGCCTGGAGCACATGGCCTACAAAAAGCATCAGAGGGAACTGGGCTGTTCAGTTTGGAGGAGTCTGAGGGGAGATCTCATTGCTCTCTACAACTACAAGAGAGGATGGAGTGGGGAGGGGACAGCTTCATCTCCTTGATGACAAGTGACAGGAGAAGAGCAGGCTCAGGGGGGACCTTATCACTGCCTACAACTACCTGAAAAGAGGCTGGGGACAGATGGGGTTGGTCTCTTCTCCCAGGCAATCACTGACAGAATGAGGGGACAGAGTCTCAGGCTTTAGGCTGGATATTGGTAAGACATTCTTCACAGGAGCAGTGATTGGCCACTGGAATGGGCTGTCCAGGAAGGTGGTGGATTCACCGTCACTGGAAGTGTTTAAGAGGAGACTGGATGAGGCACTTAGTGCCATGGTTTAGTTGATGAGACAGTGTTGGGTGGTAGGTTGGACTCAATGATCTCAAAGGTCTTTTCTAACCTGATTAATTCTATGATTCTGTGACTAGAGGACATAGTTGCAAGCTGTGCCAGGGGAGGTTCAGGCTGGATGTTAGGAGGTTTATCAAATATTGGAATGGTCTGCCTAGAGCAGTGGTGGAGTTTCCATCCCTGGGGTTGTTCAAGTAGCATATGGACCTGGCACTTAGGAGTATGGTTTAGTGTTGACCCTTCAGTGCTGGGTTGAGAGTTGCACTGGATGATCTTTGAGATACACTCTGTTTAAATACTTTCCAAAAGTATTTAAAAAGAGAAGAACTTAAACAATTGTAATAAAGCTGAAAGAGCTGGGGGGGGGGGGGGAGGGATTTTCACAGCTGCACATTTTGACCAGTATAGCCACTGAAAGAAGTGAGACACGTGCACTTTTGTAGGCATATTCAGAGGAATTTGCTCCTGAGCTGGGAGAAGGCTTGAGGTAACCTAGCAAAATTTGGAAAAGAAAAATCTCTAACACTTTCCAAAACAAAATAATGAACTTTTGACCCACATCTTGAATCCTAAGGCCATCTAATGTGGAGGCCTTATTATCTATGAAGAACAAACTGCTGACATTATCTAAGCCTGATAAGGAAATCAGTTTAATGTCATGCTAATAAAATAGTGGATAGCTTAACAGTTATTCCAGACAGATTTTTTGGCCTCTGAGTAACTCCTTGTTGCTTCCAGAGAGGCAGTAATTACTTGGCAGATTAAAGAAGCTGCCAGCAGGCCTTGCTGTGTCCAACAACACCTCAATGCCATTACAAATTTGATGGCAACTCATGCTGGAGTAACAAGTACAAAAATTGGTAAAAGTAATTTCAGCTTTCTCATTAAAGGCCCAATATGCCAAAGGCAGCAGCATTCTACAGCAGAGCCCATGGTCTCCAGGCACTAGTGAATAGATTATTTATCAGGTTAGCATTTCTTTGATTTTATTTGCACTGTTTGAAGAACAACCCAAGAGGAACTTCTGCATATCTGTGTTAAATTTAGTCCTTAACTTCACTCTCCAGACAAGCAGGAAAGCACAGCACCTAAATGATCCAAACTTGCTCATTTTAATACAAACTGACTTAGCCTTGACCTAGAGAAGCCACCAAGAGGCCAGAAGAATCCATGTGCCCAGTAAAGCACCTTCCAATCCGGAAACTACATGAACTCATCTCAAGCATCTCAAACCCAGGCTTGAATACCAGGCAGGTTTTTTTCCACAAAGGTGGAGCACTGTGCCCACTTCGCTGAAATCATGCATGCTATCCCTGCATTCCCAAAACAGTTAGTGACATCCATGCCTCTTCCTGCTGCTGCAGAGAACTAAACATTCACAGGGAACCAGCAGAACACAACTGTCAGGTCTTCCCAAAGTGTTCTGCAGCTCAGCATTACGGCCGAGCAGCACTTTAATTGCTAATGCTTTTAGAAAGCATTCTGCTTCCCTCAAAACACACAACCCCAAAGCTGACTGCTTCCCATCAGTGCTTACATTATCTTTTTGTGGTTTGCTCTGGGAGGTTCTTTGGTTGTTTTCTTGAGGTTTCTTGTTAACACCACCCTCCTGTTTTTCAAGAAATGTTTAGCACGCAGAGCCTCGCTCCCCCCCACTCCAATTCTTCCTCTAAGAAGAAAGGCTTTGCTTCTGATTGATTCTAAATGGCCCTCCGCTTCCTCTGGCCATTGTTCCAAAGAGGGAGGAGTATTCCAAAACCCACAAGCTTGAGATTTCCTGGCTAGAACCACAAAGCTCATCTTTACTCATTGCTCCTGCTGCTTTGCCTGACCCCAGACACCGAGACATCCGCGGCGGTGTGGGAACGTAGCTTTTTGACTTTACAGAGCATCCAAAGGACACTTCAGTTGCTTTGAGTCTGTGAATAGGCAATCAGATCTCAGCCTCAGAGAATGACGGATTTTCTGCCAGATCACAGGATTTGCATACTGGGAGTTAACTGCCTCCCCGCTCCGGCCAGTAGAAAACAGCAAGCAGTGTGAAATATCCTTGCTCTGTAGCCAAGCAAGAAGCAGGAAATCAACTCACAAAAGGTAAGCAGCAGTGCTCTTCGGCGTGGTTACGCGAGGAATGCGTCCCACAAAAAGAAGGGTCAGGGAAAGCACAAAATTACTTCTGGAAGAGCATACAAGAGACTGATTAAGCATTCCTCCAGTTGTGCAAGGCGCCTGCAATTAGGAAAACTCAAGTAGCTTGCCTGAATACTCAAACCCTGCACTTCTACAATTCATCTCTGTCCTCTAGGCCTATCTCATTTTGCACCTTCAGTAGTTTTTCATGTGTGCTCTCGACAACGTCCATTCCTACACCACCAACTGCCAAGGTAGCAAGAGTTAATTACACACAGCTCTCACCAAATGTCTAAGTTGTACCGTAACAGACTGTCACAGGAAGACAATTAACACTTATTTGGCAGAGAAGATAGGATCTAGTGAAGCTGAATGCAAAAAAATTAGATTTTGAGGCCCTTCTTCCATTCCACTTTGAGGCAAAAGAGGTGAATACTTTGCATATGACCTCAGAACAGCTGTCAGATGTCTGCAGTTTCTGAGAATACAGTCTCCTGTAGCAGTGAGAGACCTGAGGGAGAAGAGAACTGGTAAAGTCACATTATACTTGCTTATTCCAAAGGAGATTGTCTTTCCTTACCTTTATTTCAGAAAGCTGCATGACTTCTGGGAAGACTTCAATGCAGTTGGAATGAGCAATTACAGTATGCATACGTCTGCAGTTCGTGATGGTTGTTGGAATGGCTTTCAGTTTGTTCCCACTAATATCAATTTCTTCCAACTGTTCCAGCTTGGCCATTTTGCTATGAAAACAAGAGTTTGAGAGGGTTTTTTTCTTTTAATAGCCATGCATATTTTATTTTGAAGCGGTGATAAGAGCAGCAGAAAATAAAATCAGGGACTTTGATCCTTGCTCACAGCAGTGCCTGTCACCTCTCTTCACATCAGACACTAGCAGTAGTGGAACAAAACGTGTGCTGCTTCTGTCAATGTTTGGTTTCTGTCAATGTTTTGTTAATGCTACTTTTCAGATTAGTTATTTTACTTACATTCCGTATTTCCAGCTCACTTCCACTCTTACTTCTCCTTTCTTCCAACCCTAGTTTCTCACTTCAACCTGTATTTTCACCTCCTCTACCTCCAAGTGCCCCACTCAGCCCCTCCCCTCAATTCATCTCCCTTCCTCCCCCTTGTCATTGGAATGCAGCTGCTCAGAACATCACACAAATACAGAGATGCCTCTATTTACTGGCATCTCTTCCAAGGTTGAAAGCCTTACACCACCAGCATTTTTCCAAGGTTGAAAGCCTTACACCACAACTTACACTTGAAAGATTTGTGATTAAAACAGAGTGAATTCTGAGCACATAAATTGCTGCCAAGTTTAGTCCTCTTGCAGGTGACATTTCCAAGACAGCTATGCTCACAAATGCCTTCTAAGGAGAAGACCACCAGGTGTAAGCTAAGTGACCAAGCTAGGGAAAACAAAGACCTCCTTGCTGGACTTTAAAAGCATACCGTGGTCACGCTGAGTTAGTGCAGTGGAAAAGAGTTCCAGGTGCAATCAGAACACACCAACTAACACATAGTAGTTCCTTGTCTGTGTTAATGCAAGAGATGGTAGCAACGTTCAAGAGGGCATAGCAGGTGAATCCACCCACTGCAGTATCACTACATGCAAAATACAGCCTGTGCCATCACATTTCTCTGCAATTTAGTTCTCACTGTGAAAATATTTCATGATGCCCACCCACTGGTGGGCCAGAGGCAATGAAATCAGTTACTTACCTTGCAGGGAAGCTCTGTAGGCAATTGTAAGCCATGTGCAAAATTTTCAGGTGTGGATGGCCTGTTAACAAGGGCACACATTTATCTGTGAGGTTGTTATTGGTCAAATACAACTCCTGCAAGATGCTGTGGGTTTCTTCAGAAAGAGTGGCTGGAGGAAGCATTTCCAGTTTGTTGGCAGAAGCATTAAGAAATCTCAGGCTGCAAAGAGAAATTGCGAAGGGAGCTCAGTGCAACATCCTGCAGGTTTTATCTAGAAGTATAAATCACACAGAATCACAGAATTTCAGAGGTGAGAAGGGACCCTGAAAGATCATCCAAGTCCAACCCCCCTGCCAGAGCAGGATCACCTAGACCAGATCACACAGGAACACATCCAGGCAGGTCTTGAATACCTCCAGAGAGGGAGACTCCACAACCCCCCTGGGCAGCCTGTTCCAGGGCTCTGTCACAGTGAAAAAAATTCCTCCTCATGTTTCCATGGAACTTCCTATGCCTCAGCTTCCACCCATTGTCTTGTGTCTTGTCGTTGGGCATCACTGAGCAGAGCCTGGCTCCAGCCTCCTGGCACTCACCCTTTACATCTTTATAAACACTGATGAGGTCACCTCTCAGTCTCTTTTCCAAGCAGCACAGCCCCAGCTCCCTCAGCCTCCTCATAAGAAAGATGATCCATTCCCTTAATCATACTTGTGGCTCTGCACTGGACTCTGTCCAGCACTTCTATGTCCTTCTTGAACTGAGGGGCCCAGAACTGGATACAGTACTCCAGATGCAGCCTTACCAGGGCAGAACAGAGTGGGAGGAGAACCTCTCTCCACCTAATAACTGCAGCCCTTCTAATACACCCTGGAATGGCATTGGCCCTCCTCGCCATGAGAGCACACTGCTGGCTCATATTCAACCTCCCATCCACTAGGACCCCCAAATCCTTTTCCCCTTTGCTGCCTTCCAACAGGTCAGTTCCCAATCGATACTGATATCTGGGATTGTTCTTTCCCAGGTGCAAGACTTTACATTATTTTTAAGAGTAAAGTATTAAAAACCAAAGGTCAAGAGCAACAAATTCACAGCAACAGACAGTAAGGCCAGAAGTCTAGAATTATATAAATAAAATTTCTGATTACATTTTAGAAGAAACACATTTGCACAAAACAAAACATCAGCAAAATGAGGATGTCAAAATGTATCTACCCCATACCAAGACCTCAGTGCCTCCAAAATTACCAACAGGTTAAGAGCAATAACACACCACATAATTTCCATATTCATTTCACATAACAAATTCTGAATCCATTGCCAATGACCCGTGAGACTACAGCTGCCCTTCAAGTGATTAAAAGAAGTCATTGGGAAAAGCCAGCCAGTTTTTTCAGCATTTGAAGTGCTGGATGGGTTGCAGACAGTATTTTGTTTAAACCTGCAGGTCTGAAAACAACTGCAAAACACAGTTGTTTTTTTCTTTGCCAATTTGGATAACTAAAAAGATGCACCAATCACACCAAAAAACAAACTAAACCAACCAACTCTGAGACCAAGTGGTAATTTGCCTCTCAGATTTTAAAGGGAGAGAATCCTAATAGTAATTTAATGAAAAAAAATCAGATGCTTGCTGATCTACACAGCAAGACAGTCAGATCTCTATGGAAGCCCTGAGTGTCCTTCCACCTGCTCCCCAACGTAGCAGAAGCCCTTGTGAATGTTTTCTGCAGTCCCACCACAAGCAGCAAGGACTGCAGATACACAAAAATGATGTAAGTTCTCTCCCTTAAAAGACTTTTTTCAGGATGTGAAGAAAACCTGTTGAGGTACAGGCACTGCCCACTCCTGCCAGTCAAGTTCTGCACACAGAAGATTGGTTTGTCAATTGCAGCAGCACTGGAGGAATACATGCACTAGGCATCTTGAGGGCTAGAATCTGCACACACAATTCCAAAGCAAAGGAAAAAGAAGGCTATTTATCCTTTAGTAACCAACTCTGGCCACGTCTTTACAACAGAAGTAAGACCTCTCTCTTCCTTCCTCTCCTTTTCAGAAAAGGCTGCCTTAGAGAACTTGCAATACAGAAGTAAGTGTGTGCCTGCCAGTCTGCAGTGACCGTGTTCAAACCAGGCTGTACTGCTCCTATCAACTAACAGGAACAGGCAGCTGCATCAGGGAAAGTTGCAGAAATGAGACTTGGAAATGAGCTGGTTGAGTCCTATAAAGCCACTGGTCAGGACACAAAAGGTAGGTGTGCTCCTGTCATCGATCTGGAGAGAAGTCATAAAATATTGACAGCTTTTCCCATGCATGCAAGAATCCACTGACCTTTAAGGTCTATTAATGAATTAAATGGATTTGCAAGAGTTGCCACTGTTTGAGACTTGCTCAGCACCAAATAAAGGTCAGATATGCTACCGAGTAGTCATGTGGAATGCCAAAGGATTAAAAAAAAACCCAACCACTATTTCCATTAGAAGCAAGAATCTCTCAGCACAGCACAGAACTGAAACTAGGTTAGCTGTTTTACATAGACAGAGGAGTCCAGTTAGGAGAAACAGAGTTTAATCCTCAGGCTCATTCATTATTCACAAGTTTGGTAAAACTCCAGAGGAAGAAAGGAGGAGAGAGAGGATTAATACAGAGAAGGGAATAAGCAGCTGAAAGGGGTTTTTTAATTATTTCTTTATTCTAAGAAGATGCTGCTCGATTTCACCCTTCAGCTATAAACTAAAATTATATTAAGCTCATTCAAAGTTGGATTATTAAACTGAACCATACCACATCAACAGTTCCTATGCTTAATTAAACAGCAGCAAGCTCACCTATTGCTAAAATACAGACAGCTACTACTTTGCTAACTTCAATCTAATATGCATCATAAGTCTCTTCTCTCCACACAAAAAGGCACTTTCATTAACATCAAAGCCACACTATCTTTTGTACCACTCAATAGTACAAAATGGTTGTCCCAGCTCAGCCTGGAAAAACTTGCACATTAAAGAAGTTTAAGGCTGTTGGGAGAATTGGATTTTCACAGGAATATGATGGGAGATGAGGAAGTGTCAGCAAAACATCTCCCAGGGAAGAGCACATTCTGCTACCCTGAAGAGGAATCTATTTTACTTACATTCTTATGGGTTGCAGCAGAATAACCTGGAGTGTTACATCTTTCACTGATTAAACAGAGCTAGCAGATAACCTAGAGAGCATCCCACAGCTATGAACTTCAGAAGAACCTTAGTTTGCTCAAGTACTGCTAGCCCAAAACACTAGCAAAAGCTTTGAATAAGAAAAGGCACATTGCTCTGATATGGCTGAAATTAATACAGTTCACTATGCTGAAGCCATTTAAAACTGAAAAGAAAAATAAAAAGCTCTTCTGTTTTTAATAAGATTTCTGCATTGGTGGAATATAATGAGAAATTCCAAGTTATTCCTGGTATTTGCAAGTGGTCAGAATCTGCACATTCCTGCCAAAAAAAAATCAGCCTCGATGCATCTATTTTCCAGTGGGGAAAGGAAAGAGTAGAGCTGTTGCTCTGTTTGCCCCCACCCTTTTCGCAGGGTCACAGAACCCTAGAGGTGGGAAAGCATCTGCAGAACTCATCGAATCCAACCCCCCTACCAAGGCAGGATGCCCTGGTGTAGTTCACACAGGAATGCATCCAGGTGGGTTTTGAAAGCCTACAGAGATGGAGGCTCCACAGCCTCTCTGGGCAGCCTGCTCCAGTGCTCTGTCACCCTTCCTGCAAAGAAGTTTCTCCTCATGTTGAGATGAAACCTTCTGTGTTCCAGTTTGTAGCCATTGCCCCTTTTCTTATTGCTGCTGACCACCAAAAAGAGATTGGCCCCACCCACTTGACTCCCACTCTTCAGGTCTTTATAGACATAGATCAGATCTCTCAGTCTTCTCCAAACTAAACAGCCTCAGTCTCTCTTAATAGGGGAGATGCTCAAGTCCCCCAGTCATCCTTGTGGCTCTCCACTGGACTCTCTCCAGCAGGTCCCTGCCTCTCCTCAACTGGGGAGCCCAAAATTGGACACAGTGTTCCAGGTGTTGTCTCACTAGGGCAGAGTAGAGGGGTAAAAGACTTTTGCTGAGTGTGATGCAACAACGCTGGAAATAAACCTGTAGAAATAAATCTTCCATCCTGCTACCTTGATGAGCCACAGTTTAGATGGCTAGCAAACGCTTGCCCACAGTCTAGAACAGGAACCCTGTGGCAGCAGGGCATCTCACCTGCCCTGTGTGTAACCATTCTGCCTGGGTTCTACGATGCTCTGATTCTGGGTAGCACTCAAACAGGCTCAGGATCATCACAACTGAGCTCTGCCAGTAGCTGACATCGTTAGAATTAAAATAACTCTTTAGCAACAGTATGCTGCTTGTTTTACATGTTCTTTTGACCAGCTGTTACAGTTAAATGGCAAACACATTCTGAAACAACAATTAATATTCTCTCTATGAAAAAAATAGGGACACCCCCCCACACACCAGTCTTTGGGCAGAGAATGGAAAAGAACCAGCAGACTGCTGCTGCCAAAAGCTCTAATCTTATGCAAAAAAAGTTTCCAAGCCCCCAGTACTTGCCCATCAGGTTTTTCCTCACACTACTTTTATACAGAAGTCCTCCTCCAGGTTATTTCCACGCCTCCACTTCTTTATCCTCGTGCAGTGTGCCAGCTGCTACCTCGGAAGGCACATCTTAAAAATGCCCTCCAGAGGAGTGGAAATTTACTTGGGCACAACTGTTATCATCTCTCTTGTGCATGAACTTAAACTGATTCATGTTCCTTGAAGATATCCCACTCATATTGTTTATCAGATGGGAGCAGAATGTCAAGTATTAAAACTCAGTCCAAAATTCATTGTTTCCCTTTCCAATTTCACCCACACACTACACCACAAGCTCATGAAAAAAGGGGCACAGCATCATTAAAAAAAGACCTGAATTCAGCAGCCTGAGCACACACCAGAATACAGTATAGCAAGGAGGGCATGAATTAGCAAGTACTAGAAGTGTCAGAGATGAAGAAATAAATGCACTGGCAGGGAGATGCCAGAGTCCTTCAGGTTTGACAAGGTGCAAACTCTCCTCTGGAGTCATAATATAAACATGGATTTCCCTCTGGAATATGTCACCTTTGGTTTTATGGGGCATTGAAGCCCAACCTCTGGCCAGATTTAATTTCTCTAAACCAGAACAAAAGGGCCATCCTAAAAAGTAGTCTAGAATCAAGGACACAGATCTAACTCAACAACACAGACCTAATACACAGTCATATGCATCCCTCATTTCAACTCAGAGGATTCTGAGCTCAACCTGTACTTCCAAAAAGCAGAGGAAGAAAAATCTTCTACTGAAAATGGCTAAAGGTCTGAATTTTTTTCTTAACACCAATACCTACCTCTAGCACATACAAAAGCTGAATACAGACACTTGTAAGAATACAGCCATCCCCCAAATCCTCACTGTTTTCTCACTTTATAAGTGGGCAGGAAATCTTTCTCCTGCCTCTCTTCTTTCAGCTCTCTGGAGAGAGTCCCTGTCTGGTAAACAATGGGGGAGTAAACCTGCCTGTGGCAGCCTTCAGTGCCACCCTGAGTTTCTTGCTGTGCATTCAAGGCCTGTTGGGGCCTAACCAGAGACAATGGTGGGATAGAAAACAAGCACTGGGGTTTTGTTGTTTAGTTGGATTGGGGGGAAGGTTTTGGGGAAGTTCTGATGTATCCTGTACCTGAATTAGGATTCATGTATTTTCCTGTACATCTTTAAATGGGGTGCTGGAATACTGTGTGCAATTCTGGGCTCCCCAGTTCAGGAGAGACAGGAACCTGCAGGAAAGTGTCCAGTGGAGCCCCAGGAGGATGACTGGGGGATGTGAGCACCTCCCCTATGAAGAAAGACAGAGCCCTGGGGCTGTTTAGTCTGGAGAGGAGAAGACTAAGAGGAGATCTGATCCATGTGTATAAATACCTGAGGGGTGGGTGTCAGGTGGATGAAGCCAATCACTTTTTGGTGCTTAGCAGCAATAAGCCAAGGAGCAGGGGCTACAAACTGAAACACAGAAGGTTTCACCTCAAAGTGAGGAGAAACTTCTTTGCAGTAAGGCTGAGGGAGCACTGGAGCAGGCTGCCCAGAGAGGTTGTGGAGTCTCCGTCTCTGGAGGCTTCCAAAACCCACTGGGATGCATTCCTGTGCGGACTACCCTAGGGGATCCTGCCTTGGCAGGGGGGTTGGACTCAATGCCTCTGCAGGTGCCTTCCAACCTTTAAGGTTTTGCGATTCTGTGACATGCCATTTTGTGTGTTCCTCTCCAATCCAGCTACAGCATCTTCATTCTACTGCCTTTGGGAGTAAAACTTATTTCTGTCCACTCTTCAAAAGGTTAGACACACTGAAAAGTGCAAGTCCTGCAAAAAGCCTAGCAATGTTCAACATGAAAAGGAGCAACACACAACTGCAACCAATGGTGAAGCTGCAGCAAATCCAAACCACTGTATTTAGCTTGGAAGTACTGCTAAGAGGCAGAAAGAATATTGTAAGCTGCAAAAGGAGAATGTGCAGAGAGATCAAGATCTCTGCTGTGGCCTGCACCTCAAGATCTCCATCAGCACACAGCAATCAAAACACAACATTTCTCCTTCAGTCCCTACTGCAGAAACAGGGCCTCAGTTTTTGATCACCTAATCATAAAATAATTTATGAAAGTGGTAGCAGGTGTGCAAAGGGAGAATCCTGTAAGCTGAGCATGTCTGGGGGGGGCAAAGAGGGGATGTGGGGGGCAAAATAAAGTTAAGGCAGTACTGACAGCATGTGCAAAAGAGAGCATCTCTCCTCCTTTATAATAAGTAAACAGGTGGAAATACTCAAGTGTATCTCCTTCCTGTTGATAGATTGCCAACTATCCACTTAACTGCTGTTGTCTCCTCAGTTCTTACTTTGTAACCTATCATTAGCTGTTTAATTAACTGGAATTTTCCTAATTTCTAATATATCCACTTGCAAAGTTTAACCTGCTAGCAAAGAAATAAATACAGTTAAACATTTCTGCCATGAAAGCTGTGCATTAAACACTCTAAAAGCTCTTTGCATTCATTTGACTTTGTTTCCTCCCTCACATCTGCATCCAAGGTTAAGACTGAATCCTTGCATCAAATGAAAGCAGCCACAGTGGGTGGAAACAGCAAATAACAAACAAATGCAAGTTTATCTTGGCCAGCTTCCAGAACTCCAGAAAAAGACCCAACCAAATAAAAACAACAAACAACCCCCCCAAAAAACCCACATCAACAAACAAAACCAAAAAAACACTGAAACCCCAAACCTAATCAAATAACAATCACACACAAAACCAGCAAGTCAAAGCAGATACGAGCAGCTGAACAAAGCTAAGAACAAGAATCACACAGATGAGAGCCTAGATGGGCTCTGAATGGGTGACAGTGGCTTAGCCACCACAGCTGGCCACTATCAGATACTACAAATCAAAGCTCAAGGTTGTAAGCTGTGCACATCACAGCTACAACCTTCACCACACAACTGCTTTAAATAGTCCAACAGCTGTTTTATTGATTTGCATTGAAAATGCTCATGCTAACTGAAAGCAAGCTTAGGCACAAGGCACATCTTTGCCCTTCAAAGCTGTTTTTAAACCTTCCTGACCACTGCCATTGCTTTTCTGCCATATCCAGCTAAAGCTCTGGAATGCTTATCCAAAGCACACTCTGCAGCAGAGTTTTCATGTCACAAGATGGTAGCTTGGTGCACATTGTTCAAGGAAAGCAGCAAAGGGTCCGCATGGGAACCAGACAGAGTAAAAATGGCATCGCAAGAGATGAAGCAGTGCACAGAAATGGAAGTCTGGCAGGAATGCAGGTGCACAAAAAAGTTTCAGGATTCAGCTTGGGAGTTTTCCTTGTCAGCCCTAGCACATTTATGAATTCTCTGGTTTTGCAGCATCTGGTAATGAGAAATGAAGGGATTATCTGGCTGCCTCCTGTGGCGCTCATCTTGCCAAGAAAATCCTCACCCTACAAGAGAAATCCTCGCTAATATGATCAAGATGTGCATACTTTCAGTACAATAAACAGACCCGAGTTGTGTGTTGGTCAGAGAAATGTCTCACAGGCTAGTCCCTCAGCTTCTCCTCAAGTATCAGTTTAAAATAGAAAATTCATTGCAAAGAAGACCAACAAAATATCCCTAAGTTGTACTCTCCACCAGGGACTGGCACCTTCTCAGTGGGTTTTGAGGGGTTAAGGCAGGAAAGCACTGTTCACTGATCCTTCTGTGAAGACAACAGAGTTTTCCCAGGTGGTTTCTGTTGGTTTTCGTTCATCATTATTTGATTTGGAGGGGGGGTGGGGTTGGTGAAAGCAATATTCTCTTTGTGCACTAATGCACCCATTTTTCAGCTGGTCTAAGATGTCAAAGACCACCACTGCTTGTGCTGAAGTTTGCCCAAGGCCCTTCACACCCACTCCATCGAACAGTCAGGATTGAGGAGAAGAAAGCGTTTATAATTCACAGCATGAGACTTCATCTCCAGACACGATCTCATCTGTCAGTTGAACAGACCTGAGGACCTTTCCAAAAAAATAATCTCATCTTTCCAAGGTGCAGAAGAAAAGGAAAGTCATTTTATGGAGAGATAAAGGTTCTGAAAGGTAAAGTGATTTGTCTAACACTATACGCTGGGTAGATACCATGGCAGCCCACTCAGGAAACAGTTCTCTTGGCATGACTGTCAGTCCAGATTGTTCTTCCCAGGGAACATGGGAAGAAGAGAAACATTTTACCTTTTTATTAAAAAGAGCCCCTGAGTGCATCCCCTTGGCCCAGATCCATTTCTGTTGACGCCTGGCTATGGACAGATGCACACAGTTCAAAACAAAACAAAAGGAAGGTATTTCCTGTAGGACGCTCCACACTCAGACATTCGGCACTAATCTGTTTTCCTTCACTTACCACTTTTGCAGCAGTTCACAGAGCCACAGAATGTCAGGGGTTGGAAGTGAACTCAAAAACTCACCCAATCCAACCCCCTTGCCAGAGCAGGATCACCTACACCACACCACACAGGAATGCATCCAGGCAGGTCTTGAGTATGTCCAGAGGGGGAGATTCCACAACCCCCCCTGGGCAGCCTGCTCCAGTGCTCTGTCACCCTCACAGGGAAAAAAATATTCTTCATGTTTCCATGGAACTTCCTATGCCTCAGTTTCCACCCATTGCCCCTTGTCCTGTCACTGGGCACCATCTAGCAGAGCCTGGCTCCATGCTCTTGGCACTCTTTACATATTTATGAACATGAACGAGGTCACCTCTCAGTCCCCTTCTCTCCAAGCTAAAGAACCCCAGCTCCCTCAGTCTCTCCTTGTAAGGAAGGTGTTCCACTCCTTCAATAATTTGTGTGGCTCTGTACTGGACTGTCTCAAGCAGTTCCGTGTGCTTCTGAGGGGCCCAGAACTGGCCACAGTACTCCAGATGCAGCCTCACCAAGGCAGAGTAGAGGGGGAGCAAAACCTCCTTTGACCTACTAACCACAACCCTTCTGTACACCCCAGAATGGCACTGACTCTCCTGCCTATCAGTGCTCACCGCTGGCTCATGGTCAACCTCCTATCCTCTAGGACCCCCAGGTCCCCTTCTCCTTCACTGCCTTCCAACAGGTCAGTCCCCAATCTATACTGATCCATGCATTGTTCTTTCCCAGACGCAAGACTCTGCACTTACCCATGTTGAATTTCATTCTCTTTTTCCTTGCTCATCTCTCCAGCCTGTCTCAGTCTCACTGAATGGCAGCACAACCCCCCAGTGTATCAGCCATTCTACCCAGCTTTGTGTCCTTGGCAAACTTGCTGGCAGTGCACTCTGTGCCCTCACTCAGGTCGCTGATGACTCAATTGAACAGTACTGGTTGTGGAGGCAGCAGCACAGAGAAGCCATTTGCAAGCCAAGTCACCTAATGCACTAAACAGGGACAATGGGAGAAAACCCCACCCAAGCCAACTGCTTCAACTACACCACAGGCCAGGGAGGCTACAACAGTGATGGCATGCCAGAATGAATAAGCTCTGTTCATCTCCTGTGATTGAACATGAATTTGTTGATACTCACAGAAGATTCTAAACACACATGCCTAGTACTGCTCGAAAGCTGCAGATGAGATAATGTCCCAAAGCATGAATCAGGCATTTAATACTCAGTGTACTTTGTAGCTTTACCTCTTCTCAGCATATTTTGAGAGAGCTCCTGGAAATCTACCCCCAGTCCTGGTTTTAACCTGAACTTGCTCATTTTGGCATCTCAAGAATAAAACAAACCCCAAACCAACACCCTAAAATGCTATCTATAATACTGTAGCTCAAACTCAACAGATTTCTTCCCTTTCCAAGTTGACAGAAAGGAATTTCAACTTGAGATCTGCAAATAGCTTTATTTTTTACCTCCTCTTGCAACTTCTGGTAAAAAAAAAAGCCTTTTACAAAGGTTCCCTTTCTGAAGTTCATACAGCTTCTAATATAGAATAGTTGGAAAAGTCACCCACAAAACAACTACAGCTACTGGTGTGAAACCTCCTTGCCATATGAACAGGCTATGAATTTCACCACTTTGAAACAGAAATAGGCCAGGTGATCACAATTATTACAGCAGCAACACTGCCAAGTCTCAGTGCTTTGACTGCACTTGTAAAGTCTCAACTGAAACAGTAAATTGATCATCAGAAAAATTATCCTAGTGTTAATTTGTTCCAAAGGTGGTACAGGCTTGAATGTGGACAGGTATGCAAGAGTGCTAAAAAGAAGGATTAAAAAAGGCAAGCACAACAATTACTTTAAGGTTCTTTAAAACAAATCCAGGCTTTAAAGCAGATCAGGTATCATACTGGTGCCCAGAACCAGAACCCTGCCCTAGTGAAGTCCATTTTCTGAAACAAATTTTAACCTAAATGTTAAGTTCCTCAAAACATCACCGTTCAAGAGTAAATACAGTTTAGAGCTCCTTTAGAAACTTAACCACCAACCTAAATTCTCCATCTCCTAATGCTGTGGATCCCAGGAAGTTTAACCAGAGGTTTGAGACAGAATGAACAGCATAAAAGCAGAGGTTTCACAACATTCTTTGTTGGGTAGAGCCACAGCAGTGAGCTCACCACTGCTTTTGCTCCTCCACCTAGAGAGACTCGGGAGTTATGCATTCCTTTTGTCACAGCCAGGAGCAGCAATACAACCACACAGTGCAATCTCACTGTCTGTAAATTATGCATGGGTTGAGCACTCAGAATTCCCAGTACTATGTGCAGAAGCGTAGAGGCACAAGGCAAGCTGACATCAAGCAGGGCAAGCCCTTCCAGCAGCCCCACACTACATTTGAACGTGTCTAGAGAAGGGCAATGAGGCCAGTGAGGGGGCTGGAGCACAGCTCTGTGAAGAGAGGCTGAGGGAGATGGGTTTTTTAGCCTGGAAGAGGCTCAAGGGAGACCTTATTGCTATCTACAACTACCTGAAAGGAGATCATAGCCAGGTGGGGGTCTCTTCTCCCAGGCAACCAGTGACAGAACGAGGGGAAACAGTCTCAAGCTGCACCAAGGCAGGTGTAGGCTGGATGTCAGGAAGAAATGTTTCACAGAAAGAATGACTGGCTCTGGAATTGGCTGCCCAGGGAGGTGGAGGAGTTACCAACCCTGAAGGTGTTTAAAAGGAGACTGGACGAGGCATTTAGCACCATGGTTTAGTTAATTAAAGGGTGTTGGGTTAGATTCAATGATCTCAAGGGTCTTTTTCAAATCTGGTTGATTCTGACCTCCCCCATCTCAATCACAGCCACTTTGCAGAGCATGTTCTTGAAGACTCTCAGACTAAAGAAACAGGAGCATAAAAACAAGAACCCAAAAAGCAGATTCAGTGGTGACACCAGCAAAATTAATGACAAACCTCTGAAATGCATGAAGAAAAACAAACCACACAGAGCAAGGATGGGGGAATAACCAAGTTACTCTGACAGTCTTCCACACCAATTTTCTTTTGCTTGACAGGTGTAAGTTCTAGCCTCTGACTGGAAGGAGGTAAAAAAGCCCAACCTCAGCTTTCACACTGCATCAAAGGAGCCTGAGAAATATTTAAAGAAACTGCCACTAACTCATCTCGGTGCACAGGGCAGAAAATAGCATGTTCTGCACTTTACAGCTACATGTCAAGGAGGAGGTGTTCAGCAGGAACTTGGTGGGGAAAAAGAAGTAACCATATAAGGCAACAAACCCAGAGGAAAGAGAGTGTGTTCTGGTGACTTAGGCAGACTTCTCACCACACAAGGCTTGGCAACTGGAAAATGAGGGGAACCTCTGATAATCCTTTCAGCTAGGAAGTACTCAAGGTGTGCAGGTTTGAGGCTAACTGGAGTATTTTTATGAGAGGAATCAGATCACTGGTTGTGAAAAGAAAACACTGATGAAGTCTGTGTCATTCACTGGTTTGCTGAGAGGGATAAAAAGCCAACATGTCAACTATCTGTCCCACTTCGTTGGAGGACACTGCTTCCTTTTGCTTCTCTTCCACTCCACTCTCACCTCTTACAGAACATAAGCTTTGTCTGTCTGGGAACGTAGAGGGAGAAAGAGAAGGTAGCTTTGAGCCCTTCTGGGCAGTTTCTTTGTCCAGGAGGTAGTCTGGATTCCTGTTTTATTTCTCATTTGTGTATCACTGTAAATATATTGTGGATATATGCCTGTGAATTTTGCTTTGCTGTAAATACAGCTTCAGCTCACTTCCAGGCCGTCTGAGCTAGGCTGGTACATTTAAATAGTGGTGGTGGGGGAAGTTCCTAACCCAGGACACAAGGCAAGGCTCCTCATACAGAGGTGCAGATCAAATCTCTTTCCATTTACCTGTCAGCTTTCAGAAGCAGGTTAGATGGCAGTTCAAAGAGCTGGTTGTGTTGCACGTCCAGGACCTCCACTTGCATCCTCTCGAGCCGATCGGGTAGCTTCCCTAACATGTTGTGTCCAGCCAGCAGCTTACGCAAACTACTGTTGTAAAACAGCCTTAGGAGAAGAAAAATTAAAACAGAAAAGAATTAGGGAAAAACCTTAAGCCAAAGAGTTGCTGCTTTAAGTGTGATATTACAAGAAAGTGATTCAGCCAGCCGATTAGCGGACTTGGGATTAATTACACACGGATCCCAGAATGCTTTCCCACTCTCCACCAACTTCTTGAAAAGGTTGTTCAGAGCCGGGGAAGGAGGCTTAAGGATGACTCAGGAGTGAAAGCAGTGAGACTGACTGCGCTGGATCAAACACGAATACAGCAGAAGCATGAGCGTGAAGGAGGTAGCTGCTAATAACGGCTGCAGAAACCGGCACATGTGGGATCCCCCTGGCTAATGGGAGAACTTCAGCAGTGTAGGCAGAATCACTAGCCACCCCACAAACTTCATCCTGCTGTATTCATCGTGTGCTGACTCACAATCCAGTGCATTTCCCTGCCCCCCATTTTCCTTTCCTGTTAATACCAGACCAACATAAAGCCTCCTTTCCTGTTCTATAGTGAATGAAATTTATCTAAGCGGCTTTACTTTCTTGAGCTTTTACAAGCGACAGAGGACCTGCAGTCTCGTCCTCCTGCTCCATTCTTTGAGGGGCTGAGGGCAAGGCAGAGGGGGGGCAGAGGACACCATAAAGCCACAAGAACAAATAAGACAGCTAAAATTTGCAGCACGATGTACACAACAAGTTTAAAATCTCACCTAAAGAGCTCAAGAACTCTTGGTTTCGAATGGGAAGCACTTTTAGCACATGAAGGAAAAAAGATTAACTTCATCTGCCACCTGTCTCACATTCCCACTACTGTACTGTTTAATCTGGCAAGTATGTGTGCCTCATGCTGACCTGTTTCAATCAAAGACTCTCGAATTACTCAGCATTAAAGCAAAAAATCTCCCCTCCACTGCAATGACCCAAATACACACAAAGAGCCTCCCTGCTCCTTCCCTACAATACATCAGGTCACCGGATTATTGTGCCAAAGCAATCACTGAAGTACACTGAGTATTTCCCCCTTGACAGATACAGTCATGCTCTGTTATCTGTGTCCCAGTGCTAGCAGTTATCTCAGCTGGCTGCACTGTCTGCACAATGACCATGGATACAGTCATATCGTTCCAGAAGGCTCAGCGTGGGGGGGATAAGACTTACCAGGCAGCCATAAACTTATCTGTTAGGGATTTCTCATTTAGCCATTTTGCTTTCACTCTTCTTTCACTTGAAAATCACCCTCACTTACAGATTTGCCTTTCTATATTATTTCTTTTCCTAATCACAGAACGTTAGGGGTTGAAAGGGGCCCTGAGAGATCTAGTCCAACCTTCCTGCCAGACTAGGACTACCTACACTAGGTCACACAGGAATGCATCCGGGTTGGTTTTGAATGTCTCCAGAGAAGGAGACTCCACAACCTCCCTGGGCAGCCTGTTCCAGGACTGTCACCCTCACAGTGAAAATGCTTTCCCTTACCTTCATGAGTCAAATGAACATAGTATCAACCATAGTTTGTTCAGGTTAGGTGCAACCTTCAGCCTTCCAGGAATGGAAGGTCAGTCAAGGTCTGAACATTTGCGTTTAGAGTTGCAAATATCCTTCTAGCAGAGTCCTGCTCCCTCAGTTCACAGGTTTTCAGAGTGCTGTTTTATGTAGAAAGGAAAGCAGAGAGCAGTGCACAGGAACACCAGTGCACTACCTGGGCACCAGCATTTACCTGGTACTCATCAGTAAGTCTATATGCTTTTGAATCCAGATCCAAATTTCTCTCAAGTTCACCAGGCATTAAAGCTTGTGTTTTGATCTAGGCCTTACAAGTGAGCTGACTTATTAGGAGCTAAGCTATCTAGGCAGATACTACAAAGATGCTTTCAAAGCATAGCTTTCAAAGATAAGCTGTTTCCTGGGGTTAACGATAAGATGGCAGGAGAGACAAGTGGGATGTTGACTGTACCTAATTTCAGCTAATCATTAATCTCCCAAAGATATCCGGTATGCCTTCATAATCCTTGCTGTTATGAAGTGCAAATGAAAGCCAAATGAACTTTTGCTCCCCTCACCTTCCAAGTAAGCAGAGTTTCACTTTGCATGAAAGAAACAGAGGAATTAATATTTTGCATGTTAGCCTGTTAGTTTGCTCTGTAAATCTCCTCAGTCCTTTCTGCCCACGCTCCTGACATCTATTTCTGACACTACACCCAACAGTTTACACCACATAGCACATCCATCTGACCTAGATAAAAATGTACTTTTTGGTTTCTCATCCTCTTCCATGTGGTAGAGCTCTGTATGGAAAATGCTTACTAGCTCATCACATACCAGCTGTCTACAATCTTCAATGGCTCTGCACATCCCTGCACAGTTTCACCCTTTGTGCCCAAGTACTTCCTCTCTCTCTCACAACCTCTTGTGGCTTGGCTGAGACACCTGAAGGCTGTGCAGCCACTCAAGAGACACCTGGACAGACTGAGAGCTGGGCAAAGAGGAACCTAATGAGGTTTAACAAGGATAAGTGCAGAGTCCTGCATCTGGGAGGGAATAAGAAACTGCACCAGCACAGGTTGGGAGCTGATCTGCTGGAAAGCACCCCCATGGAGAAGGATCTGGGAGTCCTGGTGGACAAGAAGCTATCCATGGGACAGCAATGTGCCCTTGTGGCCCAGGTGGCCAATAAGATCCTGGGGTGTGTCCAGCAGATGGAGGGAGGTTCTCCTCCTCCTCTACTCTGCCCTGGTGAGACTTCACCTGGAATACTACATTCAGTTTTGGGATCCCCAGTTCAGGAAAGACAGGGATCTACTCAAAAGAGTCCAACAGAAGGCTATGAACATGATTAAGGAGATGGAGCACTGCCCTGTGAGGAGAGGCTGAGGGACCTGAGAATTTTTGGTCTGGTGAAGAGAAGATTTAGAGGGGGTCTAATCAGTGTTTATAAATATCTGACAGCTGGGAGTCAAGAGGGAGAGGACAGGCCCTGCTCAGTTGTGCCCTGCAATAGGACAGGGGGCAGCAGATATAAACTACAGCACAGGAAGTTCCATCTCAGCATGAAGAGAAAATTCTTTACAGTGAGGGTGACAGAGCACTGGAACAGGTTCCCCAGAGAGGTTGTGGAGTCTCCTTCTCTGGAGGCTTTTAAGTCTTGTCTGGATGTGTTCCTGTGTGGCCTGCACTAGATTCTATGGTCCTGCTCTGGCAGGGCATTTGGACTCAACGATCTCCAGAGGTCCCTTCCAACCCCTAATGTCCTATGAAGTGTACAGAGCAGCCAAGAATGACAGCTCTCTTCCAGTCAAGTCAGGGACTTAGAAATTCTCAGTAC
The DNA here is from genome assembly GCF_015220805.1 of Pogoniulus pusillus. NCBI lineage: Eukaryota > Metazoa > Chordata > Aves > Piciformes > Lybiidae > Pogoniulus > Pogoniulus pusillus. Next base: position 9,025,950 of record NC_087284.1, on the reverse strand, counting down.
CAGCACCTGACCAGTACAGTCAACTGCAAACAGGTCTCTGCAGAAAGAAGAACAACTAATAGAAGTCATGCATTATTTAAACTCGACTCCTGTTCTCCTTCCTGTTTACTTGTTTTCCTATCATTTGTATTGACCAATTTTAAGTTCAGGCTCTGGAAAACCTCTCATCTTTGTAGTGAAGACGAGTGCTCTACTTAGAGCAGTTTCCTTGCTTGAGGAGCCCTTTGCCTTTTTCTCTCAGACAGGACTGCAAACTGGAGCCTTTAAGGCACCACAGAAACTAAATTACAAGCCCTGGATCTCTAAGCTGTCATGCAAAGTTCTGGCTGTAAATATTTAATATTGGGTATTAAAAATGAAGGACTTTCTTGCCTGAACAGTCACATGAACAGCTTCAAAAATGCCACCTGAGCTCAAAGGCACTGCTTTCTCTACATGAAAGCAAGAGAAGAAAGGCTGTGTGGCAGCTCGAGGCATGACGACACCCCACACGGTAAAAATAAACCCTCCCCCCAAGATAAAATGGGTCTGACAATCACTGGAACAAGCGGCATGCTGAGTCAGCAGTTCTTTCTGAACTGCTTATCCATTCTGCAAGCAGTCTGGGAGGCTCACCGGGCAGGCAGCTCACGTAGCCGATTGTGGCCAACGTCCAATACTTCCAGCTTCCTGCTGTCGCACACCCACTCAGGCAGGCTTTCCAGGTGATTCCTAGGAGTACAGAGCACAAACAAGTGTAACTAAATGATAACTGAGGGCTATCAAGAACACAGTCTGAAGAGAGATACAGACACCTGCAGGAAATTTATCAGCTATGTAACATTTGCTGTGACTTTCTATCGCCCCCTTCTTCTTTAAGGGCAGTGCAGTAAGGTCCTGAGCAGGAGGGGCAAGGAATCCATCAGTATCACTATCATCTCCCTACCTGTGCAGCTGCGAAGCATATGGGAAAAGCTACTTCCAAGATCAGAAGAAGGATCAAGAGTATTGGGGATGAAGAAATCTCTTTGTGGAGGAGAACATTTGTGAGAGACTCCTGAGAAGATACTCACAGCCTGTGCAGCTGAAGCACATCGCTAATTGTTACCCTCACCTTCAACAGCCCAAGAGTGCTTCAAGCAGACTTCTCAATGAAGCAGATGGATTTTGTGAAGTGACACAGAATGCACTGGGACAGGAGTGATCTCTAAAGCTCATCTAGTCCAACACCCCTGCAGGGACACCCCCAAGCAGATCAGGTTGCTCAGAGCTCCACAAGCCTGACCTTGAATGCCTCTAGGGATGGGGCCTCCACTACCACCCTGGGCAACCTGTCTCAGTGTTCTACCACTAACATAGTACAGAACTTCTTTCTAATACCCAATCTAAATCTACCCTTCTCTAGTTTAAAATCATTGCCCCTTGTCCTAGTGCCACAGCTCCCATTCAGGCACAGCAAAGCCATTATTATGTCTCCCCAGAGCCCTCTTCTCTCCAGGCTGAACAACCACAACTGTTCCAAGCCTGTCCTCATAGAAGTGCTCCAATCCTCTGATCATCTTTGTGGCCCTTCTCTGCAGCCTCTCCATCAGCTCCTAGCCTTCTTGAGTGGAGTGCCCCAGAGCTGGGCACAGCAGTCCAGGTGAAAAGAAGTAACTCCTTAAATAAGAGAGACGTGAAGCACATGTACCAAGTGTTTTCCTCATGCAGTCCTTAAATGATAAAACTCAAGCACCCCTTTCTCCATTTCTTTCCTTACCAAACCTCCCTCACAAAAGTGAGATTTATGAATGCATTCAAATGGCAACTACTGACACTCCTGCAGCAGCCAGGGCTGTGGAGAACAATGATAACCTGCAGGAGCTGCTGAACTGCTGAGTAAATTATCAAACTGGCATTTATGGTGGGCTTGTGACACAGATATATCCAGAAAACAACCTCTGTACATGTCTCATATTTGAATAATTGTGTTTTATCTCTGCAAGATAGGGAATCTTTAAATCAGGGAAGATCTTGTCCTTTAACTATAAAGGCAAATTTCCTTTTAGCACTGCCTAAAAAGTAAATTTATGAAATAGAAATTGGGAAGAACTGGCCACTACTCTTAAAAGCAGTTTTCTCTTATCATAGAATCATATAATCTTAGGGGCTCAAAAGATCATCCAGTCCAAACTCTCTGCCAGAACAGGACTACCTAGAGGTCACACAGGAACGCATCCAAGGAGGTTTTGAATGTCTCCAGAGAAGGAGGCTCCACACCCTCTCTTGGCAGCCTGTTCCAGTGCTCTGTCACCCTCACTGTAAAGAAGCTTTCCTTATGTTCTTTGGGAACCTCCTCTGCTCCAGCTTGCACCCATTGCCCCCTGTCCTATTATTTGATATAACTGAGCAGAGCCTGGCTCTGTCCTCCTGACACTTACCCATTACATATTTATAAACATAAATGAGGTCACCTCTCAGGCTCCTCTTCTCCAAGCAGCAGAGCCCCAGCTCCCCCAACCTTTCCTCACAAGGGAGATGTTCCACTCCCTTCAGCATCTTTGTGTCTCTGTGCTGGACTCTCTCAAGCAGTTCCTTGTCCTTTTTGAACTAAGGGGCCCAGAACTGGACACAACATTCCAGATGCAACTCTCAAATTCCAACTGCTGCTTTCACTCCCTCTCAGTACAATACCAGAGAATGTCACTTTTCCATATGCCTCACTGATGTGTATTTACAGCCCCAAGAACAAACCACAGCCTTACCTAGAAATATCCATGTAAGCCAGACAATTAGGCACTGGATACACATCAAGGTGAACAAGTTCTAGGAGGAGAAAATAAATTAATATGAAAACAGGTGATGATAAAGATTTGCACATGAAGGGCTGTTCCCAGAGAGCTACTTCAGGCAGCTAATGCCCAGAGATTTCAGAACAAGTTAGCAAGAAAAGAGTTCTGACGATCTGGATCTTTGTAAAGTGAGTTTTGTTTCGCTATTATGACTAAGTCCATTTGCTCCCATACATTGTATTTGCTATGACAGACACTGTAAAACTGATTAGAGGAGAAACTAACAGAGTTCCTCAACTTGCACAGCAAATACTCGGGTTTTTACCATTTTTGTTCCAAAGCTTTACAGCTTTTCACCTCTGCCAATCTTGGCCCAGAGCAGTCAGTCACAAACATGTTCTGTTTTTTTCACTGCCATGGGAAGCAAGATTCCCCACTCTGGAATAGTAGAGTCCTGCAGATCATGACAAGATCCAGAATACTTTTCACCACAGTACACGAGCTTCCACATCCCTGTGAAGTTCCTGGTTGCAGGAGGCCTTACAAACCTTTCAGAGCATCTCAACTACCACTAGTACTGCTATGTATTGATTCACGTCCTTAGATAGCTAACATTTTGCATTAAAGTTGAAACAAAACCAGTAGATACCTATGCAGGCCTACAGAAAATCCACAGAAGTGTAACAAGCATCATGGTTCCTTCAGAAAGCAAAACTAAAACAAGGTAGCTGAAGGTGCAGAGAGAGGGTAGCCAGGAGGAACAGCAACACCAAGTAAGCAGCTGGTTGCAAAACAGGGCTTGAGCTGGGTTCTCAGCTCACCTTGCCCAGCACATGCTCAGATTATGTTAACTTTGCTCAGCTACAAAGAGCCTGGCATGAATACTTAATGAAGGCACAGGCTTGGATATCACAAAGATGACAGCCTCTTGAAGGCAGTGTAGACTGTGCATCAAAAAAATCACACAGCTCTGAGCTTTCCTTTTGTTTATTCCATACCAATCTACTTCAAACAATAAAAGTAATTTTAACAGGTGGTGAGAAGGGAGTATTTTAAGCAGCTTCCAGAGATAGATCAAACAAATCTTATTCATGGAACATGGAGTTATTCAAGTGGAAGTGCCTGCATTATCTGTATTATTGAATACAAAATAAGTTACTCATAGATTTTGTAATTTTCTGGTCAGAGTAAGCAAGTTAGAGGTAGCAGCAAAAACAGATTCTGTTCTATTTTGTCTCACAAACAGCCACGTATTCAAACTTTCTCGTCTCCAGGGAGAAGCAATCAGCTCCTTATTTGCCTCAGCAAAGCAACACATTAGTACAACACAAAGAGACGATAACTTCAAGATGCCCCCTTGCTGAGACAGAGAGGGATTTCAGCCCAGATGCTAGGATTTTCACTTTTGAGACCTCCAAATCATCCGGCTACTGTGATCTGAAGGCCAGTTTTGAAGCTCAAAACTGCTAGGAGCATGATACAGCATGCCTGAAACCTCGAGAGTCATGTCAAGAGCTTCCCATTTCCTCCTGATTATAGGCACTGCACTTCACAAGCATTCCAGAGGAAAGCAGGTACCAAGCCAGAAGCTGGATAACAGACAGCACCACAGCCACCCTGAAAAGGGCACTTACCATTTGAGGAAGCATAGAGTGCTTTGAGAAAATATCCACTGATCTTGAGGGTCACCAGTTGGTTCCGTTCACAGTGTAACACTTCAACGTTGTTAAAGATCGTTGCATCCAGCTCCCCAAGTTTGTTGTCTCTCAGATCCAGCTGGGTCACATGATGCAGAAAATCTATTTCAGCAGCCTCCAATCTCCTAATTGAATTCAATCTTGCAGACAAAAAAGGGAGATTTTAAGTGTAGTTCACATAGTAGTCACCAATCAATGCTCCACTCTACAAGCAGTTGCACTGGATTGAATTAGCATGCCTCTAGTTTATGTGGTACTTACAAATCAATGCTCAACTCTACCATCAGTTGCAATGGATGAAATTAGCATGCCTCTGGGTTCTGATCAAGGCTGATTTAAAGCACTTCCCACCCTTTCTTACTGTATTTTAAATGCTGGATGCATCCACTCTGTTGTTCTACCCACTGGGACAAGGGAATGATAACAATGAGCTCCTTTTCTAAACCATTCTGAACACTACTGGTAAAAAACTCTGTAAAAGGTTAAGGGTTGCTGTTATTGTGTCTGTATAAAGAAAAGGTGACCTGGCTGTTCGTTTGTGCCAGATAGTTTGGAGAAGAGCAAAACCTCTACAGGTCCTGCTGGCCTGTCTCACAGATCTGCTGGAAAAGCCTGGCAGATGAGCAACCTGCAGATATTGGAGTCCCTTGCCTCACTGAAAGGCCAAACCAAGATCCACGAATTCAGATATATTCAGCTCTCATGCTGCTGGGTTCCACAGCAAGCAAATTCAGACCTGAAAATGGTCGGTGAAAGAGAAGAAAGCAAACCCCCCAGGGCACACGTGGGTCTGTCGGAGGAAGAGAACTGTTTTTATCACATCTTCACTGCAGTGCATCGATGATGCCAGTACTCAGCAGCTTCCCCAGAAGTTACAACTGAATGCAATTATCTGTAAGCCAGTAGTGTTTTCTGAGACCACAGAGCACTCCAAAGAGTTCAGTTGCAAACTCCCAGCTCTGATTAGAACACTGAAATCATTACAGTAATTTCTGCAGGCCCATTAAGCCTCTCTCTGTGAGGATGAGGGCAAATACCTACAGATTTGTTGATTCTCCACATTTCAAAGAGATGCCCTCTATGTAACAGTTATGTTTTCAGAGGAGCTATATTTCACAGTTAAAAGAAAATGGGTGATGTTTCCCCTCCAAGACATGACCTACTTTTTCTGGTTTTAATTTACAAGCAGTGATTCCTTTTGGTTTCAGCAAAGCAAAGCATTTCACTGTGCAGCAAGCAGAGTTTGCAAACACATTCGACATTCACTTATTCCAGGCAGCACCACAGAGAACCTCTCTTCACTACTCAGGACAGAAAGGATGGGGCAGAGGATGAAAGGGGGCTGGAATTGGGAGGCTGAACTCGATCTCCTGGGTCCCTTCCAACCCCTAACATCCTGTGAACTGCACCATGCTGGAACTCCTGGCCAGCTCCATCACAGCATCCCTCATCTGAGGCAAATTTATTTGCTTTTAACAAATGTAACCCCATTAAAAAATGCTTCTGAATTCATTCATTTTAGATGTTTGGGTTTTTTTTTAACCAAAGGCTGTTTGCAAAGCCTGAGAGCTGCACAGCAGTATGGTACACTAAGTTTTAGACAAACTAAATGGTTTTAAAAATTCATCATTATTAGGACCTCATGGCCCAGGCTCTGAACTGAGCCTTGCTCAGCTGACTGCAGAAGTCATCTTGCCCAAAGACCACAAGAATCAAGAACTACCTCCTGCCACAGCCACTTGCTATACAGGATCTGTTTTGACTCCAGTGAGGACACTAATAGAATATTTTTGTTCATAGTGGACTAAGCTTTTGACTTCACCAAGAAACGTTACAATATCTGGTTCTGCCCTTTCACCTTCACTGCCCTTTTCCTCATCTCACTCCTCTGCAGTGCTACAGACAAGTTTTCCAGGTCAGAGACCATCATTCATGTTATTAACACTGCAGCAAAAGGAACTGCAGGAATCACCAGTGTGTCCTAGGCTGTACTGCTTGATCTTTTAATATTAATTTTCCCCAAAACTCATTTTCCTGTGTATTGATGCCTCTAAATGCTTGCTTCTTCCTCAAAGAATAGTGCCAAGTCATGGCAAGTGCTGTGAGTTACAGGTACCACCAGAATCATGGTTCCATGGACTAACTTAAGAGATTTATCTCTAGGGGCCATTCTAACAGCTAGGGAGAAAGCATTTCATCACAGAATCACAGACTGGTTTGGGCTGAAAAGGACTTAAAGATCATATAGCTTCAACCCCCAGCCATGGGCACCTACTACACCAGGTTGCTCAAAGCCTCATCCAACCCAACTACACTTCCAAGGTTGGGGCCTCCCTAACTTCTCTGGGCAACCTATTCCAGTGCCTCAAGCCCCTCACAGGGAAGAATTTCTTCCCAATGTCCAATTTAAATCTAGCTTCTAGTCTGAAGCAATTACCCTTCATTTTGTCACTACAGGCCTTTGTAAGAAGTCCCTGTCCAGCTATCCTGTAGCCTTCGTTCAAATAGTGGAAGGGTGCTGTAAAGTCTCCTTGGAGCCTTTTCTGGGCTAAACAATTCCAACTCTCTCCACCTGTCTTCATAGGAAGGTGCTCCAGCCCTCTGATCATCTCCATGGATCCTCCTCTGGATCAGCTCTAACAGTTTCATGCCCTCTTTGTGTTGGGGGTTCCAGAGCTGGACGCAGTACACCAGATGGGGCCTCATGAGAGCAGAGTACAGGGGAATAATCACCTCCCTTCACCTGTTGGCCATCTTCTTTTGATACAGCCCAGAGTAAGGTTGGCCTTCTGGGCTGCAAGCACACATTGCCAGACCACATTCAGGTCTCCCCCGAGCCTCACTGGCTCCTCAGCATCAATCATTCAGATCCCCTTACTTCAAGATCCACTTATTTCAACATCCCACTATTTCAAAACCAGTAACTTGGACCGACTCATTTCTCCTCATTTCCAAGTACCTACCTTAGATCCACATGTTTAATATGAGGCATCCTTTTTAGCACCTGTAGGTTCAGGGTGTCCATGCAGTTTCCTGACATACATAGCTTATCCATGGCAGTCAGTTTTTCCAGCACCCCTGGAATGTCGCTGAATTCATTGAAGGACAGACTCACATAGCTGAGCTGCTGCATATGCTCTAATTCATCAGGAAGAGACTGCAGAAAGTTGCCATCCAGTAAAAATGTCTGCAAGCTATTAAAAAACAAGCCAGGGAGGAGAAGGGAGAGCAAAAAAAAAAAAATAAGTGAGTGACCTGTGAAATCACATTTGCATCTGTTTCAGTTACAGTGACATAAATCACACAGGGCAGGAGAAAGAAAAATGTTAAGCAGTAACACTTTGACATCTGCTACAGGAGATACTGACCAAATAGTGAAAAGCCTCAGGAGCTGAGATGTAGGCTATGTGTTACAGGTTGAGGTCTCTGTCCTAACCACAGAGAGGATTCCTCTGGAGTACCAGAGGGTAGAAGGAGCTGAACAGCCCAGTCCGGTGGGTGGCCACAGGAAAAGATGTTATTTAATTCCATAATGCCTGCATCTCCCCCCTTTATCAACAGACATTTCTGTCTGTTGTTCCTCTCTCTGCTCCCTTACCTCTGGTTTGGTATGGGGGAGGTTTGTGGCCTGGCTTGGCCTTGGCAGGGCTGCTTTTTACTGCGTCATCTGGGCCTGGGTAGGGAAGTACGGGGAGAGGGGGGGCACTGAGGCTTGCTGCAGGGGAGGCTTTGGAAGGTTTTGGCCTAACAAGATTGTGGTAAGCTCAGGTGGAAGGACCAGGCCAAGGCTGAATAAGAATCTGTGTATTTTGTGCTGCTGCATACATTTGTGGGTAGCACTTCCACTTTAAATGTCCAACTCCGTCCAATCCTGCAGCTGCAGCTTTTCAACGCTCTCGGAAGAGGTAAAAGAGTTCCTGCCCACTCAAACCAAGACACTCTGTTAGGCAGCTCTATCCTCAAAGACCTCTAGAACTGTCACTTGTGTGATGGTTGAAGCATATAAGCAAGGAGGTTTAAAGATGGTTCACCGTGAAGATGATCCTTGTGTCAAAGGCTGGGCCTGGAGGCACCTGAAGACACAAAGTGTGTGTCCCCTCCATCCACAGCACAGAACTCTGTCATGCAGGCAGCTCTGAACCATGTCTCAGAGCAAGGTGCACACAAGTGGTGAAACTGCCAACTGCCTTTATGACCAGGCTGTGTACAGTAAGTCTGAAGAGAGTACTTGCTTGTGCATTTCGCCTACAACTGCTGGAACGCTTCTGAGGGCATTGCAGGACACGTTGAGCTCAGTCAGGGTTGGGATACTGCAGACTGCCACCGGGAAGTCTCCCAGGTTATTATTTGAAAGGTTAAGGCTCTTCAACTTGGTGAATCTACAAGATAAAACAGAAAACACATGAAGGAGACCAGTAACTGGAGTGTGAGCCCCGCTAATTTGCCATGCAATAAGGTAAGTTTGGTTATGTAAGTGCAAATCACAGGTATTCCCAGTTTAGGTACCTGAACATACAACAAGACTGCTAGACACTCAAGTTCAACACCACTGGCTGGAGTTCACCCATGTTAAGGTGGCATATTGAAACCAACCTTCCTGAACAACACACTTCTTCTGTGGCATCACATTTTGTACTAAATGATTGCTATTTGTCTCAAGACATTCCTTGCTACTAAGACAGCCCTAGCAACACTGCTAACAAGCTGCTGGGGATTCCCAGCCTGTTTGAACAATCAGTTTTCGTGGTGCAAAAGTAGATACTGCCTTGCAATAACAAATTCTACTCATTAGAATAGGTTGGTTAGAGTACAACTGGGAAGTGTGCTGAATTAAAGCAGAATTCAGCAAGACTTCTGTAGTGACAAATTCCTAAGCACCCACACAATCACTGTGGTTGACCTTTTGAGATCATTAAGTCTAACCATTATCTGACTCTGCCGGGGCCACACCACCACCACACCCTTGAGCACCTAGATGGCTTTTAAATACATCCAGGGATGACAATTCCCTGGGCAGTCTGTTAGTGTCTTTGATAACTCTTTTGGTATAGAAGTTTTTCCTAATATCTAACCTAAACCTCCCCTGGCATAATTCAATGACATTTTCTCTTGTCATATCAGTTGTGACTTGGGAGAAGAGGTCAACACCCAGCTCTCCACAACCTCCTTTCATGTAGTTGTAGAACATGATGAGGTTTCCCCTCAGCCTCAACTCCAGCTGCTCCTCATAAGGCTTATTCCCAAGAAGGGCTTTGTTGCCCTTCCCTGAACCTGCTCCAGCACTCTGACATCTCCCATACTGCGACACCCAAAATTTAACACAGTACTCAAGGTACTGTGGCAGTGTGGCAGCCTCCCCAGTGCTGAGTACTTGGTTGCATATGATGCTGAAGACTCATACAAAGTTCAAAATCTTGCCCTTGACTTGCCATGAAACTTGCAAGTGCTTTGATTTATCGCACCAGCCAACAAAGCGACTTGCATGTGCTTGTCTTATTAAAGATGACTAAGATCATTCAAACAAAAAGCCAACCTGCATGTTCAGCAACAGCAGGATGGTTGCCTAACAACCTCTGGGAGGTATGCCTGAAGGGGAGTAAAGGATGAATTAAAAGACCTGAGCCAGGTTTTGATAGCTGGCAGGAAGTTTCTTTTCTGGCATGGTTTTCATCAGGTCATTTTATTTGGACTTCATTTTCCCTTTGCTAAGGCCCAAGTCCTTTATCTGTGCCAGCAGCCTTTCTCATGGCAAGATGACAGAAGTAAAACTGCATCTAGGAACACTGCTATCCCGCAGGAAAGTAAACTCTGACAGCATGTCACAGGGCATCCACAGCCTCTGAGGTGAGAATGTGCTGTGCCAGTGCAAAGAACTTTGTCTCCCCTCCAAGGAGAAAACACAGAAACATTCAGGTTGGAAAAGACTCTCAGGATCACCAAGTTCAAGCAATATCCCTACTCTACAACCTGCATCCTAAACCATATCCCCAAGCACCACACCCAAACAACTTAAAACACATCCAGGAATGGTGACTCAAGCACCCTGGTGGAGTCAGTCCATTCCACTGCCTGACCACTCTTGCTGGGAAAATAGTTTCCTTAAGTCCAGCCTAAACCTACCCAGTCGTAGCTTGAGGCCATTCCCTCTCGTTCTATCATTATTTACCTGTGAGAAGCCTCCACAGCATCCTTTCAGGCAGCTGTAGACATCAATGAGGTCTCCCCTCAGCCTCCTCTTTTTCAAACTCAGCAGCCCCAGCTCCCTCTGTCATTCCTGGTAAGATTTATTCTCCAGGCCCTTCCCCAGCTTCCTTGCCCTCCCTCTGCTCCAGCACCTCCACATCCCTCTTACAATGAGGTGCCCAAAATGAACACAATACTTGAGGTGTGGGCTCACCAGAGCCAAGTACACAGAGACAGTCACCTCCCTACTGCTGCTGGACACAGCATTTCTAACCCAAGCCAGGATGCCATTGGCTTTTTTTTTTGCCATCTAAGCATGCTGCTGGCTCATATTCAGCTGCTTGTCAATTACAACTCCCAGGTCCCTTTCCACCAGACAGCTTTCCAATCACACTGCCCCAGGCCTGTAGCATTGCTCGAGGTTGTTGTGTCTCAAGTGCAGGACCTGGCATTTGGACTTGTCGAAGCTCATTCCATTAACATTGCTCTATGGATCCCATTTATCCAACCCCTCAGCAAAGACTCTCTACCCTCTCGAAATTCAGCACTGCCATTTAACTTGGCATCATCTGTGAACTTACTGCTGACACACTCTATGTCTTCATCAAAGTCATCAATAAAGATGTTAAGCAGAAGTAGTCCCAACAGTGAGCCCTTAGGAACACCACTTGCATCAAGCATTTAAAAGGTTAAAGAGTTTCAACACCAGAAGACTCTTTAAAATCTTTGCCAGCTGCTGCAATCATCTGGGACTCATCTTTAGTATTGTCTAAATCAAATTCAATGCCACTGACAAACTCGATGTGAAAGCTTTAGTAGCTACCTTTAGCAGCACCTTGCAACCCCCACCTTCAGTGGGGGCTGGAAGTGAAGCCTGGGCTTTACCCCAAAAGGCTTCCACACAACGTCTACACAGCAGCATCAAGCAAGGGGATGCTGTGCTTTCTATTAGTATTTTGGTGTGAAGAAGGAAGAAAACAAAATGGAAAAATCATGGCCAGAGTTATCACAGATTCTGAACACCCTGTGCCATGCTGGAGGCAGAAGAAGTTTGGAACAGAGTTAGATTAAACCTTGCAATCAAATTACTGCTGCAGGGAAAAAAATGCTGCTGTGCAGAAACAATGACTAATGTATCTCTAGAGGGAAGACTGTAAAATAAAAGAGAATCTAGGGTCAGCTGGTTAGGAAAAAAGTAAATGCACATTTTAAACACTATCTTCATATGCCTCTAGTTTGGGAGAAAGGGCTTAAAAATCTTGGACTTAGAAGTGAAACCCATATTTATCTTATATGTAACTGTAGATTTAGGCCACAGATACAGTGCTTTGAAATTTGGGATGATTCTGTGGCTAAGGAGCTGCCCTACATCCTACTGAAAGTCAGCTGCAAATACCAACAAGAATGCTCTGAAGCAGTAGACTCAAAGGCCTTCAGAAGTTACTTTTTTAAAGAAGTACTTAAGTAAGTGCAAAAATCGTAGTGAAGAAAGGAAGATGAAGTCAAAGTAACTAAGATGATGAAGAAACATCAGAATGCAATCATCCCAATTTTAAAGTAATGAAAAAAGAACTGATTTAATAACTAACACCAGGAGTGCAGCCTCTACCTGTGCTGCTCTGAGGCTCAGAAGAACGCTAGGGGCTGGAAGGGACCTCCAGAGGTCATCAAGTCCAACCCCCCTGCAAAACAGGCCCACTTAGGGCACATCACACACAAATGGACCACAGGATGTCAGGGGCTGAAAGGGACCTCTGGAGATCCCTGATGGAGCAGGACCATCATCTAGCTCAGGTCACAAAAGAATGCATCCAGACAGGTCTTGAAAGTCTCTGGAGAAGCAGACTCCACAACCTCTCTGGGCAGCCTGTTCCAGTGCTTCATGACCCCTATAGTAAAGAAACTCCTCCTCATAGAGAGGTGGAACTTCCTGTGCTGTAGTTTACATCCATTGTCCCTTGTCCTATTACATCCATTGCCCCTTGTCCTATCACAGGGCACAACTGAGCAGAGCCTGTTCCCCCTCTTTTGACACCCAGCCCTCAGATTTATAAACATTGGTTAGATCTCCTCTAAGTCTGCTCTTCAGCAGACCAAAAATCCCCAGGTCCCTCAGCCTCTTCTCACAGGGCAGTGCTCCAGCCCCTTACTCATCTTCGTAAGCACTCCCTTGGACTCATTCAAGTAGATCCTTGTCCCTCTTAAACTCCTCTCAATACATCCCAAGATCCCACTGGCCTTCTTGGCCAATCCAGGCAGGCTTTGAAGATCTCCAGAGAAGGAAATTCCACAACGTCGCTGGGAAGCCTGTTCCAGTGCTCCACAGGCTTTTGCTCACTAAAAAAGCAAGAAGTACCATCTACTAGAACACCTCAAGGTACAACCACAGCAGATCACACTAACACACAGAAGGAAGAAGACTGGAGTGGGGAAGATAGTGTATCACAGTATCACCAAGATTGGAAGAGACCTCACAGATCATCAAGTCCAACCCTTTACCACAGAGCTCAAGGCTAGACCATGGCACCAAGTGCCACATCCAATCCTGCCTTGAACAGCCCCAGGGACGGCGACTCCACCACCTCCCCGGGCAGCCCATTCCAATGTCCAATGACTCTCTCAGTGCAGAACTTTCTCCTCACCTCAAGCCTAAATTTCTCCTGGTGCAGCTATACTTGAAGGCAAACACAGTGCTCGGGTTCCAGGTTTTCTGCACATGTTGTTGTCTGTGATTGCCCTAGACCCAAAAGGAAAATAAAACATCTCCCCCCCAAATGTATCTGGATTGCCTCTCTACTACCCTAATGAGGTAATTTATGTGTGTTTATTAATGGTCTTCTGAAAGGAATCTAACTACTAAGGACACCAAGTGAACCAGTTAACACGTCTGCATAGTACGTGAGGATAAGCAGCACAGGCAGTGTTGGACAGATTCAGAGAGAGGCTGAAAACACACACAAGTGCACAGCACAGAACCCACGAGGGAGGGTTCACTGTCAAAGCACTTTTGAAGAAAAACTGGCAGGCAGACACCATAAGTTCAGTCAAGAGATTAATTGAAGACAGCTGGGGAGAAAGATATTTCCTTCCCCCTTTGTACACATGTTCATTTACAGAACACTGGGCACATCTCATCTGGCAGAGCACGGGCAAGTGCAGAACGTTAACAAGTCAAACTAGCAAGCATTGCTCAAGGTGAGGATCTCAGTTTACCTCTCAGCTTTGGCCATTCATTCCCATTCTCCACAATGCAAACAGGATGGTGCACTCTCATTATGGGGCACTGCCATGCTGCACATTTAAAATGTTGGATTGTTTGTAATGCTTTTTATAGCCACAGAGATTTACAGTCAGCAGCAACAGTACCACTTGAATTATCACCAGAAATAAGGCAGCAGATCAGTTATTTTACAGGCTCACGATTTCTCTTACTGCTGAGTCTGCATAGTGCCATGTTTAAACAGATTTTATGGAGCCACATCTTGGCTGTTTTCTCACACCCCAAGTCTTTAGTCCCAGGAGAAGCAGGGGCACACAAGGATGCTGTCTTACAGCATTTCTAGAAAAAAGGCACAGCACAGCTCACTCAATGCATGACACTTTAATAACCTCCTATCAAGCCCACACACATGCCTGCCTTATGGCCAAGAGAGCCAATGGCATCCTGAGATGCATCAAGACAAGTGTGTCCAGCAGGTCTAGGGAGGTTCTTCTCCCCATCTACTCTGCCCTGGTGAGACCACACTTGGAATATTGTGTCCAGTTTTGGGCTCCCCAGTTCAGAAGAGATAGGAACCCACCAGAAAAGAGTCCAGTGGAGAGCCACGAGAATGACTGGGGGACTTGAGCATCTCCCCTATGAAGAGAGACTGAGAGCCCTGGGGCTGTTTAGTCTGGAGAAGAGAAGGCTGAGAGGAAATGTCATCTATGCCTATAAATATCTGAGGGGTGGGTATCAAGTGGATGGGACCAATCTCTTTTCTGAGCTGAGCAGCAATAAGACAGGGAGCATCGGCTACAAACTTGAACATAGAAGGTTTCAGCTCAACAGGAGGAGAAACTTCTTTACAGTGATGGTGACAGAGCCCTGGAACAGGCTGCCCAGAGAGGTTGTGGAGATGCAGCAGGTCAAAGCTTTGCCTAACTGAGGTCAATAGCAGCTCCCCCCAGCTTGGGCACTGAATATTTTTCAACAGATGATACAGGGAAGAGGATGGAGGAGCTCTACTTTGGACAAGACTTCTGCTTATCCAGAAACCAAGTACACCACATCACACCACACACAACCAGACACACTAAAGTCACCTGAGGAAAGGGATTCACTCATTTTGAGGGCAAAGACTGATTCTGATCAAGTCAAAAGAAATTTGAATTAATTCATCCATTCATTATGAATTTCTCTGAAGTTGAATGTCTTCCTTTCTTAAATCCCATGGAGGGAAGGCAAACAAAAAAAAAAGAGGGGGGAAGAGGAGATAGCTGCAATTTTGGCATCTTCACTATCGTTTGTGCCAACAGAAAACTCCTAGGGGAAAATGTGAACATATATTCTCCTCTCTACTGCAATTTTTTAAGTGAAATACAAAAAAAAAAAAAAAAATTAGCTAGAGGTAGACCTCCAAAGTGAAACATATGGAAATACATGAAAATAAACCCCTTGCTTCAGAAGCTACATCAGAATGCAACAGTGTGGTCCTTTAAGCCAGATTCTAGCTCAGACAACAAAAATATTCAGAACAGAGAAACTGAGAAGTAGAGGCTCTGAGTGGAGAGGTGAACATTGTAGGGATAGGCCACATAAAGGTAACAGTGGATAAGTTAATATAATTTCATTGGAGCATCAAGAACTCTATGTCTGGAAGCACAGCTTGTACCCTCCCCTTGCTGCTTCTACTGCACCCACTGCTATGTTCCCCCACTGCTGTCTTGGCTGCTGCTACTTCTGCTGCTTCGCCTCCCCTTGACCCCTTCCCCATTTTCACTAAGGTTATTACATTTCTCTAGTAGTTTATTCTCCTTATACTGTGATACTTAAACTGTAAGAAACACAATTTCACTTTTCCCTGACTTTCAAAAGAAGAAAGAATCCACGTTGCAGTGAGTTTATTCTACCAGGGGAGGGATCCACCCTCACCTGGGACAAACAGAGAAGTAAATCAGAGTAGGCTGACACACAGAAATCCAATTCCATCAATAGATTTGATGCTTTTGGAAGCATTACTTGGAAAAGAGGTTGCTGTACTTGGCCTCATAGCTCCACTGAGCTGAACTCACTAACTGTAAATTTTACTTTTAGACTATTTTTAAAGGCACTACCTTGTAACATATTTCTTATTGCCATCTATGTTTCTCTTACCAATACTAAGGGCTCCACTGTTTGATGTTAACCAAAAAAAACTCCACTGTGCTTTAGGCACCAAAGCAATTTTGCAGTCTTTCCCACTTAGTCACTTGCAGCTGTTTCATTTGCAATTTATTTTTCTTTAATCAAGTGTCACTGATTGTTGCTGAGTATTCAACAAAGACACTTCTCTGGAATTCAGAAAGGTACACAGGAGCTACACAAAATACAACCAGGCAGGAAGACTCGGGGAAAGATGCACCAGAAAATCAGATTCTTCCTTTAATGCCTTTGTGAGCTGAACAAAATAAAAGCATTGCTTTTAGAGCAACAACATATTAAAATTCAAGTACTGGGTCAAATTTTGGGCTCCCCAGTTCAGGAGGCACAGGGACCTGCTGGAAAGAGTCCAGAGGAGAGCCACAAGGATGACTGGGGCGCTTGAGCATCTCCCCTGTGAAGAGAGACTGAGAGCCCTGGGGCTGTTTAGTCTGGAGAAGAGAAGGCTGAGAGGAAATCTTATCTATGTCTATAAATATCTGAGGGATGAGTGCCAAGTGGATGGAGCCAATTTCTTTTCAGAGGTCCACAGCAATAAGCCAAGGAGCAATGGCTACAAACTGGAACATAAGAAGGTTTCAGCTCAACAGGAGGAGAAACTTCTTTACAGTGAGGGTGACAGAGCACTGGCACAGGCTGCCCAGAGAGGTTGTGGAGTCTCTTTCTCTGGAGACTTTCAAAACCCACCTGGGTGTTTTCCTGTGCAAACTACCCTTATTGCTCCTGCCTTGGGAGGGGGATTGGACTCTATCTCTGGAGGTCCCTTCCAACCTCTAGAATTCTGTGATTCTGTGATCTTCTTTAGTGTAACAAATTATTTAAAGATATGCCAAAGTCAGAACTGAGAAAATAAACAGCACCAGAATACAGCAAACACTGGATGGAGTTCACTACTACTAGGCTGCTTGCTTGTCAACATCACCTCAGTAACTTCTTTCCCTGCTGCTTAGATGACTGTGCTTCAGGCTTTAACTGGAAGGAGAAGCAGGCACAGAAGTTAAGGTTCCCTGGCTCTGAGACCATCCAAGTGTGAGAGAAAACTGCCAGCATCTTCCCACACCGAGGAGCACACAATGGTATTCCATTCCTTGTGGTAGCACACTTCCCACATTAACTGGATTCATTTGAATAACTTTAATAAATGTATGCATTTCAAGGCAAATTCCTTTCCAGAAGAGCATGCTAAAAAAGAAAAACACAGCAAACCCACCCAAAACAAAACATAAACCCCCAACCACCCCAAAACAACCAGAAAAAAACACCAACAAGACACAAAAAAACCAACACCTCACCCCCAAACAAACAAAAAAATCCCTAAATAAAATCCAAGTTCCCTAAACCCAAAAAACCCTCAAAAACCTCCCAAAAGGAACGCTCAAATCTTTCCTAATGCATCTGCTGGCAGTGCCCTGCAGGGCCTGGCAAGGGAGAAAATGCACATTTGGCATATCATTAATGCATCTGACTTATCTTCACCAACCTCAGTTTCACAGACTAAAAGCAATAATCTCAAGGAGCATGTTAAGGCACTTTGAGACCAACCAAATGGCAGGCTGGAGACTTCCTTCCCTATTTTCTCAGTTCCCAGGGCCAGGTTAGGATGAAACTACATCTTGCCCCAAATTCTAGAAAGCTTGTCTTCTGGCTTCACCTGGAATACTGTGTCCTGTTTTGGGCTCCCCTGTCCAGGAGACACAGGGACCTGCTGGAAAGAGTCCAGTGGAGAGCCACGAGGATGACTGGGAGACTTGAGCATCTCCCCTATGAAGAGAGACTGAGAGCCCTGGGGCTGTTTAGTCTGGAGAAGACTGAGAGGAAATCTCATCTATGCCTATAAATAGCTGAGATGTGGGTGTCAAGTGGATGGGGCCAATCTCTTTTCAGTGTGCACAGCAATAAGCCAAGGAACAACAACTACAAACTTGAACAAAGACAGTTTCAGCTCAACAGGAGCAGAAACTTCTTCACAGTGAGGGTGTCAGAGCACTGGAACAGGCTGCCCAGAGAGGTTGTAGAGTCTTCTTCTCTGGAGACTGCCAAAACCCACCTGCGTGTGCTCCTGTGTGGGCTACATTAGGGATCCTGCCTAGGGAGGAGAGGTAGACTTGATGATCTCTGGAGGTCCCCTGCAACATCTAAGGTTCTGTGATTCTGTGAAAGACAGCTGTACTATAGCTGGAAGTAGCAAGGGACTTCAGGAACACTTGCATCAGTATCTCAGAGTCCTCTACCCTTCTCACATCCTATAGATGCCACTTCATGGTACCGCTACTAGCCCAGAAGAGTTTCAGCTGCAGTGCCAGAAAAGACAGTTACAGGAGAGGAAAGATACCAGCTGATCTGAAGATTAAAATCCATATAATTACTGTTAATTGAAACAGCCAGAGAATAATAAATTCAGATCAAACTGGCAAGCATCCTTTTGTTTATCGTTAAAATTAAGTCTGTGGCACACTGCACCACCCCACCCCCCAATCCTCCTCTTTTAGGTCTGCAGCAGACTTAGATTAAAATCCAAATACTAACAACTTAGTTTTCAGCATTATCAAGCAAACAGTGTTCATGATGCCAGCAGTGGGTTTTTTTTGCAATGGTGCTGACAGCAACTATTGCAACATCTAAATCACAGAACCAGAGAACAGCTTCGGTTGGAGGGGACCTTAGAGATCAGCTACTCCAACCTGTCTGCCATGGGCATGGAGACCTCTCAACTCAACTTGGCTGCTCAAGGCCTTATCCAATCTGGTTTTGAACACCTCCAGGGAAGGGACATCCGTGACCAATCTGGGCAATCTATTCCAGAGTCTCACCATCCTCATATTGGAGAGGTTCTTCCTAAGACCCAGTCTAAAACTCGTGCTCAGCTTATAGCCACTCCCTCTCATCCTATCACAAGACACATGTATGAAAAATCCCTCTCCAGCCTTCCTGTAGGATCCCTTCAGGTATTGGAAGGCAGTTATAAGATCCCCTTGGAGTCTTCTCTTCTCCAGGCTGAACAACCTGAACAACCTTTCAGCTGGGTTATTTCCTCTATCCCCCCAGAAGAAAAAACTCCCTTTCCCAGAGTTTCACAAAAAGCAGCAAGTACCAAGATCTGCTGTACATTTGTTTTCAGCACAGATGAATTTTCAGCCTGCCTACTTGCATACTCAGTGGGAAAAGCATGCTATTTTCCTGGGAAGCAGGAACAACACACAGGTAGCTGTGTTTTTCAACATTCAGACAGTTCAGTTACAGAAGACCACAGCAGAGAGTATCTACAGCAACAATTCAAAGTGGACAAATGAAGTGAGTGAAAGTGTAGCTACCAGAGAGTTGTGGTCAATGGGATGGAGTCTAGCTGAAGGCTTGTAACTAATGGAGTCCCACAGGGGTCAGTACTGGGACCAGTTCTGTTCAATATAGTCATCAGTGACCTGGATGAGGGCACAGAGTGCACTGTCGGCGAGTTTGCTGATGACACCAAACTGGGCAATAGGTCGGGCTGGATGATTCTATGGGTGGAGTGGCTGACACACCTGAGGGCTGTGCTGCCATTCAGTGACACCTGGTCAGGCTGGAGGGTTGGGCAGAGAGAAACTTAATGAATTCAACAAGGGCAAATGTAGAGTCTTGCACATCGGAGAGACCGACCCCAGGTATCAGTACAGGTTGGGGACTGACCTGCTGGAAGGCAGGGAAGGAGAAGAGGATCTGGGGGTACTAGTGGCTGGGAGGTTGAGCATGAGCCAGCAATGTGCTCTAGTGGCCAGGAAAGTGAATGCCATTCTAGAGTATACTAGAATGGCTGTGGTTAGTAGGTCAAGAGAGGTTCTTCTCCCCCTCTACTCTGCTCTGGTGAGGCTGCATCTGGAGTACTGTGTCCAATTTCTGGACTCTCCAGTTCAAGGACACAGAACTGCTTGACAGAGTCCAGCACAGAGCTACAAAGATGATTAAGGGAGTAGAACACCTCTCTTAAGGAGAGACTGAGGGACCTGGGGCTCTGCTGCTTGGAGAAGAAGAGACTGACAGATGACCACATTCACAGTTATAAAGATGCAAAGGGTAAGTGCCAAGAGCATGGAGCCAGGCTCTGCTTGGTGACACCCAATGACAGGACAAGGGGCAATGGGTGGAAGCTGAGGCATAGGAAGTTTCATGGAAACATGAGGAGGAATTTTTTCACTGTGAGGGTGACAGAGCACTGGAACAGGCTGCCCAGGGGGGTTGTGGAGTCTCCCTCTCTTGAGATATTCAAGACCTGCCTGGATGCATTCCTGTGTGATCAGGTATAGGTGATCCTGCTCTGGCAGAGGGGTTGGACTGGATGAGCTTTCAAGATCCCTTCCAGCCCCTGACATTCTGTGATTCTGTGTAATAAAATTGCACCTACATATCTGTATATGTTTGCATGCTACCAGCAATTAGTTCCCAAGATGGAGATTCTTCACCTATGCCATATGCTGACAAGATTAAAAACGTTTGTTTTTTTCAGAAATGCAATAAATGTTATTATTTTAACATCTGAAAACAGTAACTGCAGAAGTAGGAATTTTCTTGAGGGAGGTTTCCCCTAATCTGCTCCTGCCTGCATCAGTGCACGTGTCAGCATCTGAGTACAACAACCCAACCACTTCTACGTTTAGATTGTCTTCTATTTTTAACACACCTTTTGTTTTGACATCCAGCATTCACAAGCACTTGTTAGATTACCAATGAAATGTAACAATTCCTTTTAAAGTGGTAATTTATTAAGAGAAACAGCTAGCACCAAAGAACTGCTTAGAGCAAGACAGATTTTCTTTGACTTGCTAACCAGATTTTCACCTGAAGCTGTTCCAGGAAGGGTAAGTATATAAATCCCAATGCTTTTTGTCCAAAACATCCCAGCTCACAGTTATGTTGGAGCCTTACATACTTCAGGGCTGGATTCATTGGTGCTGTGTCCTGTGTGCAGCTGCAATTTAGCAATTGAGAATCAGGCATATAAAAGCCAACAGTACCATAAAAGAACAGCAGAGATTTTGTACTTGCTTTGCAATTGGGTCTAAAAGAACAGAGGTAAAAAAAGAGACTTTTGGTATACCTAGTTGAGATTTACCTCATGGAACCTCCAAAGATCTGGAAATGGTTCCATGGAATTGGATTTAAAAAGCCAGACAAATAACTCATGTTCCCAGGAATGACTATGCCTCCCTTACTCTGCACACACTTCCACATTGGGATTCACTACAATTTCCTTCTTGTTAGGTGTTTGTGCATCTACTCACTATGGAAAATCAGACTCACAATAGCAGCTGAGCTTTACTTGTGCTGCCAAAAACCTTTTGAGCAAGATCAAGTTTTCCCACCCTCAGGAAATGCCAGCACTACTTCTTAGGGCAGGAAGAAGCACAGTTCAGGAGAGCACAACAAAGCCAGGCTCACACTTTTGCTGTTGTTGGGAGGCAAAAAGACACCCAATGATGCACCCCTCTAGACACAGGCAACTACAGACCAGCCAGCCTCTCTTCCATCCCTCCTAAGGTGATGGAGCAGCTCACTCTGGAGGCCATTTCTAACCACATGGAAGAAAAGAGTTATTGGGAGTAGCCAACATGGATTTACCAAGGAGATCTTGTCTGACTAATCTGACAGCTTTCTGTGATACTGTGACCAAATGGGTAGATGAAAGAAGAGCTGTGGATGTCATATACCTTGACTTCAGCATGACTTTTGATCCTGTCTCCCATAACATCCTCATAGAAAAGCTCAGGAGATGTATCATAGGTGGCTGGTCTGTGAGGTGGACTGAAAACTGGCTCGGCAGCAGAGTTCAGAAGGTTGTGATCAGTGGCACGGAGTCAGGTTGGAGGCCTGCAGCATTCCTGTGCTGACTGCCCTTGGTGATCCTGCTTTTGGCAGGAGGGTAGGACTCGATCTCTGGAGGTCCCTTCAAACCTCTACGGTTCTGTGATTCTTCCTAGTGCTCAGCAGGAACTACCACTCCACACAGTCCTTTCCACTAGACTGCCCCCAACAGGGGCAGGAGGTTCCAGCTTCTCACTGCCTGGGCAATGCCACCTGTGCTAAACAGAGATCACATCAGTGGCAAAGGGAAGGCCAATGCCAAGAGACAGGAGTTTATAAGGCACTGTCATTAATCCACTGCAACAGGGCTGTGGAACCTTCCTAATCATTTTTGTGTGGTTGGGGTTTATTTTACTTGTCTTTCTGGAAGTTCACAGACACTGCCCCAATGCCTTCTTGACAAACTCTAAGCAATGGAGGCCACACAGATAATTATTCACTGACAGAATAGGACCAGCTCCCAGAAGAAAGAGACACTGAACCACTTTTGCACCACCTCAGCTGTACCACTTCTGGAGATTTTCCTGATGCAGAAAGAAACAGGAGAGTTTTATTTGGGCATCTGACCTCTTTCACTCTTGCAAATTCAGGCCCCCATTTAGTGAGAAAAAAATTAACTTTCATCAGAATTCTTCAGCTGTTCTCACAACTGCAATCACAGAATATTACAAGTTGGAAGAGATCTCCAGAGGTCTCGAGTCCAACCCCCTTGCCTAAGCAAGATCCCCTAGGGTAGTCCACACAGGAACACACCCAGGTGGGTTTGGAAAGTCTCCAGAGGAGACTCTGCAACCTCTCTGGGCAGCCTGTTCCAGTGCTCTCTCACCCTCACTGTAAAGTTTCTCTTTCTGCTGAGGTGAAACCTTCTATGTTCTGGTTTAAGTTACCCAGATCACCAAGCATGCTGCTGTCCACCTGTTTGTTACATTCTTGGGTGAGCTGCAGTGGAAATAACAACTGGAAACTCACAATCACTATGAAAGAAGAATTAGGGTTGAACGGAATAGAAAGAGGGCAAGAATCAGGCTGAAATTCTTTTATCAGACCAACAAAATCTTCCAAGTCACTCCCAGTACTGCTCCCACCCTTTGATGGGCAGCTCATCAACTCATAGTCATTTATGAGAGCCACAGACTGAAGAACTGTGGTCTGGCCTCAGCAGGCAGGCAGAAACAAGACATACTGAAAGCTGTATTTTAGATTGAAAATAGCCTTCCATTTACAACAGACACTACGTTTCTTATGTAATTTCTTAGCCTACCTCTAATACACAGAGTTAACCAAACTCTGAAGCATTAGAGCCAGGCCAGTCCTCCACAAGCAGAGGTAGTACTCTGTTAGGGAAGTTCCTGCAGACCAGTGGTCACTTGGCTCCAAGGGCAGAGGAAAAACAGGAGATCTGTATTAAACTTTACCTTTGTAATTCACTGAGTGCTCTACTTGTAGATGGGCTGGGGTTTAGCCTCAGGAAATTCTGCTTTAAATTGAGATGAGTGAGGTCTTGGCTATAAAACAGGTTGGCAGGCAGGTGCTCCAGGCTGCAGCAAGAAAGATCCACTGAGCTTATGCGTTGTGATGCAACCTGGAAGACAAAAAATACACCAGTGTAAATTTTGTATCAGACCATGAACAGTTCCTTTACATCCACCACCACAAGACAAACCAGTTTTAAGGACAGTAGAAGTCAGTGTCAGTATTTATAGCTGATCTAGCATGGTGCATAACATCGCTGCAGGTTATGCCATGATCTCTTAGCTTCAGCATTCAAACCAGGTCCACAGATGGCTAGGAGGGGGAAAAGCACTGAAGTCTGTCAAATTCCTGACTAAAATTGATTCATTTTCATCAGTGAAGTTACATGATACTCTCTGGAAAGAAAAAAAGGACAAGAGATTCGACAAACTTTAGCTTAGTTCTTTAGTTCACAAGTAACAGCTGCAAAGACACAGTGCAGAAGTCTTCCACACTGCTCCATGACTGGTCAGTACCCCCAAGTGACTGAAGGTGAGGGGACAACAGCCATCTTCACCCTGACTTGATTTCAAGGGTCAAAAGCAAGGTATTCAGTGGCAGAAGAGTTATCCCAGTTCTATTTTACTGAAGTGGTAAAAAAATTAATCACAGTAGCAACAACAACAATGAACTGAGCACTCACAGCTTCTTAATGAGTCAGTAAATCACCACCCAAGAGTGATAAAAAAGCACCAGAACTGAGTTTTGAAGTTTAACACTGCTTACTAGAAAGGGGAAGGTAAAACAACCCCAGTGTATAGAGACTAAAGAAATCACACTCCCCAGCATTACACACAGTTAACACCATTCCACAGTGACCTACAGGCAACAAACTCAAGTACCAGCAACTCCATCCCTCACACGAGATTTATCAATGGCATCCTGGGGTGCATCAAGAAAAATGTGTCCCAGCAGGACTAGGGAGGTTCTTCTCCCCCTCTACTCTGCCCCATTGAGACCACACCTGGAATACTGTGTGCAGCTTTGGGCTTCCCAGTTCAGAAGAGATAGGAACCTACTAGAAAAGAGTCCAGTGGAGAGCCACGAGAATGACTGGGGGACTTAAGCATCTCCTCTATGAAGAGAGACTGAGAGCCCTGGGGCTGTTTAGTCTGGAGAGGGGAACACTGAGAGGAGATCTGATCCATGTGCACAAACACCTGAGGGGTGGCTGTCAAGTGCATGGAGTCTATTTCTTTTCTTTGGTCAGCAGCAGCAAGCCAAGGAGCAACAGCTACAAACTGGAATACAGAATGTTTCAACCTCAACAGGATGAGAAACTTCTTTACAGTGAAGGTGACAAAGCACTGGAACAGGCTGCCAGAAAGGCTGTGGAGTCTCCTTCTCTGGAGACTTTCCAAACTCCCCTGGATGTGTTCCTGTGCAAACTACCCTGGGTGCTCCTGCCTTGAGAGGGAGGTTGGACTTGATGATCTCTAGAGGTCCCTTCCAATCTCTAAGATTCTGTGACCTCTAGGATGCTTTACTTATTTACCAGTCTTTATGTAAAACAAACCAAACAAGACCCACCCCACACCAAAACCAACAGTGCAAGGTCTGATTCTTGTATTTTCTGTTCAGTAGTATTTAAAATAGCTTTTCACAGAGCTGTGGAGCTGGCTACATGGCAAAGCACAACCACAGGGCAGCACAAGGCAGTGCAGATGGTGGGCAAGGAGGGTCAAATGCTAGAAGGATGAGAGGTGTTTGAGTCAAAGGAGGCTGAGGGGAGACCTCACTGCTGCCTACAGCTATCTGAAGGGAAGTTGTGGAGAGGCTGCTGCTGGTCTCTTCTCACAGGTAACTGGAGACAGAACAAGGAGAAATGGGTCAAGATGAGACTGGGTAGGTTTAGACTGGACATTAGGAAAAAGTTTTTCAAGGAGAGAGTGGTCAGGCATTGAAACAAGCTGCCCAGGGAGGTGGAGTCACCCACCCTTAACGTGTTTAAAAGTAGTTTGGATGTGGTGCTTAGGGACATGGTTTAGGATGAATCTTGTAGAGTAGGGTTGTAGGTTGGACTTGGTGATCCTGAGGGGCTTTTCCAACCTGGATGTTTCTGTGATTCTGTGTATTTTTGGAGCAGGCATGACTTAGACCAAAGGAGGAGAAGCAAACAACTTCACCACCATTTTAGACTTCTGAGACTGCACAACCAGTACTTGAGCTGTGTTAAATGTCCTATTGGCCACTCGCTGCAAGAGAAGCATTCATTTCACTTTGTCTGCTGTCACTGTGGCCATTTGAGCTGATTTCCTAGCTCAGACAGGGGAGAGGTGAACATTCCAGGGATAGCCCATATAATGGCAGCAATGGGTAAGTTAACATCATTTCTTTGGAGCATCAAGAGCTTTCATGCTAGAAGTACAGCTTGTTCTTCCCCTTGCTGGCTTCTGCTGCTTGAGCTGCACCTGCTGCTATCTTCCCCCGCTGCTGTTTTGGCTGCTGCTGCTTTTGCTGCTTCGCCGCCACTTGACCCCTTCCCCATCTTCCTTAAGGTTATTGTATTATCTTCCCCTAGCAGTTTATTTCTCTTTAGACTGTTATACTTAAACTATAAGAAACACAATTTCATCTTTCCCTGACTTTCCCTGTGGTGAGTTTATTTCACAGGGGGAGGAATCCACCCTAACCTGGGACAGTCACTTTTACTGGCCTCACATGCCAGCATTCTGGAAGTACAAACATCATGTCTAAGGGGAAAAAAGAGGAACAACAACAACAAAAATCCAACAACTCCTAATCAATGCAGAGTGACAGCCTGTAAGAGCTCCTGAACTCTGGTGAGGAAGACAACATCCCATCTTCTGGGCAGAGACACAGTCCTTATCACAAAATACACTGGACATAGAGACCCCAGATTTTGCTGTCACAAGTAAAGTAGCTTGGCACTGAAAAGAAGGCCATGGAGTTTTTAATTCCCTGTTTTTTGCCCTCTCCAATGCAAGCTACACAAGCCTCAAGATAAATGGTCTCTGTTATAAACACACAGCCACAAGCTTGGAGAGGAACAGAAGGTGCAGTGTTTTTCTCTAATGTGACCCAATAAAATGCTCACATTTTGTGTTTCTCAATTAATGCAGTCTTTCTAGTACTGCACCTATTGTTTTGGATTTCTTTTACTCCTGCAGACAAAAGATTATCATAAGCTATTATGATCAGTCACTTCTGAAAGCTAGGTAGGTATTTGGCCTGTCTATGGTGCCAGGACCTGTCCAGTATCACAGAATGTCAGGGGATGGAAGGGACCTCGAAAGATCATCCAGTCCAACCCCCCTGCCAGAGCACAAAATGGTATAATACAACCATGGTACAGGACAGTATGGTACAGTACTCATCACACTGAAAACACCAGAGGTGAAAAACTGCTGAAGCTGTTACATTAAAAAAGGAGGTGGTGTCATCTCAGGTGGTGCTACACACACACACACACTATGGCTCCAACTACTTGTTTCAAATGTGATATGAAGAATAATAAGCAACCCAGAAGTGCTACTCTAATAACAGCTGAAGCACCAAAACTTGTAATCATAGTATCAACCAGGTTGGAAGAGATCTCCAAGATCATCCAGTCCAACCTAGCACCCAGCCCTAGCCAGTCAACTAGACCATGGCACTAAGACTTTGCCTGAACACCTCCAGGGACAGCAACTCCACCACCTCCCTGAGCAGCCCATTCCAATGCCAATCACTCTTTCTGTCAAGAACTTCCTCCTCACATCCAGCCTATACTTCCCCCAGCACAACTTGAGACTGTGCCCCCTTGTTCTGTTGCTGGGTGCCTGGGAGAAGAGACCAAATCCCACCTAGCTATAACCTCCCTTCATGTAGTTGTAGACAGCAATGGGTAACTCAGTAACTCTGACTGTGTACCATGACAAAGCAGACAAACAGATCCAGCTCCTACTTGGCTCAAAAAAAGGGATGCAAACCCTTTCTTAAAATCATGAAGCTCTGAAAATAAAGATCTAGTTAAAAGATCTAGTTTAAAGTGATTATGTTTTTACAAGTTGTATGTTCTAGATAATTTTTTGTTTGTTTACAGCTTGGTTCTTTGGTTGGTTTGGTTTGTAGGGAGCAGGGGAAGGGTTTGGTCTTTGCCTGTTGTAGGGTTTTTTGGGGTTTGCTCTTTTAAAAAGGGATCATAATTCAATGAAGATTTCCACGCAGTTTATATGTACCAAATGATGTCTCTACCAGGGAGATCACTGTGAAAGTTAAAACTGTATTTCCAAAGGTGATAGAATCTTAAGAGTGGTTTGGGTTGGAAGATACCTCCAAAGGTCATCCAGTCCAACACCCCTGCAGTCAGCAGGGACATCCTGCATTAGATCAAGCTGCCCAGAGCCCTGTCGAGCCTCACCTTGAGCATCTCCAGACACAGGGCATCAACTACCTCCCTGAGAAACCTGCTCCAGTGTTCCACTGCCCTCAGGACAAAGACCTTCCTCCTAACATCCCACCTAAATGTACTCTTCTCCAGTTTAAAACCATTGCCCCTCACCCTATCACCGCAGGCCTTTGTACACACTCCCTCTCCAGCCTTCTTGTAGGAGTACCCTTCAGATACTGGAAGGATGCTCTAAGTCTCCCCAGAGCCTTCTCCTCTCCAGGCTGAACAACCTCAGCTCCCTCAGCCTGTCCTCACAGCAGAGGTGTTCCAGCCCTCTGATCATTTTCTCGGCCCCATCTAGACTCACTCCATCAGGTCCATGTCCTTCTTGTGTTAAGGGCACCAGAGCTGGAAGCAATCAGCTTTATTTTTCTCTTGTATTTCATTCATACTCTGTATATGCATAAACCTAGAAATGACAGATACATGCTTGAAAACAGCCTGCTTTAAATCTTAGGCAAAGCCAAGTAAGAATAGGTTACTGAGAGACTTGTCAAGCCTGCCCTTGAATATCTCCACGGATGGGGGCTCAACCCCTACATAAAGAGCTTATTCCTAGAAAGTGATAGCACTGGAACAAACTAATTTCATGGAAGTCTTTTCTGTTAGAAAACACAGCACTCTAAGAATTAACTTCTGAATTCTTACAAGGAATACTCATTACAAAGAAGCAGTTTTCTCACAGGCAGGGATATAAAGACCTTTCTCTCATCATTACACATTATTGTTCTGCAACAAATTCCTAGAGAACAGAGAAACAAGATGAAAGACATAGAGTGACAAAAGGAGAGCAATACCTAAACAATACTCTCTTTGGTTCACTAGAAACTTTTATCTGTGGTTTTGAAGCTGAGCATTGAAATTCTGGAATTGTACAATTCCTAAATGGAACAACAGAAGGACATTTCAATCCTACAATCATTGACTTAAAATGCAGTGAGACTGTGCATGTGTGTGTGCCTGTTATTGCTCTTTAAGAGCAAAGCAGCTTTCTTCAGGATAATAGTTTTCACTAATGTACTGGGTTTCTTTGACTTGGTGTGGAGAACTGCTGCAGAGGTAAGCTGAAACAGGGCAAGAAAATCACAGAACCTTAGAGGTTGGAAGGGACCTCCAGAGATGATTGAGTCCAACCCCCATGCCAAAGCAGGATCCCCTAGGGTAGTTCACACAGGAATGCATCCAGGCACCTTTTGCAAGTCTCCAGAGGAGATGACTCCACAACCTCTCTTGGCAGCCTGTTCCAGTGCTCTGTCACCCCCACTCTAAAGAAGTTTCTCCTCATGTTGAGGTGAAACCTTCTTTGTTCCAGTTTGTAGCTGTTGCTCCTTGGCTTATTGCTGCTGACCAGCAAAAAGCAATTGGCCCCACCCACTTGACAATGACTAGAATATATCCAGAGGAATAGACACAAGCTGTAGAAAGTAAGGTTTCCACTACAAGAAAAAACACCACTCAAGACATTCCACTGTAAATAAAAATCTCAGTAAGTTATCTGGTCAGGGTTGCACAAACTCATGCTCCAACAAGTAGCAAAGAGAGTCACCAAAGTAGCAATGGTAGGAGGAAAGACTTTCTAGATGCATGTGAAACTTGCCCTTATTATGGCCTGTTTGGAGTTTTCTTCTGGAAATGCTTTACCTATCTATGTAAAAATAAAAATATAAAGAGCACAGTTCACAGTGCCTGAAGCAGAAGCCACCACTGCTCACACCAAGCACTCTGAACAGCATTTCCCCTCAACACAGGACGGATATGGAACTCATGAAGCAGATCCAGAGAAGAGCCATAAAAATGATCAGGGAGTTGGAGCTTCTCTTCTACAAGGACAGGCTGAGGGAGCTGGGGTTGTTCAGCCTGGAGAAGAGAAGGCTCCAGGGAGCCCTAACAGCAGCCTTCCAGTACCTGAAGGCAGCCTACAAGAAGGGTGGAGAGAGATTGTTTACAAAGAGCCGTGGTGATAGGACAAGGGGAGATGGCATCAAGCTAGAGAAGAACAGATTTAGATTGGATGTTAGGAACAAGTACTTTACCATGAGGGTTGTGAAACACTGGAACAGGTTGCCCAGGGAAGTGGCTGAGGCCCCATCCCTGCAGATACTCACAATGAGACTTGACAGAGCTCTGGGCAGCCTCATCAAACTGCTGACTGCTGGCAGTTTGAACCGGATGACCTTTGGCAGGTTCTTCCCAGCCTGGACCATTCTATGATCTTCTCATCATATCCCAAACTGCATATGACCTTAACATTTGTTTTCTCATGGAACCCTTCCTCCATTTCCAGCATTAATAATGTAAGGCAAGTGACTGAGGCAACAGCCTTCTTGGAAGATGGTGTATGGCAACCTCTCAGTTACGGCAGCTACAGCACAAAGTGTACAGTCAACATCTGTCTTTGCTGGAGGAGGAAGTCATGCTGCAGCTTGACAGAAAACAGTCCAAACACAAAGCAAAACCTTGCACTTTTTGCAATCCAGCTGGCAAAGAAAGCCAATGGCATCCTGGCTTGGATTAGAAATGCTGTGTCCAGCAGCAGTAGGGAGGTGATTGTCCCCTTGTACTCTGCTCTGGTGAGGCCACACCTTGAGTACTGTGCTCAGGTTTGGGCACCTCAATATGAGAAGGATATTGAGGTGCTGGAGAGAGTGCAGAGGAGGGCAACAAAGCTGGGGAAGGGCCTGGAGAATAAATCTTATGGGGAGTGACTGAAGGAGTTGTGGCTGGTTAGTTCGGAAAAGAGGAGACCGAGGGGAGACCTCATCACTGTCTACAGCTACCTGAAAGGAGACCGTGGAGAAGTGGGTGCTGGTCTCTTCTCACAGGTAAACAGTGATAGAACAAGAGGGAATGGCCTCAAGCTGTGACTGGGGAAGTTTAGATATTAGGAAACATTTTTCCAAGCAAGAGTGGTTAGGCACTGGAATGGGCTGCCCAGGGACATGGTGGAGTCACCAACTCTGGATGTGTTTAAAAGTCATTTGGCTGTGGTGCCTGGGGATATGGTGCATGGTGCACCTTGTAGAGTAGGGATATTTTGGTGATCCTGAGCACCTTCTCCAACCTGAATGCTTCTGTGCTTCTGTGAATACCTCCACAAAGAGATGGAGTGTTCTTTCCCTCCCTCAGCCTTCTGCTACTCCACCTGAGAGCTCCACACGTGGCAGAGAACCAAGCAGTTACTTCTGCTGCAGTGGTATTTACAAGTATAAACAAAACACTGCTCAGGCCACACCTTCAGTGCTGTGTCCAGTTCTGGGCTCCTCAATTCAAGAGAGATGTTGAGGTGCTGGAAAGTGTCCAGAGAAGGGCGACAAAGCTGGTGAGAGGCCTGGAACACAAATCCTATGAGGAGAGGCTGAGGGAGCTGGGGGTGTGCAGCCTGGAGAAGAGGAGGCTCAGGGGTGACCTCATTGATGTCTACTACTACCTGAAGGGAGGCTGTAGCCAGGTGGGGTTGGTCTCTTCTCCCAGGCACCCAACAACAGAACAAGGGGACACAGTCTCAAGTTGTGCTCGGGGAGGTATAGGCTGGATGTTAGGAGAAAGTTCTTGCCAGAGAGAGTGACTGGCATTGGAATGGGCTGCCCAGAGAGATAGTGGAGTCACCATCCCTGGAGGTGTTTAAAAGAGCCTGGATGAGGCACTTAGTTGATTGTCTAGGGCTGGGTGCTAGGTTGGACTGGATGATCTTGGAGGTCTCTTCCTATCCAGTTGATACTATGGAAAAGCAAGCAGTACCTTAAAGGCAATTTTGCCAGAGTGATTCAATTCTCATTTTTTTACCATGGGTTTTAAAAAGGAGACAGTATTTCAAGGCTGGTCAAAATGTGCTGTGGATTCACTGTGAATCTTTAGCAGCTGACAACAAAACCACAGGGAAAAAATGCTCACACGAATCAATAGTCTTGCCTCTTTTGCTATGCAGGGCTAAAAAACCACTTTGCTTTGTCCATCAGTATAATGCCACCTCTGTCACCAAGCTATGGAACAAGACTGATTACTGCCTTTGTTTTAAAACCTTGGCTACACTACAAAAATTATCTGTTGCTGACAATGGATGTCAGCAATAGGCGTAGCTGAACCCAGCTGTATGGACAAACACAAGCCTTGTTTACACAAGAACATCTTTTGGTGTGACCTGTGTATGACTTTAAAGCAAAGTAATGGGGTCTTGTTCCTGTTTACCCTCATGACATTCCCTACAGCCCTATTCAGAGAAGACAATTAAAATAACCAAAGAGCCCACCCTGTAGAGGCAGCCAAACTCCCAGTGAGCTGCTGATGTTAAATTACACCTGCTGTAGACATGCTAATTCCAAAGCAGGGTAATTTTTCTCCTTTAGGATTTGTTTTTAAACAGTCTGATAACCATCATGTCCCACCACTGCCTGTATAAGGCTTCACTGAACAGCCATGCACAGGCTCCAAATGTTCAAACTAACCACTTAGAGCAAACAAATTCTCCTCACCTCAGAACCAGCCTTGCTTCAAATCCTAATCCTCCTCTCTGTGAGCATCAAAATCTTCCTGCTCAGCCTCACAGGCAGGAAACACAGCAGAGGTCTCAGCCACAGCCAAGAGCTGTGGAACCGTTGAGGCTGATGAACAATTTAACATGAAAAACCTTAATGAAAGGGGGGGGGAGGGGAATAAGTAAAAGTGTTTTCGTTGTCTTTAAAGTTATCCATTTTAATATGGCTGCTCCCAAAATAGGTGCAGTCCACAAGGTGAAAAGGTAATGAGTGGCTTTCCTGGCCTCTCCTTTTTCCTTTCAGAATCAGAAACATTCAGGTTGAAAAAGACCCTGGGGATCACCAAGTCAACTGATATCCCTGCTCTACAAGGTGCACCCTACACCATATCTCCCAAGCACCACATCCCAACAACCTTTAAGCACACCAAGGGCTGGGGACTCCACCACCTCCCTGGGAAGCACATTCCAGTGCCTGACCATTCTTGCTGGGATTTTTTTTTTCCCTAGTATGCAGTCTAAACCTACCCAGTCACAGCTTGAGGCCATTCCTCCTTGTTTCACCACTACTCACCTGTGAGAAGAGAGCAGCACCAAGCTCTCCATAGCATCCTTTCAGGTAGCTGTAGACAACAGCGAGGTCTCCCCTCAGTCTAAACCTGCCTAACTTTTCATTCAAACGTTAAATTAGAAACATATGAACTCAAGCTAAGGGCCCTGCAAAGGAGAAACTAAAACTCAGCAGAGGCTCAGAAGCATGTCACTCAGATTCAAACACCCAACAGCTACAAGTCATAACTGCCTACCAAGATGAAGGGCAGGAAAGCATACGGATACGGCACACACTTCTCACCCCATCTCTCCCCTGCAGGCAGTGCAGCCAACAGCCTCTGGTTCAACCACCTCACACCAGTGGGACTTGAGGGCACAAAGATTATTTAACTTGTCCCTGCTCTCCCTTCCCTAGCTCCAAATAAAGATTTATATGGTGTGCAGAAACAGCTCACTTCTATTTTTGGCCCTTTCACAAAGCTGTAACAACAGAACTGAAAACAGTAGTAGCAAATGCGTGGAGAGAAGGGAAAATGTGAAGGTAATGAAGCAGAAGCTGTGCTCCTTTACCCCTCGAGACACAAGTCCAGAAGACATTTCAGATGCAAGTCTGTCCCAGAATTAGCCTCGAGATCTTGAAAGTAAGAATCTGTCAAAAAACTCACACTCAATCACCTGTCATTTGGAAAGGTTTGGTACTCTCTGGAGTCCTCACTGGAGTAAGTATTTTTGCTCCTTGAGATGGAACAGTGCTCTTTTACAAATCAGCTACTGGTATCAGTATCACACAGGGAGTGATAGCAACAGTTAGTTTGGTGGTAGTCACACTCTGATGTTCACACTGGTAAGATCCCAGCACAGATAAGCCTTAAGATGCAACCTGGAGTTAGGGAACAGTAATTAGATGTAGCACTAAACTATTCTAATTCAGACACGTTAATCTCCATTTGGTGGAGCACGAAATACTCCAACATCCTTAGAACAGCCTGACTGAAAATAATTCGTCTGTTCATGTTGCAAACCAGGGGATGGTCTCACCAAAACTGAGGAGTATCCCTTCTTCTTCTTACAAGCTGTGCAAGATTTCCTTTTTTCCCCACCAAGACAAGCTTCTGTACTGCCAGCAAGCAGACTTGGCAATGAGCAGCCCTCCAGAAAAGACTTTCAGACTCTTGCCAGTGAGACTTTCCATAGATGTTCACTTGTCTGAGTCCCCCTAGTCCCATGTGAGGATGGTTGTCAGGTTTTGGTTGTTTCTATTGACTAAGAGGTTATGCTAAGTCCTAAGTTTCTGTCTTAGGTTCTCTTACACAGCTGCATCACACACAGGTTAATTCTACAGTAAGACAAACTCTTTTCAAACCATTATTTCCCAGTGGCTCAAAAAGATCTTCTTACCCAAGGAGTTTTTTAATACAAACAAACAAATGCAGCTCTACTTGCCCAAGGCCTAAAACTGGTCTCTAGCACTTACTCTATCTTCTCCCTGGAGACCTTCCTCCTTCTCCACTGACTAAAAAGCTGAAGGATATCAGATGTGAGAGAGTGATTTCCCATTGGAATGGGATGCCCAGGGAGGTGGTGGAGGCACCGTCCCTGGGGGTCTTCAAGAAAAGCCTGGATGAGGCACTTAGTGCCATGGTCTGGTTGACTGGATAGGGCTGGGTGCTAGGTTGGACTGGATGATCTTGGAGGTCTCTTCCAACCTGGTTGATTCTATGTCCCTAAAATAAGTTTTTTGTTAATAATTCCTCTCCTTTTTTTCCTCCCTGCTAAGCTTCACCCTCAGTGTTACAACCACTCAGTCTGAAGACCAACTCAGTCATCACCTTGTATGTAACAAAGTACTGTGCAATATATGTCAGTCCCTACAAACCCTTCCAGTCTCACTGGATACGCTTCCCTGAGCTTTATTAAGCACAAAATCACATGCCTCCACTCACTGCCCCCCGCCCAGCACCCTAAGATTAAAAACACTTTGGGATCCTCCAGGACTTATACATCTTGAGAGGTTTCCAGCTGTAAGTCACGGTTTTGGGTTGTTTCCCCTACATTTATTCAAGAGCAGCACAAATTCAGCTTCAATAACATTGTAACCTGATTTAGAGGCTTCAAAAGACATTACTTGAGAGATATTCCAGATGTGTGGGCAATACCTAGTTTTCCATTCGCACTCTTGGCTGAAACACTTCAATAGCTACTCTTAACTG